>NC_136486.1:18992894-19082894 GCF_053919585.1 Euprymna scolopes
CGCTCACCTCTTACATATTTTTCCGATTTTGAACACCAATAAATTCATCATAACTTTTGTTTTACTGAACGAAAATTGAATTTTTTTTCACACTATAGCTGAGAAGGTGATCTATAAGCTGTAATAATTGTTTGAAATTTGGTCGAAAAACGAGTGAGCGGTGAAGCTTAAAAGCAGTTCTAAATGACTAAAACTGCCACTTAACCATATATTCAAACACGATTGTGTTTGAATGATATATTCAAATCGAATATCTTCATAATAAAAATAGATGTATGTGTATCCTGCTCGTTTCAATGATTATGTATGCAAATTTATTCTTTCGATGAAAGAAAGGGGCTTTTTAATCTGAATAATTAATAATAATAGAAAAGAAATATTACGATTTAATTTAATTTTTATTTCTCGTGAGATTCTAAGTAAGGAGTAAAAAACAAAACAGTATAAATTTACGGTTCTGCAATGAGATTTCAATCCGTTCCCGATCGGGAGTATCAAAAGCAGGCAATGCTAGCCTTGGATCCGCCAATTGGGGGAAAATACAATTTTAAAACTTACTAAAACATGATAGACTAGTCTTCAAATTGTCGGCCACAATCAAATAAAATCAAACCAAATAATCAGAAAATATTGTTTATACTTTTTTCATCATGGTTGCAAAGAATTGCTTTTACTTGTATTAGCAACATGTGCATTACTTAGTTATGCCCCTTGAAAGAGATAACAAGGCAAATGATTGCATCACTTTTTTGATCGGACTATTGTTCTTGGAGTTGTATTTGTTTTTTGCCGTGGTTTCGCATGTATGAAAAAAATGAAGAAAGATGATTTTATTTTTCGTTGCCAGGTTGGCGCAGATTACAAGCTCAGATATCTCTCTCTCTCCATCTTTCTCTCTCTCTCTCTATTTCTTTCTCGCTATGTTTAATGCTATTTAGGCATTAAGGAGTATTTCAGACTCTCAGGTTACCCGAGAAAAAAGACAAGGATAAATTGGAAGTAACAGGAACATGGACGCCATAAAGACGTGGCCCAAATGTAAACATATTTTAATAAAGCCATTTAATCATTACTATAAATTCCATCATTAAAAAACTAGCAAGACCCGTGGAAATTCCACAGAATGAGAAATACATTGAATCAAATAATATGTATTGATAAAGCTGATATTTTCTGAATAGTGCAACAAATTAGTTTTTGAATAGAAAAACACAATAACACGCTACAAATATGAGTTTATTAACATTTCTATGAAAATAGTAGCCATTGTATTTTATAGATAAAATTGTCCCAAATGAGATAAATTAATAAATATTAATAAATAACCAGAATCAATACTGTGGCTACCTAGTTTAATACAAATCCATATACTTATTATTAATATCCTTTTCATTTATTTTAAAACAAAATAATTAATAAAACAGTTTGGTTCTCTCACAATACTTAATAGATACAGAATTTCTTCTTAATGTTTGAGGGGAATCTATCTTCGATCCTACGCTTATATTATGAGAATAGAGCAAAGCTTTAAAGTAAGATACTCAATATTCTCATTCATGCGAAGAAACCAGGCGTATAGTTACCCCTCTCGGTGTGATGGACCCATAGATCTTGTATGGTCATCCATCTCGGAGAAGGAACCCTGATATTAAAACTGGGGGAGGGAGACCTTCTCAGTCATGGTCGACAACCTTCCTAGAGCTGGTGACGAACAAATTCCCCGGTTTGCAAACCTAAATTACTTAAGAAGTAAAGAGACTCTGCCTAACGCCAGCTTTCACACTCCTTCTTTGTCTATTAGCCAGTTTCAGAAGTACAATACCAGGAACTCACCAGAGTCACCCTGCTTTCTTACTAGGGCATTGAACGCCGTTCCCCTATCCCCTATTTGCAATTTCTTTCTCTCGCAAACTTTCAAAAATTGTATTTGTCCTTTTTCAAAACGTTAATTACAGAGTAACTAAGGAAGGAACAAGCAAAATATTATATAGATATCTGCTTTCCAACAATTCATTATTAAATACTTATGTTCAACACAAACATTAGAAGGAAGATACTATTTGAAATGAATGAAAAAAAAAATTCTAAAAAAAAAGATGTTTTCATTGTATTATTTTTAAGAAGTTCAGTGTTTATCTAAAATATTGAGGCAACGAACTTAGGGCACTTGGATTCCCCTGAATGTAAATACCCCGACCCTTATGAATAACGCAAAGAACCCTAACCCCCTTATTGTACAAGCTCGTAGATACAAGAGGGCTTTCTACTCCGAGGGCATATTTCTTGATTTAAAAATTTCCTTCACTGTATAAATATACAGAAATTTCAATATAATTTCAACATAATATCTTGATGCCAACTTCCCATCTATAACTCCTACTTTTCAGTGACAATATCCCTTGTAAAATGTAAACCAGCAGAACTCATCCCAAGCGAGTTGAACTGACGTCCTCTGAACGAGGAACTTTAAAGAGAATATCAAATTTACAAGTGGTTTCCAGTTGCATGAATATCCCCGTAGGTTTTCGCAGTTCTTGCGGGAAATGTCGACAACTTCCTACATAAAGCGCATTGTATTCCGAAATGGCCACCTATTTAGTACTGACCAGACTCAACGTTGCTTGATTTCGATGATCTAACGTCTATATGCCTTGATTGAAGTAAATAGAAGTAAATGTTATATCTGGCAATCCGGGGAGGACGAGGCAAATAGTTTTATAGAACAACAAGCAAGAAAATATTGTTTATACAGAAATTATTTTCTAATTTCTTGTTACCAACAATTCATTATTTAATACATATGTTTATGCACAAACACTAGAAGGAAGGTATTATTTTAAACAAAAAATATTTGTAAATAAAATATTTTTCATTGTATTATTTTAAAAGAGACCAGTGTTTATTTAATACAATGTAATGGGAATACCATCCCTCTGCACAGTTTCCTACCTATATTCTTCACAGTAACCCCTTATTTATCACCGGCAATATACCTATTTTGAGGTGAATGAGAATAAAAGTTCTATCTGACAATCCGGAGATAACAAATCAAATATTTTCCTCGAACGACAAGCAAGAAAACATTGTTTAGACAAATTATTCCCTTCTTTGTTAGACAGGAAATATTATGACTGCCATATTCAATTCATATCAGCAAACAAATACGCATTCTTATGTCATCTCAAGGGCGTAATCATCTATTACGTTGTGCACTAAGTTTCAATGGGTAAGTTAATCGCTTATGATGTGTAACGCATGAGGGTCACAATCGTCACTAGACGAGTAAATTGGACAACAAGATATAAAATATTACGCAACAATATTTTCTATCAACCTTCTCTTTCTTATTTTCTTCGTCTATGAAAATATGTCCGTATTTATCCACCTACCTATTTAGTATACTCATATATTCTAATGTACACATACGTTTGTCAGTTCTTATCTATCTATCTATCTATCTATCTATCTATCTATCTATCTATCTATCTATCTATCACGCTAGCTAGCTAGCTAGATAGATAAGAACTAGTTAGCCAGCTAGCTACGATGATATTTTAAAAAAATTGTTAAATAAAATAGAAAATAATAACATTAATTGGAACAGATACATTCAGAGCATAGCCAAGGCTACTGCGAAGAAGGTGGGCTCTCTCTACCGTGCTAGAAAGCAGCTTACGCCTGAAAGTATCCTGTACCTCTATAAGGCCACTATTCGCCCATGTATGGAGTATTGTTGTCACATTTGGGCTGGTGCATCTGCTACTAGTCTCTCACTCCTGGACAGGGTTCAAAAGGGAATCGCCAACCCCATAGGTACTGAACTGTCATCTAAGCTTTATCCTCTGTCTCATTGACGAAATGTTTTATCCCTCTGCTTGTTCTACAAGTATTTTAATGGTGAATGCTCTGACGAACTACAAGCACTTGCACCCCCTCGATGTAAATACCCCCACAAACCCGACAAGCAGTTACCCCCCACACACAATAGAGATCCCTAAGTGTAAGAAGGCATTCTACTCTAATAGTTTCTTCCCTAGAACTGTTGCACTGATGAAATCCCTTCCGAGATTCTGCTTTTCCAACTGTACTGATATGCAGAAGTTCAAGTGTAATGTGAACAGACATCTTGCTGCTCAACTCCCTTCATAATATCTCTGCAACTTATGCCCCTCGATAGTAGCCCACTTCGTTAAGTGGCACTGTGCATTGTTTGGAATGAAAATTGAATAAAATAAATATTAATTAATATTTTTAAACCTAAAGACATGTACTTTGAAATTACGTTTTCATCAGTGTAGTAGTTGATAATCAATGTCTAGTCGCGAGGTTCCGACCCAATCAAAAAGTCATTCTTGACTTAGCAAGCTAGCAATCAACTCACAGTCTGCCAGAAATTATCACGAAAAGTAAGAGAATTAAGTTATATTAATATCCATTAGGCGAGCATAAAGAGTAAACAGTCATATTGTATTCAACAATACGTCAGACTATTGCACTGCGCTAAGATTGATCTTTATTCTAACTTCCATAAAGAAGGCTTGCCTTTTTTTTTTTCTAAAATAGATCTTGTAACGATAATATATATATTTAAATAAACATTAATAACTATTTTTAAATTGGACAACAAGCCATAAAATATTACGCAATAATATTTTTCGCAATAATATTTTTCATCAAACCTCCCTTTCTCCTTTTCTTCATCAATGAAAAAGCATTCATATCTATCCACTTATTTATATATTTACATCTTTTAATGCATAGCTAGTTCTGTCAATAGAAAAAATCCCTATCTATATAGCGATACTCTTTAAAAAAATAAATATAAATAATTATTTGTGAGCTGATAGATAGACGTGCTAACGAACTTACGTTTTCATCAGTGTAGAAAGTATCAATAGAGGGATTCAAAAACCAGCCACAAAGTCATCCTTGATTCTGAGGCTGGTATTCAATACATTCTCATTCAACACACACACACACACACACACACACACACACACACACACACACACACACACACACACACACACACACACACACTCACACTCTCTCTCTCTTTTAGTTATTATGCATGGAAAAAAGCACGATACATATGTAATAAAAACATTAATATAATGCAACCGTCCGAAATAAAATTAATATAGGCCATCCACAGAAACGACGTAATTTAGTGAAAACTATAAGTTCTAACAGTGCAAAAATAAATAAGGAGATTAAAGACGGTTAGGGTTACTTAACAAATGAAAATACTGAAGAGGAATCACTTTGTAACTGTAGAAATATTGACGAATCTTCTTTGGAAGGTAAATATCTCATTTCTAATATTAGTTCTGCATATGATTTCTACATATTATATATATATCTATCTATCTATATATATATATAAAGTTATAAAAATATATATGGCAAAATTTATAACTTACTACCTAGCTCTACCTATGTATTGAGCACTGTTGAAGTAAATACTTAAAGTTTACGCATAAAAATATTCTTTCGTATATTAATTTATGTGATTAAATGAAATAATCATATATATATATATATATATATATATATATATATATATATATATATATATATATATATATAAATGGATATAAGTGTAGATGGATTCATGTTAGAAGCTATCTAGAAATGAATATTGGAACTCTCTTTTTTACATTTTTGTTCACCCCAAACAAGCCGTATTGCCACGTTGACCTAAGAGGACTATGGAGAGTTGAGCAGCAAAGTGTCTGTTCAGAATGCATTTAAACTTCTGCAGGTTAGTAAAGTCATGGAAGCAGGAAACAGATAGAATTTAAAGTTTAGCAGGTCGAGGAAAGAAATTATTAGAATAAAAGGATTTTTAAAGATTTCAACAGCGACTGTTTATCGGATTAGTCGAGGGGAACAAGTGCAATAAGCTTATCAATGCACGCTCCATTTAAATACCTGCAAAACAGACACAGGAATGCAACACTGCAGCGATGAGGCAGGGGTTAGAGCTTGGCCAACAGTGTGGGGCGTATTAAATCTTAGACTCTTTTTGGACTGTGTTCAAGAGGGAGAGACTAGTGTTAGATGCTTCAGCCCAGATGTGAGTAATTTTCTAGTACGCTAGAGGAAGCCCACTTTCTTTGCAGCAGCTTTGTGAATGAACTCAATATATTTGTTCCAATTTATGTTGTATGTGAAGGTTAAGCCGAGGAGTTTGAACGATAAATTCGCATATAAGGTGATATTTGTTATGGCAATTAGTGTTTAAGTTGCTTTATGATCTGATGAGACGAAACTCTAATAATTTGCTTGCCTTATCTCTTGATATGCATGACAGGAAATGAATTAAGCTGACAAACCAACAAATACGCTCCTTACAATAGACTAAAGTAATGGGAGATATTTTGGGATGCTTTTATGTTTATGGACAAAAAATAAAAACTAAGACACCAGAAAAACTAGTTTTTCTTATAATTTATTTATTGCGAACTATTATCCTCATCTTTCTTAGATATTGTTTCACGACGTTTCGGACAACTATTCCTCTGGCCTTCGTCAGGTGGTAACCACGACGGGATAGGAACTCTGAATCTCCTAACTGCATTCTCAGCAATTACTGCCATCTATAGTTGTTTTCGTCTCACCACGTTTTGGCCAAGTAAGCCTCTGGCTGGCTTCTACTGCGTCACGGGCCCCTTCGCAGTTGATAGAGACGTTGAATCCAACTAATACGAATAATTGCCATCTAAAAAATTAAAAAAAAACGTAACATGCGAGAGGTATCACTGAACGTTCCTACACGACAGCAAGCCTGAAATATTCGGCACAAATTGCTACAAATAAAAACAAACCATGACACAATAAATCTATTGGCGTATGTCACACAGTTTTCTAATTTAAGTGGCTTCAATAATTTTTAATCTTTTAGTGTTGGTATCGTAGCGTATTGTTTTTTTTTCTGTATTTTTAACTAAGCTGTGTTTAAATCAAGAAGCAGAGGCAGTCGTGTTGTTAAAGATTGGCAGTTTGAGTCTTTTTTTACATAGGCATCACCACTTATCAAAGCCAAGAGGCCACTCGAGGATAAGGGTTAAAGTGTGTACAGTAGAAATTGGACAATATAGAAATCGTTAGTAATGGAAATTCGGTAAATTTGTTAACAAGTGGAACGGCTCATCAAGAAGTTGTTTACATTAGACTTGAAGACAACCATATTATAGTCAGCTGGAAAGCAGGAAAACGGAAGACAATTCCACAGGCGTGCAGTTCTAAGAAAGAAGCTTTTCTCATGGAATCTACTTTTTGATTTAGGCACAGATAAAGAGTTGGGGGAAATATGGATAGTGTTTTCAGCTAGACGAGTTTTTCTTGTGAAAGTTTGGCGAGGGAGGACCATAGAGAGCCTACAAGAAAGTGTTGTAATGGTAAAACAGATGTACCAGTTAGTTTTATTATTATTGCCGCAGAATAGAGAACAATGTTTTTGTATGTTTTGATCCTTTACAAAGAGATTTTCATCATATTTGTTTTCATGTAAATCGCTCCAGACAAGGCATAAAACCACTTTATGTAAGTAACTAAAAAAGGTCTATAACTAACCAACAATAACTATTAGATCGATAGATTCTGACCAAGACAACACCAATCCCCCCCCTTTGTTAGAAACATCCTCATAAGATGTGAGGACTAAAGGGCAAAATATAGAAAGCATATATATATATATATATATATATATATATGTATACGTATGCATATATATACGTACATATATAGTTTGTTATTTATATTATAATTTTGCATACACATATATAGAGAGATCGAAGCAGGTGCACATATAGTTATTTTATTTGCGTATGAACACACACACACACACACACACACACACCGACACACCGACACACACACACACACACACACACACACACACACACACGACGTGTATATTAATTTAAGTAATTGAGAAAGCGGAAATTGTTAATGATTCATGAAATAGAATTATTTTTTTCGTCGACGCAATTTTCAGAAAATGATTAATCAAACTTGAAGATAACACATAGCTGCCAATGAATGCGCATGCGCAAAGGCAAATCTCGAAACACGTTCACACGTACATAAAATCAGACACATCCGTGACGACACATAAGCGAACATAACCACATATTCAAAGTATCAATGTATAGCGCACAAATGAACACGTATCTATAAGGTATATCAATAGAACGATTTCACAAATAAAACGAAGTGTATGTGTGTGTGTGTGTGTGTGTGTATGTGTGTGTGTGAACTAGTGTGTGTGTGTGTGTGTGTATCTGTGTTCACTGCACAGGTCGTAATCATCTACTCGTTGTCTTTACTGAACGATAGGCTTGCAAAGAAAGCAGAAATCACTTCTTATGGAAAAGTTCGCTTAATATTTGCTGTGCCGACAACAGTACAAAACAACCCCCTTTGCCTGCTTACGTTCATAAGTCACCATTTATCAAGGCTCGGAGGCCACTCGAAGATAATTGTTAATAAGTATACGGTAGTCAATGGGACAATATCGTAGTAATCGTTAGTAGTGGGAATTTGGTAAATTGGATTACTTAAGGGAACGGCTCCACAAGAACTTTTTTACGTTGGACTTAAAGACAACCATATTGCAGTCAGCTGGAAAGCAAGGAAACAGAGGAGAGTTCCACAGGCGTGCAGTTCTAAGAAAGAAGTTTTGTTCTTAGAATTTACGTTTACGTTTAGGGGAAAATTATAGATAGTAGTTTCAGCTAGACCAATGTGTTCTTGAGAAAGTTTTGAAAGGAGGACCATAAATTGGAACTCAGATGAGCACTTGTCATGAAAATAACGATAGAACAGACACAGGCTTTTTGTGGTAAAGAGGTTGCAGGGAAGAGAAAAGAGCATTACCTACTACACTACAAAGTCTATTTTGAACGTTGTCAAAGCAGGATAAAGTGCTTTTAGCAATTGCTGCCAAGATGTAGCAAGAGCACCGCATTCTAGAATGTACTTGGCTTTTATACAGGTAGAGAATTGCATCGGCAGTGAGATACCTACTGGAGCGGTAGAATAATCCCACCATTTTTCAAGCGACCTTGGCAACGGCTTTTATGTACGTGTTTCATTTCATATCAGGAGTAAAGGTCAAACCAAACATGGAGTCTCCCCAAGACGAGAGCCATTCGTTTCAATTGATGTAAGATATATATATATATATATATATATATATATATATATATATATATATATATATATATATATATATATATAGTGCAAAATTCAAAGACTCACGTTTTCTTTTTTATAACCTTCGTTTATTTCCTGGATTTTTTCCATTACAACTGTTTCGTTAGTAGGAAGGCAATTTTACGATTTATGTGTCCATAAAAATACCCTGTCCCCACCAACTTCTTCGGGTGTTTTTCCATTAGATTTTTACAACAAAAGGTATATTTTTAACATGCTGAACATCGTATTCCGGTAAAAAGACTTCCAAAGCCATGCTTCCTCACTTCCGCCATCTTCTTCCGGCTGCAATGTACTTGTACTGTTCTAATAAATTCTGGAAAACCCCATGGAAGTCATGTTATTGCTCGTGACCACCATCTCCCACCATATTTCCTCTTTTGATACAGCCTTGCTACGCAACTTCGAATGTGAAATATACCAAACACTGCTAAAACTTTTCTTGTTTTGATATCCATGGCATGCAAATCCTTGTCAGACCATTCTAAAATTCCCGCACTGTATCTCAAAACACTGACTGTCCATGCATTTACTGCTTTTATTAGGTTTCCTTCATACGGTTTCGATTTTGCAATTAGTTTAACTCTTCTAAGATACTCCTTCCTGACTTTTTCCTTCATTTCTCTGTTCATGATGCCTACACCCTCTAGCACTCCCAAATACTTATATCCTGTATCTTCTATTTCTTTCATGATTTCTTTATTTGGCAGCATAACTCCATTCGAATGAACCTTTACTCCTCTTTTCATCACCAGCACCGCACATTTATTAATCCCAAACTCCATCCCAATGTTTTCTGAGTATGTCTCCACAAGTTCTACCAGTCTCTGCATTTCCTTTTCATTTCTACCGAATATTTTCAAATTATCCATAAACAGTAGATGGTTGAGGCGCCTGTCACCAGATCCAAAGTTATACTTCAGTTTTTCTCTCTTCAAGAGGATTCTCAGTGGCATCATTATCATTACAAAAAGAAGTGGCGATAACGAATCCCCTTAAATATCACACGTTTAATGCCAACCGGCCCCATCTCCTCTCCCTTTGCTGTCAGCACCGTTTTCCATTGAGCGATACTTTTCCCCAAAAAAGCCCTACCACATTCTCAGCAACCTTCATCATCAATAGTGTTTCACGTATCCATGAATGAGGAACCATGTCATAAGCCTTTCTGTAATCGATCCATGTTACGCTCAGATTCTTCTTCTTCTTCTTCTTCTTCTTCTTCTTCTTCTTCTTCTTCTTCGCATCCTGCAGTCCTGAAAGCAGCTTTAGTCTCAGTGCATCTATTACGTTGGTAGCTATGAAAAAAGTGGTTTCTGTGCACAATGGCAGCAGCACATTCTGGAGAAAACCATGGCTGGCTCTTAGGTTTTTGTTGGAATTTTTTAGATGGTATGAATCGGTCTATGCCTACAATTAACCATTCGCTTAGGTCTGATACTATAGAGGACACATCCTTTTTAAACATGGAATGTAGCGGTAGATCAGATATGAATGTACGGAAGCTATCCCAGTCAGCCATGTACTATCGGTATACAGTACGGTGGAGGGGTACGTCTGGGGACTTATTACATTTCATTTTTATCTTAACTGATACAACGGAGTGGTCGAAGGATCCTACTGGAGAAAGAACAGTGCATGAACATAGCTCAGGGGAGGGTAAGAGAAAAAGGTCTAGAAGGCTTGCAAACTGACCGGTAGTATCTGGCACTTGGGTGGGCTCGCAAACAATCTGAGTGAGGTCATAGGCAATGGCAAAGTCATGACAGAACCTCCCCTCGTCATCTGTCTTATTTGAGTGGGTCAGCCATTCCACGTTATTGACATTGAAGTCACCACAAATGAGAATGTAAGCCGAGGGATGTGCAGACAGGATGTGGTCTATTTTCTCAGATATACTCTTAAAGATAGTAACTCCACTGTTGTGGGAGCGATAGAGGGCAAATACAAATGCAGTGGTGTAAGCTAGTGTAACCCGAAAGCACATATAAGGTAAATTAGGGTCTTCTCTGAAGATATCCCTGACACACAGGAAGCCATCTTTAATGTAGGCACATATTCCATGCCCATGGCGATCTTGGGGGTCACATTTCGATGTTAAGTTAGAGTATCCATTAATTATGAACTCATCTAGGGAAGTGGTCGGCCCTATTCCAGTTTCACTTAGAAAGAATATGTCCGGTTTCGTCTCCTGTAATTGGGTTTCAACCTCTGGAAGGTTAGAACGTAGACCCCTGATGTTGGAGAAGGAGACAAGGTAGTAGGGGTCTACGTTGGAAGATGGGGTTCTAGGTTTATTCGAGTTTTTGGAGAAATTTGTTGAGAAATTCCAGAGAACACCACAGGTCTCCAATCAGATCGTTTGCTAACTTGTGTGAAAGCTCCATGTGAGCTAATAATAATAATAATAATAATAATAATAATAATAATAATAATAATAATAATAACAACAACAGCTAAATCCCTATTCCAAAATTAAATATTATTTCTATAGGTAATAATAAATGAATAAAAAAATATAAAAATAAAATAAATATATTAAGAAGGTAACAATCATAGCTGATACCACACAAAATTGCCGTGAAAGGTCATGGAGGATGGAAAGACTTATGAGGGAAGAGCACTAACTTGATCTTCACTTAAAGTGTTCAAAGAGAACAGATATCTTTGGGAGGCTTATTCCCACTCGAATCCCAGTGAAGACCAATAGCTGTTGTCAGCGGCTGTTGTGATAACGCAAAGGTCTTTTCAAAGATTATCAAAAGAGGTGAAGACAGTTAAATAGTTATTATATAGAGTTGCTAAAAGAAAGAGAGAGCTCCACACAGAAAAAATGAAGTCCAATCATTATTCAAAAGAAATAAACAAATGAATTCTATTTAATTTGTCCATTTTAATATTATTTTTGCAGATCAATATCGAAAGCAGATGCCGCGACCAGAAATCGAAACAAAAACCTTGAGATCTTTAGTTTGAATCTCGACTAACTGACTTATATGGAGTTTTTAAATAAATAGACTTTAAAATAATTATAGTATGATCGTGACGTCATATTTCAAGGGTCCATTATTTCTAAAGTTGTTCAGGTATTACTTATACCAAACTTAGCAAAGTGACGTCCATTCTTTTTACTTTGATAGGGTGGACATCAGTTATATTTGAGCAAATATAGAATTAATGAACCCTTGATAACCCATAAATTAAAGTAAATGAAATATGACGTAATGCCAAAGCTATAATTATTGTGCTAAAGTAATGATCTATTTATATAAGATCAGTTGGTAGAGCTTCAGAGAAAAGATTTAAAGATTTTTGCTTTGATTCCTTGTCATGGTATCAGCATCATTTGTTGGGAATTATTTACTATTAATGCAATATTTTTCATTTCTAATATTAAATAATATTACTAATATTTTGAAATGAAAGAGATTCCGTATTATATAGGGTGTTCCAAAAGTCTTGGGCACATTTAAAGTCCTCATATCTGTTCTAAAAGTCTTGGGCACATTTCAAGTCCTCATATCTGTTCCAAAAGTCTGGAGCACATTTCAAGTCCTCATATCTGTTCCAAAAATCTTGGGCACATTTCAAATCCTCATACCTGTTCCAAAAGTCTTCGGCACATTTCAAGTCCTCATATCTGTTTCAAAAGTCTTGAGCACATTTCAAGTCCTCATATCTGTTCTAAAAGTCTTGAGCACATTTCAAGTCCTCATATCTGTTCCAAACGTCTTGGGCACATTTCAAGTCCTCATATACGTTCCAAAAGTCTTGAGCACATTTCAAGTCCTCATATCTGTTCTAAAAGTCTTGGGCACATTTCAAGTCCTCATATCTGTTTAAAAGTCTTGGGCACATTTGAAGTCCTCATATCTGTTCCAAAAGTCTTGGGCACATTTCAAGTCCTCATATCTGTTCCAAAAGTCTTGGGCACATTTCATGTCCTCATATCTGTTCTAAAATCTTGAGCACATTTCAAGTCCTCATATCTGTTCTAAAAGTCTTGGGCACATTTCAAGTCCTCATATCTGTTCCAAAAGTCTTGGGCACATTTCAAGTCCTCATATCTGTTCCAAAAGTCTTGAGCACATTTCAAGTCCTCATATCTGTTCATAAAGTCTTGGGCACATTTCAAGTCCTCATATCTGTTCCAAAAGTCTTGGGCACATTTCAAGTCCTCATATCTGTTTCAAAAGTCTTGGGCACATTTCAAGTCCTCATATCTGTTCCAAACGTCTTGGGCACATTTCAAGTCCTCATATACGTTCCAAAAGTCTTGAGCACATTTGAAGTCCTCATATCTGTTCTAAAAGTCTTGGGCACATTTCAAGTCCTCATATCTGTTTCAAAAGTCTTGGGCACATTTCAAGTCCTCATATCTGTTCCAAAAGTCTTGGGCACATTTCAAGTCCTCATATCTTTTCCAAAAGTCTTGAGCACATTTCACGTCCTCATATCAGTTCTAAAAGTCTTGAGCACATTTCAAGTCCTCATATCTGTTTCAAAAGTCTTGGGCACATTTCAAGTCCTCATATCTGTTCCAAAAGTCTTGGGCACATTTCAAGTCCTCATATCTGTTCCAAAAGTCTTGGGCACATTTCATGTCCTCATATCTGTTCTAAAAGTCTTGAGCACATTTCAAGTCCTCATATCTGTTCTAAAAGTCTTGGGCACATTTCAAGTCCTCATATCTGTTCCAAAAGTCTTGGGCACATTTCAAGTCCTCATATCTGTTCCAAAAGTCTTGAGCACATTTCAAGTCCTCATATCTGTTCATAAAGTCTTGGGCACATTTCAAGTCCTCATATCTGTTCTAAAAGTCTTCGGCACATTTCAAGTCCTCATATCTGTTCTAAAAGTCTTGGGCACATTTCAAGTCCTCATATCTGTTCCAAAAGTCTTGGGCACATTTCAAGTCCTCATATCTGTTCTAAAAGTCTTGAGCACATTTCAAGTCCTCATATCTTTTCCAAAAGTCTTGAGCACATTTCAAGTCCTAATATCTGCTTAACAATGAATGGTAGTAGATGAAAATGGTGCCTTTTTTAAGCTAAGTGTATTAAGTTGTTTTAAGGTTATTGATTTTTTTTTCTTTTCAGATCCAATAATGGCGTCACTCAACCAGAAAAGGCTTTTTGTGTGCTTGAATTTGAAAAAAACTGACTCATGGGCACTTATTCAATGCGTATTTCGCAAAAAATATCTTACATCCTGCGATTTATTTTGTGGGGATTTGTGAAAGGACTGATCTATTTGCCTCCCATCCCAAGAAATGTGGATGAGCTGAAGGTCAGAATAACAGAAGATGTTGCATCCATTGACAATGCTGAGACATTTTTGTTAAGAATTGGACTATCGGCTTGTGAGTCTCGTGTGACCAATGGGTTCACATGGAACATCTTTGAACATTCCACAAAAAACTTGAGATTACAATATTTCTGAATATAGCAGATGCGTTTTTATATCCTTAATAATTGTTGAGTTATTCTATGTCAAAATGTGCTCAAGAATTTTGGAACACCTTTATATTAACAAATAAAATGAGTATTTAGTCAGAATAATAATGAAAACGAAAATCGAAAAATTGAATTTTAACTGAAAGCAACGTTATTTACTTAAGTGTCATGCCGAAGGTAGTAGCATATTTTATTACATAAAACATTTAGTTTCACGATCCAGCGATCCGCAATTATTATTATGAAATATAACTTGAAATTATTATTATGAAATATAACTTAAAATTATTATTATGAAATATAACTTAAAATAATTATTATGAAATATAACTTAAAATAATTATTATTTAATATAACTTAAAATTATTATTATGAAATATAACTTAAAATTATTATTATGAAATATAACTTAAAATTATTATTATGAAATATAGCTTAAAATTATTGTTATCTAATATAACTAAAATAAGTATTATGAAATATAGCTTGAAATTATTTTTATGAAATATAACTTAAAATTATTATTATGAAATATTACTTAAAATTATTATTATGAAATATAACTTTAAATTATTATTATGAAATATAACTGAAAATTATTATTATGAAATATAGCTTAAAATTATTATTATGAAATATAATTTAAAATTATTATTATGAAATATAGCTTAAAATTATTATCATGAAATATAACTTAAAATAATTATTATGAAATATAACTTGAAATTATTATTATGAAATATAACTTAAAATTATTATTATGAAATATAACTAAAAATTATTATTATGAAATATAACTAAAAATTATTATTATGAAATATAGCTTAAAATCATTGTTATCAAATATAGCTTAAAATAAGTATTATGAAATATAGCTTAAAATTATTATTATGAAATATAACTTAAAATTATTATTATGAAATATAGCTTAAAATTATTATTATGAAAATAACTAAAAATAAATATTATGAAATATAGCTTAAAATTATTATTATGAAATATAACTTAAAATAAGTATTATGAAATATAACTTAAAATTATTATTATGAAATATAACTTAAAATAAGTATTATGAAATATAACTTAAAATTATTATTATGATATATAACCTAAAATTATTATTATGAAATATAACTTAAAGAAGAGAATTAATCATAGTTTGAAATCTGCTTATTATTTAAGTAAGACTTGCATTATTTTCTATTAATAATTAGTTTTCATACTTGTCATTTTGTAGTATTTTTGGATATGTTACTAATTTCGACATAGCTGTTTAGAAGATAAAATCTCCAACAGCGCCCAAAACTGTTACGGATAAAATCTTTATTTATATATAAGATGAGTTTAATTAATCTATGATAAGCTGTGCTTGAAATTTAAAGAGTCCACGCGATTAAAAATGTCTCAAATACGAACTTGTTAGTTATTATATGAACTTACTAAAACATAGAGAGAAAAAGGGAATGCCAGCCCCCTCCTCCCCCCAAAACCCCAAAAGAAACAAACAAATAAATGAACAACGAACGACAGGTAACAGATGACCTTTTCCCCGGTGAGGGTAAGGGCGTTAACACCCCGGCAAAGATGATCAGCCTACCATCCATAAACATTACCTCTCTTCAGTAAATTACTCATTTCCCACTCTTTGTTTTGTAATTCGCTTAATTCGACAACGATCGCGCTCTGCACTTGCTCATCGCGATGGACCCGGGCTATATGACATTAGCAATTATTCCTTACTTGCCGTGGCGAATCTGTCTCGGCGCAACAATATTGTTTAGCCATCGGAAGGCGTCACGACGGTGAAAAGAGTGGTCTCGCACCACTACAACCACCATGCTGATAGTCGCTCGATGTTTAACACGCGTTAATGCCTATTAATTACGAATCTATTCAAATATATAATTTCTTTCATTTACTATCGCATATCTTCGCACTTTGTCATCAGAATAAATACGCAATATTGTCTGGAACATTCTTTTATGCTTCTCTTCTTTTATTGGTTTATCAAATTATTTAGCTGTTCAGATATATACTTCACCAATACGCGCATCTATCTATCTATCTATCTATCTATCTATCTATCTATCTATCTATCTATCTATCTATCTATCCCTTTTATATGATAATGCGTCACCAATTAATGAGGCCAAAAGCCACTAAAAGATAACGGTTAGTGTGACTGTTGGATGGTGAACAATATTATGTAAAAGCAAGTGTTTGGATCTATCTATCTATCTATCTATCTATCTATCTATCTATCTATCTATCTGTTTTACCATCTTATATATCTATTTATCCATCTGTCTGTCTATTAAGCATTCCAAAGGAGTTATCACTTATCAAGGCCCGTAGGAAACTTGAGGATAAGCGTTAATGAGTGTACAGTAGTCGATTGGACAATATCATAATAATCGTTAATAGTGGAAATTTGATAAATTGGATTACTTAAGGGGAACGGTTCATCAAGGACTTGTTTACATTCGACTGTAAGGCGACCATATTGTAGTCAGCTGGAAAGCAGAGAAACGGAACAGAGTTCCGCAGGCGTGCAGTTCTAAGAAAGAAGCTAAGTCTAGGTTTAGGCACAGATAAAGAGTGAGGGAAATTATTGTTAGGGTTTTAGATAGACGAGTGTATTTCATGAAAGTTTGGCGAGCACTTGCCATGAAAATAATCATAAAGCAGAGAAAGGCTTGTAACGTTTATTCTGTGCAAAAAGAAGTTGCAGGGAAGAGAAAAGGGGATAAGTGCTTCTTGCAGCTCCTGGTCAGATGTGGCAACAGTACCCATCCTTAAACGTACTTGGCTCTTATACATGTAGAGAATTGAATCATCAGTGAGATATCTACCAGATCGATAGAATGATCCCACTATTTTTCCAGCGACTTTGGAACGGATTTGATATACGTGTTCAATTTCAGATTTGGAGTAATGGTCAAACCCAGAAGCTTGTCGAAACATGGAACCTCTTTAAGACAAGAACGATTCATTTCAATTGATGCCAGATGGGGATCAGAGTGTTTATGATGTGAAGATAGAAGCTTGGTTTTCGATACATTAAAATTAACAAATCACTTTTTTCCCCATTGGACCACATGCTCAATTTCAGAATCAGAGAGAACTTGGTCATTTACAGCCTTTGAGGTGTTGCCATAGATGGTAGTGTCGTCAGAATACATGCGTACAAATGATCTAAGGATGTGATTTGGGAGATCTCATTGATGTAGATCAAGAAGAGAGTTGGACCCAGGATGGACCCCTGAGGGACTCCAGCATTAATACTGTGTTTCTGATTTCTGCCCATCAACCACTACTCTTATGAAGCTATCAGAGAGAAATTATTTAATAACTGAAAAGACATTTCCAGCTGAAGATCTTGTGGAATAAACCTTTATGTCATACCCTATTAAAGGACTTTGGCATATCGAGGGATCCTGTATACCTATGAGATATTAACTGTTAGCACATCTGCTGTAGATCTAGCAGAACGGAAACCATGTCACTGAGGAGGTTATTTTAGCTGAGGTGGTCGACTACTTCTCTATTTAACACAGATTCCATCAACTTACTCATGACGCACAGGAGTGATTGGTCAGTATTGAGAGGAAGATGACCCATCACCTGCATTTTTAAATACGGGGCATACTGATGAGGTTTTGCAGGGTGTTGGGAAGTAATTCTTTTTGACAATTTATCTATCAGTTTATTGATCTATTAATCAATCCACTTTCCTACTTATCTATCTATCTATCTATCTCTCTATCTATCTCTTTCTTTCGCTCTCTCTCTCTCTCTCTCTCTCTCTATATATATATATATATATATATATATATCCATCTACTTTCTATATATCCATCTAGTAATCTATCCACCCACTTATCTATCAATTCATTTCTTCAGTGCGGCTAGACTAGCAACTACCTTAAGCCAGGATTGAAACTCGGCCGTCTAGGCGACAACTGGCGCTTCTAACCGCTATGATATTTGGCTGCTCCTAAGATGGGTATGTAAAATTACTGTGAGTAAACATTGTAAAATGGCCTAAGATTTATTAGTTCACACAAAGAGCATTGTATTATAAACTAGTTGCACACAGATGCACACGTATATATGTGCACACATTTATATGCACACTAATAAAGTTTTATACGCACTTTTATATACAAATACACATATATACATATATACACATGCACACACGTATATATATATATATATATATATATATATATATATATATATATATGTATTTATATGCAAATAGCTAAAAAGCGTATATGCACATTCATACATTAAAACTAATCTTCAAAAATATAGGCGGTTATTTCAGCAGACATCGAAAAATATACGCATACAACCACCACTACACACACACACACACACACACACACACACACACACACACACACACACACACACACACAAATATATATATATATATATATATATATATATATATATATAGACTCTTATTTATGAGTGCTAATCTCTCAACCATTAAAATACAGTATTCATCAGACTGATTACGAGAAATGTCTCGACCTGTGTATCCGGTGACATCCCTTTCTTTCTTTCTTTCTTTCTTTCTTTCTCTCTCTCTCTTTCTCTCCCCCTTCTCTCTCTCCCTCTCTCTCTCTCCGTGTCTCTATTTCTTTCCATCCCACTCTTTTGCACACACATAATCAAATAATCTCTTAAACATACAAAAACACAGAAACTCACATCGATAAACACATATAGCTATATAAACGTTGTCAAAACTTCGTTAACCATGGTGGCCACACGTTCTATTTTAATTAGAATTTTCAAGATAGTGGAAGTGTTCATGAATCGAACATCGTAACTTTATATATATATATATATATATATATATATATATATATATATATATATATATATATATATATATATATATATATATCCATTACTGTATCTATCAGTCCATCCATCCATCCATCCATCCATCCATCTAATAATCCATCCATCCATCCATCCATCCATCCATTTACCTATCTATCTATCTCACTATTCATGCATTCATCTATCTCTATCTATCCATTCATTTATGCATATGTGTATGTATGCAGATATATATGTAACTATATATCTATTTGTAGAGTGAACAATAAAAAAGGAAAAATTTTAGAATATATTATAATTTACACGCAGATATGTAATTGTTTGGAATTGAAAACTGCTGTTGATTAAAAGGCTATAAAGACATGATGAGATATTTCATGTGGTTTCTGTCAACTCTCTACTTAATGCGTTACTTACATATCAAAGTTACTGTCGCAACGTATCGTTGTAGGTAAATAAACATTATATACCCGGTCATTTTTGTTGTAATCCAGGTTTCGTCAATGCTGTCGAATTCGAGTGTTGATTGAGAACCACGCGGATGCCGGTTTCGTTTTAAAGAGTTTTATTTATTACAGAACAAGGACAGAAAACAACTGCCTGTGTATGAGAGAGAGAGAGAGAGAGAGAGAGAGAGAGAGAGAGAGAAAGGTAGGGGAAGTGCATGCGTGCGCGTGTTTGTGTGTGTGTGTGTGTGTGTGAGAGAGAGAGATAGAGAGAGAGAATAAATTGGAAGGAGAGATATTTACGTGTATAAGCATGCTGATGTTTTACCACCTGGGTCCACACACCCTCTGTCGGCCGCCAGGAACATCTCGGCGTCATGCGTCTCTTCTCGTCGATGTCTAGAGGCTAAGAGATGGAGCCGATTTTTGAGCGGAACTCACCTACATATCGACTTCCGCTACTAGTTCCTCTTTTTTAGGATACTTTCTCCTTGTCCCTTAATTATCTAACAGTTGAATTAGATTGAACAATGAACTCGCAGCGGTAAAGTCCATTACATTGAAATTAGGAAAATTTGAAGCGCATTCATCTAAGTTTATAAAACGATGTCCTTAGATGTATAAAACTATTTTTACCCCTGTGTCACGCCTATTCATATCCTCTTATTACTTGCTTTATTTTGTCGAACAATTCTACATAATAACACACACGTTTAAATAGAAAATGTACATCTAAATCTGAATGTTCTCTTTAATAACAGGTAATGCCCCCATCTTGTCCCTTTCCAGCATCGTTTCTCTTCCACGGGAAGTATTCAACGATTGTTAAGGGAACGATAGATTTATTCCCGTTGTTGCACGGTAGGATTTCCCCATTTTGTTGGATTGTAAAAACATTATTTTTCCGTGTCTTTTTATATCAATATTGTTATCGCTTCGTTCATCCATTCATACGTTTGTTTCGCGGATACATTTTCTCAGGTTTTGAATTAATCTTTTATGTAGGGTTGTGAATTTTGAAACCAGTATCTATCATATACGACATAAGTAGGTTAGCGACACCTGCTCCCGTTAGATCACTGAAGTTAAGCGACGCTGAACCTGGTCAGTATAAAATGGGAATACTACGTGCGATATTTGCTCTCATCTTATCTCGGCATTGTTTCCAGTTGTCCTGGATTTCTCTTTGCCACTGTAATTAAGCTATGTCGATTCAGGAGAATTGTGGTTGAAAATTGCGCAACTCTTGCTGACAGGGGATATCGATTGTATTGCAAGACAGAACGGAGGCGATGATTCATGTATTGCATCATAATCAGGGCTATGACAACAGAATATTCTTATCATTGCTTTGAATTTCGAGTATATCTCCGACACAGACATAGTTAAACAACCAAGAACAACATCACCCTATATAAAAGCATATGATATCAACGGATAACACTTGAGAGCCAAAACAATGAAAAGAACATACTGTTATCATCGCTCTAATCATAATCTAGTGCTTTCTAGTGTGCCATTTTCTTAGGGGTTGTTCGAAACTTTCATTTTCTGTTCCTTTTTAATTTTGCTAAAGCTTTTTTTTTTCGGCATTTTTGTTTCATTTTTAGTTTTATCATTTTTATATCTTTTGCCAGTTTTGTTTCTGTTTTAGTTTTACTTTTTTTATATCTTTTGCCAGTTTTGTTACTATATTAGTTTATCTTCTTTATATCTTTTCCAGTTTTGTTTCTGTTTTAGTTTTATCTTTTTTATATCTTTTGCCAGTTTTGTTTCTTTTTAGTTTTATCATTTTTATATCTTTTGCCAGTTTTGTTTTTGTTTTAGTTTTATCATTTTTATATCTTTTGCCAGTTTTGTTTCTGTTTTAGTTTTATCTTTTTTATATCTTTTGCCAGTTGTGTTTCTGTTTTAGTTTAATCTTTTTTATATTTTTTGCTAGTTTTGTTTCCATTTTAGTTTTATCTTTTTTATATCTTTTGCCAGTTTTGTTTCTGTTTTAGTTTTATCTTGTTTATATCTTTTGCAAGTTTTGTTTCTGTTTTAGTTTTATCTTTTTTATATATTTTACCAGTTTTGTTCTTTTTTTATATCTTTTGCCAGTTTTGTTTCTGTTTTAGTTTTATCTTGTTTATATCTTTTGCCAGTTTTGTTTCTGTTTTAGTTTTATCTTTTTTATATCTTTTGCCAGTTTTGTTTCTGTTTTAGTTTTATCTTTTTTATATATTTTGCCAGTTTTGTTTTTGCTTTAGTTTTATCTTTTTTATATCTTTTGCTAGTTTTGTTTCAATTTTAGTTTTATCTTTTTTAGATCTTTTGCCAGTTTTTTTTCCGTTTTAGTTTTATCTTTTTTATATCTTTTGCCAGTTTTGTTTCTGTTTTAGTTTTATCTTTTTATATCTTTTGCCAGTTTTGTTTTTGTTTTAGTTTTATCTTTTTTATATCTTTTGCCAGTTTTGTTTCCATTTTAGTTTGATCTTTTTATATCATTGGCCAGTTTTGTTTTTGTTTTAGTTTTATCTTTTTTTATATCTTTGCTAGTTTTGTTTAGATTTTAGTTTAATTTTTTTTATATCTTTTGCCAGTTTTGTTTCTGTTTTAATTTTATCCTTTTTTATATCTTTTGCTAGTTTATATTTCTGTTTTAGTTTTATCTTTTGTATATCTTTTGCCAGTTTTGTTTCTGTTTTAGTTTTATCATTTTTATATCTTTTGCCAGTTTTGTTTCTGTTTTAGTTGTATCTTGTTTATATCTTTTGCTAGTTTTGTTTCTGTTTTAGTTTTATCTTTTTCATATCTTTTGCCAGTTTTGTTTCTGTTTTAATTTTATCTTTTTTATATCTTTTGCTAGTTTTAATTTCTGTTTTAGTTTTATCTTTTCTATATATTTTGCTAGTTTTATTTCTGTTTCAGTTTTATCTTTTTTATATCTTTTGCAAGTTTTGTTTCTGTTTTAGTTTTATCTTTTTTATATATTTCGCCAGTTTTGTTTTTCTTTTAGTTTTATCTTTTTTATATCTTTTGCCAGTTTTGTTTCTTTTTTAGTTTTATCTTTTTTATATCTTTAGCCAGTTTTGTTTCTGTTTTAGTTTTATCTTTTTTTTATCTTTTGTCAGTTTTGTTTCTGTTTTAGTTTTATCTTTTTTATAAATTTGCCAGTTTTGTTTCTGTTTTAGTTTTATCTTTTTTATGTCCTTTGCCAGTTTTATTTCTGTTTTAGTTTTATCTTTTTTATATCTTTTGCCAGTTTTGTTTTTGTTTTAGTTTTATCTTGTTTATATATTTTGCTAGTTTTGTTTCCATTTTAGTTTTATCTTTTGTATATCTTTTGCCAGTTTTGTTTCTGTTTTAGTTTTATCTTTTTTATATATTTTGCCAGTTTTGTTTCTGTTTTAGCTGTATCTTTTTTATATCTTTTGCCAGTTGTGTTTCTGTTTTAGTTTTGTCTTTTTTATATCTTTTGCCAGTTGTCTTTTTCTTTTAATTTTATCTGTTTTATATCTTTTGCCAGTTTTGTTTCTGTTTTAGTTTTATCTTTTTTATATCTTTTGCCAGTTTTGTTTCTGTTTTAGTTTGATCTTTTTTATATCTTTTTCCAGTTTTGTTTCTGTTTTAGTTGTATCATTTAAATATCTTTTGCCAGTTTTGTTTCTGTTTTAGTTTAATCTTTTTTATATCTTTTGCCAGTTTTGTTTCTGTTTTAGTTTTATCTTTTTTATATCCTTTGCCAGTTTTGTTTCTCTTTTATTTTTATCTTTTTTATATATTTTGCTAGTTTTGTTTCCATTTTACTTTGATCTTTTTATATCATTGGCCAGTTTTGTTTTTGTTTTAGTTTTATCTTTTTTTATATCTTTGCTAGTTTTGTTTAGATTTTAGTTTTATTTTTTTTTATATCTTTTGCCAGTTTTGTTTCTGTTTTAATTTTATCCTTTTTTATATCTTTTGCTAGTTTATATTTCTGTTTTAGTTTTTTCTTTTTTATATCTTTTGCCAGTTTTGTTTCTGTTTTAGTTTTATCTTTTTATATCCTTTGCTAGTTTTGTTTCTGTTTTAGTTTTATCTTTTTCATATATTTTGCCAGTTTTGTTTTTGTTTTAGTTTTATATTTTTTATATCTTTTACCAGTTTTGTTCTTTTTTATATCTTTTGCTAGTTTTGTTTCTGTTTTAGTATTATCTTTTTTAAATCTTTTGCCAGTTTTGGTTTTGTTTTAGTTTCATCTTTTTTATATCTTTTGCCAGTTTTGTTTCTGTTTTAGTTTTATCTTTTTTATATCTTTTGCTAGTTTTGTTTCCATTTAAGTTTTATCTTTTTTATATCTTTTGCCAGTTTTGTTTCTGTTTTAGTTTTATCTTTTTTATATCTTTTGCCAGTTTTGTTTCCGTTTTAGTTTTATCTTTTGTATATCTTTTGCCAGTTTTGTTTCTGTTTTAGTTTTATCTTTTTTATATATTTTGCCAGTTTTGTTTTTGTTTTAGTTTTATCTTTGTTATATCTTTTTCCAGTTTTGTTTCTGTTTTAGTTTGATCTTTTTTTATATATTTTGCTAGTTTTGTTTCTGTTTTAGTTGTACCTTCTTCATATCTTTTGCCAGTTTTGTTTTTGTTTTAGTTTTATCTTTTTTACATCTTTTGCCTGGTTTGTTTCTGTTTTAGTTTTATCTTGTTTATATCTTTTGCCAGTTTTGTTTCTGTTTTACTGTTCTCTTGTGTATATCTTTTGCAAGTTTTGTTTCCATTTTAATTTTATCTTTTTTATATCTTTTGCCAGTTTTGTTTCTGTTTTAGTTTTATCTTTTTTATATCTCTTGCCAGTTTTAGTTTTGTTTTAGTTTTATCCTTTTTTATAACTTTTGCCAGTTTTGTTTCTTTTTTAGTTTTATCTTTTTTATATCTTTTTCCAGTTTTGTTTCAGTTTTAGTTTTGTCTTTTTTATATCTTTTGCCAGTTTTGTTTTTGTTTTAGTATTATCTTGTTTATATCTGTTGCCAGTTTTGTTTCTGTTTTAGTTTATCTTTTTTATATCTTTTGCCAGTTTTGTTTCTGTTTTAGTTTTTTCTTTTTTATATCTTTTGCCAGTTTTGTTTCTGTTTTAGTTTTATTTTTTTTATATCTTTTTCCAGTTTTGTTTCTGTTTTAGTTGTATCATTTAAATATCTTTTGCCAGTTTTGTTTCTGTTTTAGTTTAATCTTTTTTATATCTTTTGCCAGTTTTGTTTCTGTTTTAGTTTTATCTTTTTTATATCCTTTGCCAGTTTTGTTTCTCTTTTATTTTTATCTTTTTTATATCTTTTGCTAGTTTTGTTTCCATTTTACTTTGATCTTTTTATATCATTGGCCAGTTTTGTTTTTGTTTTAGTTTTATCTTTTTTTATATCTTTGCTAGTTTTGTTTAGATTTTAGTTTTATTTTTTTTTATATCTTTTGCCAGTTTTGTTTCTGTTTTAATTTTATCCTTTTTTATATCTTTTGCTAGTTTATATTTCTTTTTTAGTTTTATCTTTTGTATATCTTTTGCCAGTTTTGTTTCTGTTTTAGTTTTATCTTTTTATATCCTTTGCTAGTTTTGTTTCTGTTTTAGTTTTATCTTTTTCATATATTTTGCCAGTTTTGTTTTTGTTTTAGTTTTATATTTTTTATATCTTTTACCAGTTTTGTTCTTTTTTATATCTTTTGCCAGTTTTGTTTCTGTTTTAGTATTATCTTTTTTAAATCTTTTGCCAGTTTTGTTTTTGTTTTAGTTTCATCTTTTTTATATCTTTTGCCAGTTTTGTTTCTGTTTTAGTTTTATCTTTTTTATATCTTTTGCTAGTTTTGTTTCCATTTTAGTTTTATCTTTTTTATATCTTTTGCCAGTTTTGTTTCTGTTTTAGTTTTATCTTTTTTATATCTTTTGCCAGTTTTGTTTCCGTTTTAGTTTTATCTTTTTTAGATCTTTTGCCAGTTTTGTTTCTGTTTTAGTTTTATCTTTTTTATATATTTTGCCAGTTTTGTTTTTGTTTTAGTTTTATCTTTGTTATATCTTTTTCCAGTTTTGTTTCTGTTTTAGTTTGATCTTTTTTTTATATATTTTGCTAGTTTTGTTTCTGTTTTAGTTGTACCTTCTTCATATCTTTTGCCAGTTTTGTTTTTGTTTTAGTTTTATCTTTTTTACATCTTTTGCCTGGTTTGTTTCTGTTTTAGTTTTATCTTGTTTATATCTTTTGCCAGTTTTGTTTCTGTTTTACTGTTCTCTTGTGTATATCTTTTGCAAGTTTTGTTTCCATTTTAATTTTATCTTTTTTATATCTTTTGCCAGTTTTGTTTCTGTTTTAGTTTTATCTTTTTTATATCTCTTGCCAGTTTTAGTTTTGTTTTAGTTTTATCCTTTTTTATAACTTTTGCCAGTTTTGTTTCTTTTTTAGTTTTATCTTTTTTATATCTTTTTCCAGTTTTGTTTCAGTTTTAGTTTTGTCTTTTTTATATCTTTTGCCAGTTTTGTTTTTGTTTTAGTTTTATCTTTTTTATATCTTTTGCCAGTTTTGTTTCTGTTTTAGTATTATCTTGTTTATATCTGTTGCCAGTTTTGTTTCTGTTTTAGTTTATCTTTTTTATATCTTTTGCCAGTTTTGTTTCTGTTTTAGTTTTTTCTTTTTTATATCTTTTGCCTGTTTTGTTTTTCTTTTAATTTTTTCTTTTTTATATCTTTTGCTAGTTTTGTTTCTGTTTTAGTTTTATCGTGTTTATATCTTTTGCCAGTTTTGTTTCTGTTTTAGTTTTATCTTTTTTATATCTTTTTCCAGTTTGGTTTTTGTTTTAGTTTTATCTTGTTTCATATCTGTTGCCAGTTTTGTTTCAGTTTTAGTTTTATCTTTTTTATATCTCTTGCCAGTTTTGTTTCTGTTTTAGTTTCATCCTTTTTTATATCGTTTGCCAGTTTTGTTTCTGTTTTAGTTTTATCTTGTTTATATCTTTTGCCAGTTTTGTTTCTGTTTTAGTTTTATCTTTTTTATATCTCTTGCCAGTTTTGTTTCTGTTTTAGTTTATCTTTTTTATATCTTTTGCCAGTTTTGTTTTTGTTTTAGTTTTATCTTTTTTATATCTTTTGCCAGTTTTGTTTCTGTTTTAGTTTCATCTTGTTTTATATCTGTTGACAGTTTTGTGTTTGTTTTAGTTTCATCTTGTTTTATATCTTTTGCCAGTTTTGTTTCAGTTTTAGTTTTGTCTTTTTTATATCTTTTTCCAGTGTTGTTTCTATTTTAGTTTTATCTTTTTTATATCTTTTGCCAGTTTTGTGTCTGGGTTAGTATTATCTTTTTTATATCTTTTGCCAGTTTTGTTTTTGTTTTAGTTTTATCTTGTTTTGTATCTGTTGCCATTTTTGTTTCAGTTTTAGTTTTATCTTTTTTAAATCTTTTGCCAATTTTGTTTCGGTTTTAGTTTTATCTTTTTTATATCTTTTGCCAGTTTTGTTTCTGTTTTAGTTTTATCTTTTTTATATCTTTTGCCAGTTTTGTTTCTGTTTTAGTTTTATCTTTTTTATATCTTTTGCCAGTTTTGTTTCTGTTTTAGTTGTACCTTCTTCATATCTTTTGCCAGTTTTGTTTTTGTTTAAGTTTTATCTTTTTTACATCTTTTGGTAGTTTTGTTTCTGTTTTAGTTTTATCTTGTTTATATCTTTTGCCAGTTTTGTTTCTGTTTTACTGTTCTCTTGTGTATATCTTTTGCAAGTTTTGTTTCCATTTTAGTTTTATCTTTTTTATATCTTTTGCCAGTTTTGTTTCTGTTTTAGTTTTATCTTTTTTTATATCTCTTGCCACTTTTGTTTTTGTTTTAGTTTTATCCTTTTTTATATCTCTTGCCAGTTTTGTTTCTTTTTTAGTTTTATCTTTTTTATATCTTTTTCCAGTTTTGTGTCCGTTTTAATTTTGTCTGTTTTATATCTTTTGCCAGTTTTGTTTCTGTTTTAGTTTTATCTTGTTTATATCTTTTGCCAGTTTTGTTTCTGTTTTAGTTTTATCTTGGTTATATCTTTTTCCAGTGTTGTTTTTGTTTTAGTTTTATCTTGTTTTATATCTGTTGCCAGTTTTGTTTCAGTTTTAGTTTTATCTTTTTTATATCTTTTGCCAGTTTTGTTTCTGTTTTAGTTTTATCTTGTTTATATCTTTTGCCCGTTTTTTTTCTGTTTTAGTTTTATCTTTTTTATATCTCTTGCCAGTTTTGTTTCTGTTTTAGTTTTATGATTTTTATATCTTTTGCCAGTTTTTTTTTTAGTTTTATCTTTTTTATATCTTTTGCCAGTTTTGTTTCTGTTTTAGTTTCATTTTGTTTTATATCTGTTGCAAGTTTTGTTTCTGTTTTAGTTTCATCTTGTTTTATATCTGTTGCCAGTTTTGTTTCAGTTTTAGTTTTGTCTTTTTATATCTTTTGCCAGCTTTGTTTCTGTTTTAGTTTTATCTTTTTTATATTTTTTGCCAGTTTTGTTTTAGTTTTAGTGTTATCTTTTTTATATCTTTTGCCAGTTTTGTTTCTGTTTCAGTTTTTTCTTTTTTATATCTTTTGCCAGTTTTGTTTTTGTTTTAGTTTTATCTGGTTTATATCTTTTGCCGGTTTTGTTTTTGTTTTAGTTTTATCTTTTTTATATCTTTTGCCAGTTTTTTTTTCTGTTTTATTTTTATATTTTTTTTTATCTCTTGCCAGTTTTGTTTCTGTTTTAGTTGTACCTTCTTTATATCTTTTGCCAGTTTGTTTCTGTTTTAGTTTTATCTTTTTTATATCTTTTGCTTGCTTTGTTTTTGTTTTAGTTTTATCTTGTTTATATCTCTTGCCAGTTTTTTCAGTTTTAGTTTTTTCTTTTTTATGTTTTTTGCCAGTTTTGTTTCTGTTTTAGTTTTATCTTTTGTATATCTGTTGCCAGTTTTGTTTCTGATTTAGTTTAATCTTTTTTATATCTTTTGCCAGTTTTGTTTCTGTTTTAATTTTATCTTTTTTTATATCTTTGGCTAGTTTTAATTTCTGTTTTAGTGTTATCTGTTTATATCTTTAGCCAGTTTTATTTCTGTTTTAGTTGTATCTTTTTTTTATATCTTTTGCTAGTTTTGTTTCTGTTTTAGTGTTATCTTTTTCATATCTGTCTCCAATTTTGTTTCTGTTTTATTTTTCTCTGTTTTATATCTTTTGCCAGTTTTGTTTCTGTTTTAGTTTAATCTTTTTTATATCTTTTGCCAGTTTTGTTCGTTTTTATATCTTTTGCCAGTTTTGTTTCTGTTTCAGTTTTATCTTTTTTATATCTTTTGCCAGTTTTGTTTCTGTTTTAGTTTTATCTTGTTTATATCTTTTGCCAGTTTTGTTTCCGTTTTAGTTTTATCTTTTGTATATCTTTTGCCAGTTTTGTTTCTGTTTTAGTTTTATCTTTTTTATATATTTTGCCAGTTTTGTTTTTGTTTTAGTTTTATCTTTTTTATATCTTTTTCAAGTTTTGTTTTCTGTTTTAGTTTGATCTTTTTTTTATATATTTTGCTAGTTTTGTTTCTGTTTTAGTTGTACCTTCTTCATATCTTTTGCCAGATTTGTTTTTGTTTTAGTTTTATCTTTTTTACATCTTTTGCCTGGTTTGTTTCTGTTTTAGTTTAATCTTGTTTATATCTTTTGCCAGTTTTGTTTCTGTTTTACTGTTCTCTTGTGTATATCTTTTTCAAGTTTTGTTTCCATTTTAATTTTATCTTTTTTATATCTTTTGCCAGTTTTGTTTCTGTTTTAGTTTTATCTTTTTTTATATCTCTTGCCAGTTTTAGTTTTGTTTTAGTTTTATCCTTTTTTATAACTTTTGCCAGTTTTGTTTTTGTTTTAGTTTTATCTTTTTTATATCTTTTTCCAGTTTTGTTTCAGTTTTAGTTTTGTCTTTTTTATATCTTTTGCCAGTTTTGTTTTTGTTTTAGTTTTATCTTTTTTATACCTTTTGCCAGTTTTGTTTCTGTTTTAGTATTATCTTGTTTATATCTGTTGCCAGTTTTGTTTCTGTTTTAGTTTATCTTTTTTATATCTTTTGCCAGTTTTGTTTCTGTTTTAGTTTTTTCTTTTTTATATCTTTTGCCTGTTTTGTTTTTCTTTTAATTTTTTCTTTTTTATATCTTTTGCTTGTTTTGTTTTTGTTTTTGTTTTATCATTTTTATATCTTTTGCCAGTTTTGTTTCTGTTTTAGTTTCATCCTTTTTTATATCTTTTGCCAGTTTTGTTTCTGTTTTAGTTTTATCTTATTTATATCTTTTGCCAGTTTTGTTTCTGTTTTAGTTTTATCTTTTTTATATCTCTTGCCAGTTTTGTTTCTGTTTTAGTTTATCTTTTTTATATCTTTTGCCAGTTTTGTTTTTGTTTTAGTTTTATCTTTTTTATATCTTTTGCCAGTTTTGTTTTTCTTTTAGTTTTATCTTTTTTATATCTTTTGCCAGTTTTGTTTCTTTTTTAGTTTTATCTTTTTTATATCTTTAGCCAGTTTTGTTTCTGTTTTAGTTTTATCTTTTTTTTATCTTTTGTCAGTTTTGTTTCTGTTTTAGTTTTATCTTTTTTATAAATTTGCCAGTTTTGTTTCTGTTTTAGTTTTATCTTTTTTATGTCCTTTGCCAGTTTTATTTCTGTTTTAGTTTTATCTTTTTTATATCTTTTGCCAGTTTTGTTTTTGTTTTAGTTTTATCTTGTTTATATATTTTGCTAGTTTTGTTTCCATTTTAGTTTTATCTTTTGTATATCTTTTGCCAGTTTTGTTTCTGTTTTAGTTTTATCTTTTTTATATATTTTGCCAGTTTTGTTTCTGTTTTAGCTGTATCTTTTTTATATCTTTTGCCAGTTGTGTTTCTGTTTTAGTTTTGTCTTTTTTATATCTTTTGCCAGTTGTCTTTTTCTTTTAATTTTATCTGTTTTATATCTTTTGCCAGTTTTGTTTCTGTTTTAGTTTTATCTTTTTTATATCTTTTGCCAGTTTTGTTTCTGTTTTAGTTTTATCTTTTTTATATCTTTTTCCAGTTTTGTTTCTGTTTTAGTTGTATCATTTAAATATCTTTTGCCAGTTTTGTTTCTGTTTTAGTTTAATCTTTTTTATATCTTTTGCCAGTTTTGTTTCTGTTTTAGTTTTATCTTTTTTATATCCTTTGCCAGTTTTGTTTCTCTTTTATTTTTATCTTTTTTATATATTTTGCTAGTTTTGTTTCCATTTTACTTTGATCTTTTTATATCATTGGCCAGTTTTGTTTTTGTTTTAGTTTTATCTTTTTTTATATCTTTGCTAGTTTTGTTTAGATTTTAGTTTTATTTTTTTTTATATCTTTTGCCAGTTTTGTTTCTGTTTTAATTTTATCCTTTTTTATATCTTTTGCTAGTTTATATTTCTGTTTTAGTTTTTTCTTTTTTATATCTTTTGCCAGTTTTGTTTCTGTTTTAGTTTTATCTTTTTATATCCTTTGCTAGTTTTGTTTCTGTTTTAGTTTTATCTTTTTCATATATTTTGCCAGTTTTGTTTTTGTTTTAGTTTTATATTTTTTATATCTTTTACCAGTTTTGTTCTTTTTTATATCTTTTGCTAGTTTTGTTTCTGTTTTAGTATTATCTTTTTTAAATCTTTTGCCAGTTTTGGTTTTGTTTTAGTTTTATCTTTTTTATATCTTTTGCCAGTTTTGTTTCTGTTTTAGTTTTATCTTTTTTATATCTTTTGCTAGTTTTGTTTCCATTTAAGTTTTATCTTTTTTATATCTTTTGCCAGTTTTGTTTCTGTTTTAGTTTTATCTTTTTTATATCTTTTGCCAGTTTTGTTTCCGTTTTAGTTTTATCTTTTGTATATCTTTTGCCAGTTTTGTTTCTGTTTTAGTTTTATCTTTTTTATATATTTTGCCAGTTTTGTTTTTGTTTTAGTTTTATCTTTGTTATATCTTTTTCCAGTTTTGTTTCTGTTTTAGTTTGATCTTTTTTTATATATTTTGCTAGTTTTGTTTCTGTTTTAGTTGTACCTTCTTCATATCTTTTGCCAGTTTTGTTTTTGTTTTAGTTTTATCTTTTTTACATCTTTTGCCTGGTTTGTTTCTGTTTTAGTTTTATCTTGTTTATATCTTTTGCCAGTTTTGTTTCTGTTTTACTGTTCTCTTGTGTATATCTTTTGCAAGTTTTGTTTCCATTTTAATTTTATCTTTTTTATATCTTTTGCCAGTTTTGTTTCTGTTTTAGTTTTATCTTTTTTATATCTCTTGCCAGTTTTAGTTTTGTTTTAGTTTTATCCTTTTTTATAACTTTTGCCAGTTTTGTTTCTTTTTTAGTTTTATCTTTTTTATATCTTTTTCCAGTTTTGTTTCAGTTTTAGTTTTGTCTTTTTTATATCTTTTGCCAGTTTTGTTTTTGTTTTAGTATTATCTTGTTTATATCTGTTGCCAGTTTTGTTTCTGTTTTAGTTTATCTTTTTTATATCTTTTGCCAGTTTTGTTTCTGTTTTAGTTTTTTCTTTTTTATATCTTTTGCCAGTTTTGTTTCTGTTTTAGTTTTATCTTTTTTATATCTTTTTCCAGTTTTGTTTCTGTTTTAGTTGTATCATTTAAATATCTTTTGCCAGTTTTGTTTCTGTTTTAGTTTAATCTTTTTTATATCTTTTGCCAGTTTTGTTTCTGTTTTAGTTTTATCTTTTTTATATCCTTTGCCAGTTTTGTTTCTCTTTTATTTTTATCTTTTTTATATCTTTTGCTAGTTTTGTTTCCATTTTACTTTGATCTTTTTATATCATTGGCCAGTTTTGTTTTTGTTTTAGTTTTATCTTTTTTTATATCTTTGCTAGTTTTGTTTAGATTTTAGTTTTATTTTTTTTTATATCTTTTGCCAGTTTTGTTTCTGTTTTAATTTTATCCTTTTTTATATCTTTTGCTAGTTTATATTTCTTTTTTAGTTTTATCTTTTGTATATCTTTTGCCAGTTTTGTTTCTGTTTTAGTTTTATCTTTTTATATCCTTTGCTAGTTTTGTTTCTGTTTTAGTTTTATCTTTTTCATATATTTTGCCAGTTTTGTTTTTGTTTTAGTTTTATATTTTTTATATCTTTTACCAGTTTTGTTCTTTTTTATATCTTTTGCCAGTTTTGTTTCTGTTTTAGTATTATCTTTTTTAAATCTTTTGCCAGTTTTGTTTTTGTTTTAGTTTCATCTTTTTTATATCTTTTGCCAGTTTTGTTTCTGTTTTAGTTTTATCTTTTTTATATCTTTTGCTAGTTTTGTTTCCATTTTAGTTTTATCTTTTTTATATCTTTTGCCAGTTTTGTTTCTGTTTTAGTTTTATCTTTTTTATATCTTTTGCCAGTTTTGTTTCCGTTTTAGTTTTATCTTTTTTAGATCTTTTGCCAGTTTTGTTTCTGTTTTAGTTTTATCTTTTTTATATATTTTGCCAGTTTTGTTTTTGTTTTAGTTTTATCTTTGTTATATCTTTTTCCAGTTTTGTTTCTGTTTTAGTTTGATCTTTTTTTTATATATTTTGCTAGTTTTGTTTCTGTTTTAGTTGTACCTTCTTCATATCTTTTGCCAGTTTTGTTTTTGTTTTAGTTTTATCTTTTTTACATCTTTTGCCTGGTTTGTTTCTGTTTTAGTTTTATCTTGTTTATATCTTTTGCCAGTTTTGTTTCTGTTTTACTGTTCTCTTGTGTATATCTTTTGCAAGTTTTGTTTCCATTTTAATTTTATCTTTTTTATATCTTTTGCCAGTTTTGTTTCTGTTTTAGTTTTATCTTTTTTATATCTCTTGCCAGTTTTAGTTTTGTTTTAGTTTTATCCTTTTTTATAACTTTTGCCAGTTTTGTTTCTTTTTTAGTTTTATCTTTTTTATATCTTTTTCCAGTTTTGTTTCAGTTTTAGTTTTGTCTTTTTTATATCTTTTGCCAGTTTTGTTTTTGTTTTAGTTTTATCTTTTTTATATCTTTTGCCAGTTTTGTTTCTGTTTTAGTATTATCTTGTTTATATCTGTTGCCAGTTTTGTTTCTGTTTTAGTTTATCTTTTTTATATCTTTTGCCAGTTTTGTTTCTGTTTTAGTTTTTTCTTTTTTATATCTTTTGCCCGTTTTGTTTTTCTTTTAATTTTTTCTTTTTTATATCTTTTGCTAGTTTTGTTTCTGTTTTAGTTTTATCGTGTTTATATCTTTTGCCAGTTTTGTTTCTGTTTTAGTTTTATCTTTTTTATATCTTTTTCCAGTTTGGTTTTTGTTTTAGTTTTATCTTGTTTCATATCTGTTGCCAGTTTTGTTTCAGTTTTAGTTTTATCTTTTTTATATCTCTTGCCAGTTTTGTTTCTGTTTTAGTTTCATCCTTTTTTATATCTTTTGCCAGTTTTGTTTCTGTTTTAGTTTTATCTTGTTTATATCTTTTGCCAGTTTTGTTTCTGTTTTAGTTTTATCTTTTTTATATCTCTTGCCAGTTTTGTTTCTGTTTTAGTTTATCTTTTTTATATCTTTTGCCAGTTTTGTTTTTGTTTTAGTTTTATCTTTTTTATATCTTTTGCCAGTTTTGTTTCTGTTTTAGTTTCATCTTGTTTTATATCTGTTGACAGTTTTGTGTTTGTTTTAGTTTCATCTTGTTTTATATCTTTTGCCAGTTTTGTTTCAGTTTTAGTTTTGTCTTTTTTATATCTTTTTCCAGTGTTGTTTCTATTTTAGTTTTATCTTTTTTATATCTTTTGCCAGTTTTGTGTCTGGGTTAGTATTATCTTTTTTATATCTTTTGCCAGTTTTGTTTTTGTTTTAGTTTTATCTTGTTTTGTATCTGTTGCCATTTTTGTTTCAGTTTTAGTTTTATCTTTTTTATATCTTTTGCCAATTTTGTTTCGGTTTTAGTTTTATCTTTTTTATATCTTTTGCCAGTTTTGTTTCTGTTTTAGTTTTATCTTTTTTATATCTTTTGCCAGTTTTGTTTCTGTTTTAGTTTTATCTTTTTTATATCTTTTGCCAGTTTTGTTTCTGTTTTAGTTGTACCTTCTTCATATCTTTTGCCAGTTTTGTTTTTGTTTAAGTTTTATCTTTTTTACATCTTTTGGTAGTTTTGTTTCTGTTTTAGTTTTATCTTGTTTATATCTTTTGCCAGTTTTGTTTCTGTTTTACTGTTCTCTTGTGTATATCTTTTGCAAGTTTTGTTTCCATTTTAGTTTTATCTTTTTTATATCTTTTGCCAGTTTTGTTTCTGTTTTAGTTTTATCTTTTTTTATATCTCTTGCCACTTTTGTTTTTGTTTTAGTTTTATCCTTTTTTATATCTCTTGCCAGTTTTGTTTCTTTTTTAGTTTTATCTTTTTTATATCTTTTTCCAGTTTTGTGTCCGTTTTAATTTTGTCTGTTTTATATCTTTTGCCAGTTTTGTTTCTGTTTTAGTTTTATCTTGTTTATATCTTTTGCCAGTTTTGTTTCTGTTTTAGTTTTATCTTGGTTATATCTTTTTCCAGTGTTGTTTTTGTTTTAGTTTTATCTTGTTTTATATCTGTTGCCAGTTTTGTTTCAGTTTTAGTTTTATCTTTTTTATATCTTTTGCCAGTTTTGTTTCTGTTTTAGTTTTATCTTGTTTATATCTTTTGCCCGTTTTTTTTCTGTTTTAGTTTTATCTTTTTTATATCTCTTGCCAGTTTTGTTTCTGTTTTAGTTTTATGATTTTTATATCTTTTGCCAGTTTTTTTTTTAGTTTTATCTTTTTTATATCTTTTGCCAGTTTTGTTTCTGTTTTAGTTTCATTTTGTTTTATATCTGTTGCAAGTTTTGTTTCTGTTTTAGTTTCATCTTGTTTTATATCTGTTGCCAGTTTTGTTTCAGTTTTAGTTTTGTCTTTTTATATCTTTTGCCAGCTTTGTTTCTGTTTTAGTTTTATCTTTTTTATATTTTTTGCCAGTTTTGTTTTAGTTTTAGTGTTATCTTTTTTATATCTTTTGCCAGTTTTGTTTCTGTTTCAGTTTTTTCTTTTTTATATCTTTTGCCAGTTTTGTTTTTGTTTTAGTTTTATCTGGTTTATATCTTTTGCCGGTTTTGTTTTTGTTTTAGTTTTATCTTTTTTATATCTTTTGCCAGTTTTTTTTTCTGTTTTATTTTTATATTTTTTTTTATCTCTTGCCAGTTTTGTTTCTGTTTTAGTTGTACCTTCTTTATATCTTTTGCCAGTTTGTTTCTGTTTTAGTTTTATCTTTTTTATATCTTTTGCTTGCTTTGTTTTTGTTTTAGTTTTATCTTGTTTATATCTCTTGCCAGTTTTTTCAGTTTTAGTTTTTTCTTTTTTATGTTTTTTGCCAGTTTTGTTTCTGTTTTAGTTTTATCTTTTGTATATCTGTTGCCAGTTTTGTTTCTGATTTAGTTTAATCTTTTTTATATCTTTTGCCAGTTTTGTTTCTGTTTTAATTTTATCTTTTTTTATATCTTTGGCTAGTTTTAATTTCTGTTTTAGTGTTATCTGTTTATATCTTTAGCCAGTTTTATTTCTGTTTTAGTTGTATCTTTTTTTTATATCTTTTGCTAGTTTTGTTTCTGTTTTAGTGTTATCTTTTTCATATCTGTCTCCAATTTTGTTTCTGTTTTATTTTTCTCTGTTTTATATCTTTTGCCAGTTTTGTTTCTGTTTTAGTTTAATCTTTTTTATATCTTTTGCCAGTTTTGTTCGTTTTTATATCTTTTGCCAGTTTTGTTTCTGTTTCAGTTTTATCTTTTTTATATCTTTTGCCAGTTTTGTTTCTGTTTTAGTTTTATCTTGTTTATATCTTTTGCCAGTTTTGTTTCCGTTTTAGTTTTATCTTTTGTATATCTTTTGCCAGTTTTGTTTCTGTTTTAGTTTTATCTTTTTTATATATTTTGCCAGTTTTGTTTTTGTTTTAGTTTTATCTTTTTTATATCTTTTTCAAGTTTTGTTTTCTGTTTTAGTTTGATCTTTTTTTTATATATTTTGCTAGTGTTGTTTCTGTTTTAGTTGTACCTTCTTCATATCTTTTGCCAGATTTGTTTTTGTTTTAGTTTTATCTTTTTTACATCTTTTGCCTGGTTTGTTTCTGTTTTAGTTTAATCTTGTTTATATCTTTTGCCAGTTTTGTTTCTGTTTTACTGTTCTCTTGTGTATATCTTTTTCAAGTTTTGTTTCCATTTTAATTTTATCTTTTTTATATCTTTTGCCAGTTTTGTTTCTGTTTTAGTTTTATCTTTTTTTATATCTCTTGCCAGTTTTAGTTTTGTTTTAGTTTTATCCTTTTTTATAACTTTTGCCAGTTTTGTTTTTGTTTTAGTTTTATCTTTTTTATATCTTTTTCCAGTTTTGTTTCAGTTTTAGTTTTGTCTTTTTTATATCTTTTGCCAGTTTTGTTTTTGTTTTAGTTTTATCTTTTTTATACCTTTTGCCAGTTTTGTTTCTGTTTTAGTATTATCTTGTTTATATCTGTTGCCAGTTTTGTTTCTGTTTTAGTTTATCTTTTTTATATCTTTTGCCAGTTTTGTTTCTGTTTTAGTTTTTTCTTTTTTATATCTTTTGCCTGTTTTGTTTTTCTTTTAATTTTTTCTTTTTTATATCTTTTGCTTGTTTTGTTTTTGTTTTTGTTTTATCATTTTTATATCTTTTGCCAGTTTTGTTTCTGTTTTAGTTTCATCCTTTTTTATATCTTTTGCCAGTTTTGTTTCTGTTTTAGTTTTATCTTATTTATATCTTTTGCCAGTTTTGTTTCTGTTTTAGTTTTATCTTTTTTATATCTCTTGCCAGTTTTGTTTCTGTTTTAGTTTATCTTTTTTATATCTTTTGCCAGTTTTGTTTTTGTTTTAGTTTTATCTTTTTTATATCTTTTGCCAGTTTTGTTTCTGTTTTAGTTTCATCTTGTTTTATATCTGTTTACAGTTTTGTGTTTGTTTTAGTTTCATCTTGTTTTATATCTTTTGCCAGTTTTGTTTCAGTTTTAGTTTTGTCTTTTTTATATCTTTTTCCAGTGTTGTTTCTATTTTAGTTTTATCTTTTTTATATCTTTTGCCAGTTTTGTTGTAGTTTTAGTTTTTTTCTTTTTATATCTTTTGCCAGTTTTGTGTCTGGGTTAGTATTATCTTTTTTATATCTTTTGCCAGTTTTGTTTTTGTTTTAGTTTTATCTTGTTTTGTATCTGTTGCCATTTTTGTTTCAGTTTTAGTTTTATCTTTTTTATATCTTTTGCCAATTTTGTTTCGGTTTTAGTTTTATCTTTTTTTTATATAATTTGCTAGTTTTGTTTCTGTTTTAGTTGTACCTTCTTCATATCTTTTGCCAGATTTGTTTTTGTTTTAGTTTTATCTTTTTTACATCTTTTGCCTGGTTTGTTTCTGTTTTAGTTTAATCTTGTTTATATCTTTTGCCAGTTTTGTTTCTGTTTTACTGTTCTCTTGTGTATATCTTTTTCAAGTTTTTTTTCCATTTTAATTTTATCTTTTTTATATCTTTTGCCAGTTTTGTTTCTGTTTTAGTTTTATCTTTTTTTATATCTCTTGCCAGTTTTAGTTTTGTTTTAGTTTTATCCTTTTTTATAACTTTTGCCAGTTTTGTTTCTGTTTTAGTTTTATCTTTTTTATATCTTTTTCCAGTTTTGTTTCAGTTTTAGTTTTGTCTTTTTTATATCTTTTGCCAGTTTTGTTTTTGTTTTAGTTTTATCTTTTTTATACCTTTTGCCAGTTTTGTTTCTGTTTTAGTATTATCTTGTTTATATCTGTTGCCAGTTTTGTTTCTGTTTTAGTTTATCTTTTTTATATCTTTTGCCAGTTTTGTTTCTGTTTTAGTTTTTTCTTTTTTATATCTTTTGCCTGTTTTGTTTTTCTTTTAATTTTTTCTTTTTTATTTCTTTTGCTTGTTTTGTTTTTGTTTTTGTTTTATCTTTTTTATATCTTTTGCCAGTTTTGTTTCTGTTTTAGTTTCATCCTTTTTTATATCTTTTGCCAGTTTTGTTTCTGTTTTAGTTTTATCTTGTTTATATCTTTTGCCAGTTTTGTTTCTGTTTTAGTTTTATCTTTTTTATATCTCTTGCCAGTTTTGTTTCTGTTTTAGTTTATCTTTTTTATATCTTTTGCCAGTTTTGTTTTTGTTTTAGTTTTATCTTTTTTATATCTTTTGCCAGTTTTGTTTCTGTTTTAGTTTCATCTTGTTTTATATCTGTTGACAGTTTTGTGTTTGTTTTAGTTTCATCTTGTTTTATATCTTTTGCCAGTTTTGTTTCAGTTTTAGTTTTGTCTTTTTTATATCTTTTTCCAATGTTGTTTCTATTTTAGTTTTATCTTTTTTATATCTTTTGCCAGTTTTGTTGTAGTTTTAGTTTTTTTCTTTTTATATCTTTTGCCAGTTTTGTGTCTGGGTTAGTATTATCTTTTTTATATCTTTTGCCAGTTTTGTTTTTGTTTTAGTTTTATCTTGTTTTGTATCTGTTGCCATTTTTGTTTCAGTTTTAGTTTTATCTTTTTTATATCTTTTGCCAATTTTGTTTCGGTTTTAGTTTTATCTTTTTTATATCTTTTGCCAGTTTTGTTTCTGTTTTAGTTTTATCTTTTTTATATCTTTTGCCAGTTTTGTTTCTGTTTTAGTTTTATCTTTTTTATATCTTTTGCCAGTTTTGTTTCTGTTTTAGTTGTACCTTCTTCATATCTTTTGCCAGTTTTGTTTTTGTTTAAGTTTTATCTTTTTTACATCTTTTGCTAGTTTTGTTTCTGTTTTAGTTTTATCTTGTTTACATCTTTTGCCAGTTTTGTTTCTGTTTTACTGTTCTCTTTTGTATATCTTTTGCAAGTTTTGTTTCCATTTTAGTTTTATCTTTTTTATATCTTTTGCCAGTTTTGTTTCTGTTTTAGTTTTATCTTTTTTTATATCTCTTGCCACTTTTGTTTTTGTTTTAGTTTTATCCTTTTTTATATCTCTTGCCAGTTTTGTTTCTTTTTTAGTTTTATCTTTTTTATATCTTTTTCCAGTTTTGTGTCCGTTTTAATTTTGTCTGTTTTATATCTTTTGCCAGTTTTGCTTCTGTTTTAGTTTTATCTTGTTTATATCTTTTGCTAGTTTTGTTTCTGTTTTAGTTTTATCTTGGTTATATCTTTTTCCAGTTTTGTTTTTGTTTTAGTTTTATCTTGTTTTATATCTGTTGCCATTTTTTTTTCAGTTTTAGTTTTATCTTTTTTTATATCTTTTGCCAGTTTTGTTTCTGTTTTAGTTTTATCATTTTTATATCTTTTGCCAGTTTTGTTTCTGTTTTAGTTTTATCTTTTTTATATCTTTTGCCAGTTTTGTTTCTGTTTTAGTTTCATTTTGTTTTATATCTGTTGCAAGTTTTGTTTCTGTTTTAGTTTCATCTTGTTTTATATCTGTTGCCAGTTTTGTTTCAGTTTTAGTTTTGTCTTTTTATATCTTTTGCCAGTGTTGTTTCTGTTTTAGTTTTATCTTTTTTATATTTTTGCCAGTTTTGTTTTAGTTTTAGTGTTATCTTTTTTATATCTTTTGCCAGTTTTGTTTCTGTTTCAGTTTTTACTTTTTTATATCTTTTGCCAGTTTTGTTTTTGTTTTAGTTTTATATGGTTTTTATCTTTTGCCGGTTTTGTTTTTGTTTTAGTTTTATCTTTTTTATATCTTTTGCCAGTTTTTTTTTCTGTTTTATTTTTATATTTTTTTTTATCTCTTGCCAGTTTTGTTTCTGTTTTAGTTGTATCTTCTTTATATCTTTTGCCAGTTTGTTTCTGTTTTAGTTTTATCTTTTTTATATCTTTTGCTTGCTTTGTTTTTGTTTTAGTTTTATCTTGTTTATATCTCTTGCCAGTTTTTTCAGTTTTAGTTTTTTCTTTTTTATGTCTTTTGCCAGTTTTGTTTCTGTTTTAGTTTTATCTTTTGTATATCTGTTGCCAGTTTTGTTTCTGATTTAGTTTAATCTTTTTTATATCTTTTGCCAGTTTTGTTTCTGTTTTAATTTTATCTTTTTTTATATCTTTGGCAAGTTTTAATTTCTGTGTTTGTGTTATCTGTTTATATCTTTAGCCAGTTTTATTTCTGTTTTAGTTTTATCTTTTTTTATATCTTTTGCTAGTTTTGTTTCTGTTTTAGTGTTATCTTTTTTATATCTGTCTCCAATTTTGTTTCTGTTTTATTTTTATCTGTTTTATATCTTTTGCCAGTTTTGTTTCTGTTTTAGTTTAATCTTTTTTATATCTTTTGCCAGTTTTGTGTTTGTTTTAGTTGTATCTTGTTGATATCTTTTGCTAGTTTTGTTTCCGTTTTAGTTTTATTTTTTATATCTTTTGCCAGTTTTGTTTCTGTTTTAGTTGTATCATATTTATATCTTTTGCTAGTTTAGTTTCTGTTTTAGCTGCATTTTTTATATCTTTTGCCAGTTTTGTTTCAGTTTTAGTTTTATCTTTTTTATATCTTTTGCCAGTTTTTTTTTTGTTTTAATTTTTTCTTTTTTATATATTTTGCTAGTGTTGTTTCTGTTTTAGTTTTATCATTTTTATATCTTTGGCCAGTTTTGTTTCTGTTTTAGTTGTATCTTTTTTATATGTTTTGCTAGTTTTTTTTCTGTTTTAGTTTAATCTTTTTTATATCTTTTGCCAGTTTTTATTTCTGTTTTAATGTTTTCTTTTTTATATCTGTGGCTTGTTTTAATTTCTGTTTTAGTTTTTTCTTTTTATATCTTTTGGCAGTTTTTTTTCTGTTTTAGTTTTATCTTTTTTTATATCTTTTGCTAGTTTTGTTTCAGTTTTAGTTTTATCTTTTTCATATATTTTGCCAGTTTGGTTTCTGTTTTAGTTTTATCTTTTTTATATCTTTTGCCAGTTTTGTTTCTGTTTTAGTTTTATCTGTTTTATATCTTTTGCCAGTTTTGTTTCTGTTTTAGTTTTATCTTTTTTATATCTTTTTTCAGTTTTGTTTTTGTTTTAGTTTTATCTTTTTTATATCTTTTGACAGTTTTCTTTTTGTTTTAGTTTCATCTTTTTTTTATATCTTTTGCCAGATTTGTGGCTGTTTTAGTTTTATCTTGTATATATCTTTTGCCAGATTTGTTTCTGTTTTAGTTTTATCTTTTTTTACATCTTTTGCCAGTTTTGTTTCCGTTTTAGTTTTATCTTTTTTTATATGTTTTGCCAGTTTTGTTTTTCTTTTGATTTTATTTTTTTTATATCTTTTGTCAGTTTGGTTTTTGTTTTAGTTTTATCTTGTTTATATCTTTTGCCAGTTTTTTTTCTGTTTTAGTTTTATCTTGTTTATATCTTTTGCCAGATTTGTTTCTGTTTTAGTTTTATCTTTTTTATATCTTTTGCCAGTTTTGTTTCTGTTTTAGTTTTATCTTTTTTATATCTCTTGCCAGCTTGGTTTCTGTTTTAGTTTTATCTTGTTTATATCTTTTTCCAGTTTTGTTTCTGTTTTAGTTGTACCTTCTTCATATCTTTTGCCAGTTTTGTTTCTGTTTTAGTTTTATCTTTTTTATATCTTTTGCCAGTTTTTTTTCTGTTTTAGTTTTATCTTTTTTATATCTCTTGCCAGCTTTGTTTCTGTTTTAGTTTTATTTTGTTTATATCTGTTGCCAGTTTTGTTTCTGTTTTAGTTTTATCTTTTTTATATCTTTTGCCAGTTTTGTTTCTGTTTTAGTTTTATCTTTTTTATATCTTTTGCCAGATTTGTTTCTGTTTTAGTTTTATCTTGTTTATATCTTTTGCCAGTTTTGTTTCTGTTTTAGTTTTATCTTGTTTATATCTTTTGCCAGTTTTGTTTCTGTTTTAGTTTTATCTTTTTTATATCTCTTGCCAGCTTTGTTTCTGTTTTAGTTTTATCTTGTTTATATCTTTTGCCAGATTTGTTTCTGTTTTAGTTTTATCTTTTTATCTTTTGCCAGAACAGTTTTGTTTCTGTTTTAGTTCGATTGTTATGGTATTATTCTTATTCCGTTTACATTTAGATCAAAATGGCTTCCATTGGTTTCAAAGGTTTTGTTTGTACTAATATAATTTTTTTGCTGTATCGTCCCAATGTTCTTTCTGTTGCTGTTATCTTGTTTTTGAGTTCTCCACGTTTCATATTTAGTCTTTTCCATAGTTGTCTATTCTCTTTCATCTTATTTTTAGCTTTGGTTCCTTTTTAAGTTTGTTGGTCTGAGTTTCAAATCTAATTTCCCACCCAGGTTTTATCAGTTAAGTGGGTTGTTAACGACGACGACGACGACGACGTCAATAATAATAATAATAATAATAATAATAATAATAATAATAATAATAATAATAATAATAATAATAATAATAATTAACTCGATAAGAACCAACCATATCAAAGCAGGGATCGTTAAAACACAAGAAAACAGCAAATGCAGACTATGTGGACAACGAGACGAAACGATAAACTATATAGTAAGTGAATGCAGCAAACTGGCCCAAAAGGAATACAAAAACAGGCATGACCAAGTGGGGAGGTCAGTGCACTGGGAATTATGCAAACGAATGCATTTTGAGCGTACAGACAAATGGTACAAGCATAAACCCGCAACAGAACTCGAAAACGAGAACGACAAAATCCTGTGGAACATGGGCATACAGACGGACAAACCCATCCAAGCAAGAAGGGAACTGGGATCGTGGTGAGGTTTAGTGCCACTCAAATTCTAGTATAAACCAATAACTACTACCAGCGAGAAATCAATGGCATGAGGCTGTTGCAATGACACAGATTTATCTGCAAATGCTATCGAAGGAGGTGGAGAGAGCTGGACGTTGTTGTTGTTAATATTAGTATTATTATTATTGTATTGTTGTATTAAATTATTATTATTGTCTGTTGTATTAAATTATTATTATTGTCTGTTGTATTAAATGCTAGCTTTAATTTTTTTTTTTTTTTTTTTTTTCTCGTCCATAAATGTTTATTTATCTACCGAGTTGATTGCAAAAATAGATTACCTAATTGTACTCATTTTTAGTTCGTGGGAGGGGAATCTATCACCATACTTTCCCTTAAACAGGTCCGTTGGACTTTTATTAAGCACAATACTTAATAGTTATTTTTTATTTATTTATTTATTTTATCTTTTTTTTAATGGAGAGTAGAAAACGCATTGTGGATGCGTTATCGGCAGCTCCTGTTACTCTCGCTTCTTCTTATTTGTCCCTCAGTCCCAATTTTTTAAATGAGTGATTTTTCTGACAAAGGGAGAAGAAAAAGCTGTTTTCTAGGTTGGCAGTATTTTTGCGCGAACAGTTGGCAGAGTTGGTGGAAATTTTCTGTTTCTATGTCTATCCTTGTAGCCATGTCACTAGTAAGGGTGCTGGAGGAAAACGTTTTGTCTGGGCTGACGTTATCCGCCTGATAGTCAGGGACCCGAACCTTGGATTAACCACTAAGGAGGCTGTCCTATCAGCAGGTGCAAAGTACTGGGGCTGCTGTATTGCCATTTGGTGAATGGAATCTGGACCATGCAGTAGCTTCTGGTGGGGCCTCTCGATGCCATACTAGTGGGTAATTGTTACGGCTTTACCTTATCATGTGGTACAAAAAAAAAAAAAAATTCTTCGTTTCTTTTTCTCTCTTAGTTTCCCCTCTCTGTCCTGCTCTAAGTAAATCTGTCGACCTAGTCCACAAATTCCAAAATTTCATCATGACATGTTTCAAGAAAAAATACACGATTAAACCCGGTTCTCCAACTTCCAACGTAGACCCCTACTACCATGTCTCCTTCTCCAACATCAGGGGTCTACGTTCTAACCTTCCAGAGGTTGAAACCCAATTACAGGAGACTAAACCAGACCTTTTATTTTTAAGTGAAACTGGCATTGGACAGGCTATTTCCCTTGATAAGTTTGCAATTACAGGATACTCTAACTTAACTTCTAAATCTGACCCCCAAGATCGCCATGGGCATGGAATATGTGCCTATATTAAAGATAGCTTTCCATGTGGGAGGGACATCTCCAGGGAAGATCCTAACTTACCTTATATGTGCTTCCGGGTTGCTTTAGCTCACACTACTGCATTTATATTTACTCTCTATCGCCCCCACAACAGCGGAGTTACTATCTTTCAAAGCATATCTGAGAAAATTGACCAAGTCCTTTCTACTTATCCTTCAGCTAACATTCACGTATGTGGAGACTTCAATGTTCACAACGTCGAATGGTTGACCCACTCAAACAAGACCGATGATGAGGGGAGGTTCTGTCATGATTTCTCCATTGCCTATGACCTCACTCAGATTGTTCAGGAACCTACCCGTGTGCCCGATAATGACGGACAGTATGCGAGCCTACTAGACCTTTTTCTCACAACTTGCCCTGAACTATGTTCAGTTTCTGTTCTGTCGCCTCTTGGATCTTCCGACCACTCTGTTGTATCAATTAAGATAAAAATGAAATGTAATAAGTCCCCAGACGTACCTCTTCATCGTACAGTATATCGATACACTAAGGCTGACTGGGATAGCTTCCGTACATTTATATCTGATCTACCTCTGCATTCCATGTTTAAAAAGGATGTGTCCTCTATAGTATTAGACCTAACTGAATGGTTAATTGTAGGTATTGACCATTTCATACCCTCTAAAAAGTTTCAGCAAAAACCTAACAGCCAGCCATGGTTCTCTCCAGAATGTGCTACTGCCATTGCGCACAGAAATCACTTTTTCCACTGCTTCAAACGTAATAGATGTATGGAAACTAAAGCCGTTTTCAGGACTGCCAGCAACCATTGTAAGAAAGTAATAAGGAACGCAAGAGAGTTGTATGCTCAATCTGTTAAGTCCAAAGTAGCTGAGCAGCGGCTTGGTTCCCACCAGTTTTGGCAAATAGCAAACAGAATCCTGAACAGAAGCGTGTGCTCCATCCCAACTATTATCAATGGATCTGAGGTAATCTCGTCAGCATCAGACAAAGCCAAACTCTTTGTCAAGAACTTTGCAGCTAATTCTACCCTTTGCGACCAAGACCGCCAACCCCCAATATTTCCTCTTGTATCAGAAAACACGCTATGTGATATACGTATATCTGTACGTGATGTTGCCAAACTAATCAAAAACCTTGATTCCAGTAAAGCAACTGGCCCTGATGGTATTCCAATTATAGTACTCAAAAAACTTCAACCTGAACTAGCGCCCATACTTACAAAACTGTTTAAACGTTGTCTTAAGGAGAATAGTTTCCCATCTCCCTGGAAAATCTCATCAGTATGCCCTGTATTTAAGAATTCAGGTGATCGCTCATCCCCCTCTCAGTACAGGCCAATAAGTCTCCTGTGCGTCATGAGTAAGTTGCTAGAATCTGTATTAAATACAGAAGTAATCAAACATCTCAACAAAAATAACCTTCTTAGTGACACTCAATATGGTTTCCGTTCTGCTAGATCTACAGCAGATGTCCTTACAGTTATATCGCATAGGATTAGCAAATCTCTCGACGGTGGCAATCTTTCTAGGGCAATTGCTCTTGACATATCTAAAGCCTTTGATAGGGTATGGCATAAAGGTTTACTTCATAAGATCGCTAGCTATGGTATAGCTGGAAAAGTCTTCTCAATTATTAAATCATTTCTTTCTGATAGATTCATAAGAGTAGTAGTTGAGGGGCAAAAATCAGAAGCTCACAATATTAATGCCGGTGTCCCTCAGGGATCCATCCTGGGCCCAACTCTTTTCCTGATCTACATTAATGATCTTCCAAATCATATCCTTACATCATTTGTAGACATTTATGCTGACGACACTACCATTTATGGTACCACATCTAAGACAGTAAACGAGCAAGTTCTCTCCAATTCTCTCTCCTCTGATCTTGAGCACGTAGTACAATGGGGAAAGGAGTGGCTGGTTACTTTTAATGCATCTAAAACCAAGCTTCTCTCTTTACATCATCAACATTCTAATCCACATTTGTCATCAATTGAAATGAATGGCTCTCGTCTTCAGGAGGCCTCAAGTTTTGACAAGCTTCTGGGCTTGACCATTACTCCTGATCTTAAATGGAACACGTATATCAAATCTGTTGCCAAGGCCGCTGGAAAAATGGTGGGATCTTTCTATCGATCCAGTAGATATCTCACTGCTGATGCTATTCTCTATCTATATAAGAGCCAGGTACGTCCAAGGATGGAATACTGTTGCCACATCTGGGCAGGAGCTGCTAGAAAGAACTTGTCCTGCCTTGATAGAGTTCAAAATAGACTTCGTAGCCTCGTAGGAGATGTCCTTTTCTCCTCCTTGCAACCTCTATCTCACAGAAGAGATGTTGCGAGTTTGTCTCTGATGTATCGTTATTTTCATGGAAAGTGTTCAACTGAGCTTCAATCTATGGTCCCCCCTCGCCAAACTTTCACAAGAAACACTCGTCTAGCTGTAAACACTATCAATAATTTCCCCCACTCTTTATCTGTGCCTAAACCTAAACGTAGATTCCATGAACAAAGCTTCTTTCTTAGAACTGCACGCCTGTGGAATTGTCTTCCGTTTTCCTACTTTCCGGCTGACTACAATATGGTTTTGTTCAAGTCTAAAGTAAATAAGTTCTTGATGAGCCGTTCCATATAAGTTATTAAATTTACCAAATTTTCATTACTAATGATTACTATATTGACCAACTTCTACTGTACACTCTTTAACCCTTATCCTTGAGTGGCCTCTGGGCCTTGATAATGTGGTGATGCCTTTGTAAAAAAAACAAAAACAAAAAAAAACAACAACAACAACAATAATAATAACAACAACAACAACAATAATAATAACAATAATAATAATAATAACAACAACGACAACAACAACAACAACAACAATAATAATAATAATAATAATAATAATAATAATAATAATAATAAAGGCACAGATACTATTGAAAAAGTGCATAAGTCAGAAAACAGAAAGATTAATAACCTCAGCGAGTGATACCGCCAAGAAGAACAAAGAATCACGAAAACATTGTATGTGGCTAAGAAAAGGACGCATGAACAGAGAAACAGAATCCCTACGGACAGGAGGACGGGGCATCGCTATTAGAACTAACCACATTCAAGCTAAAATATATAAACACAGTAAAACAGTAAATGTAGACTGTGGACAAAAAGACCAAATTATAAACCACATAACCAGAGAATGCAGCAAAGTGATCCTAAAAGAATATAAAGGCACGTACGACAGTACAGGAAAACGAAAACTACAAAATTCATTGGGACATACAAGTACAAACAGATAAAATCATCCAAGTTATAATAATAAACAAGAAGGAAAAAAAACGGCCAAATTATACACTTTACTGTCTTAGTAGACCACATGGTGAAAATCGAAGAGATAGGAAAGCGAGACAAATACCTGGAACTTTCCAGAAAACTGAAAGGAATATTGAATATGAATAAAATCATATAATACCAAAATTTGTAGGAAAGTCCTAAAGAACTTGGAAAAAGACTAGGAGAAATCGGAATCAAGGGGGAACTGAGACTATAAAAAACACAACAATACGAAATCTTAAGGAAAACCTTCGAATGCGGAAACCAACTTACATAAGCTACAAACGTTAACCGGCTAAATGGAACTGCAACAAAAGTTAAACAAAAAGAGGAACACCACATGGAACCAAGAAAACTGAAACTAAGTTAACTAACCCTTCCAATGGTCGTGTCAGCGTATACTGAATGACGCCATACCAAAAAGGCGTGAAAGGCTAAGAAGGATGGAAAGATCAATGAGAGAAAGCACTAACCAGACTCTCAATAGCTGAGTGCGAAGAGGACAGGAACTTTGGAAGTCTCATTGCCACCTAAATTCCAGTGAAGACAAATAGTTGTTGCAAACGAGGAGTCAATAGTAAGCGACTGTTGTGATAAGGCAAATATATTTACAAAGGTTATCGAAAGAGGTGGAGAGTACGGGAAATCTAGGAAGATTTTTTTGTTATCTAGAGCCCAGGAAACTCCACCGCTTATTACCAGTGAGTAATTTCTAATGATGGCTAGCGTGATAACTAGTGAGTACGAGTAATAGAAAGAAAAAGTGGAAAACTCTTTTCACTTTCACTGTTCATTCCTTATTATTTTGTTTTCAATCTGCTTATATTCATTGCATCTCTAAATTGGAATTTCCCCCTCATAAATTATCTAAATATATGTTTCCTTATTTCTACGAATTTTATCAACTCACTAGGAGTTCTAAAACACGTCATCATTATTGATTGCTTACTGATAATAACTATTTTTTTTCGAAAAGATTTTTTAAAAACAGGAATGAAATTGTGAATTAATTGGAAAAATAATCCAGTGATGTATTTGAACTAGGTATCAGAATTTTTCTTGTTCAAAATTACACTGGTCAACAACAAATTTATTGTCTACGTTTATTGAGCTGATTTAAGACGAATTAAATACACTGAATCAAAAAATTACATTGGTTTTCCTCAAGTATGTCAAGTTTTTGAGCCCAGACCATATGTTTTTTTTGTTTACATTTTGTTTACATATACACATGTGTGGAGTATTTTAGAAGAAGTTAATTAGAATTAAATGTTTTTTCGAATGTTTTAATTGGAATGAAATGTTTTTTCGAATGTTTTAATTGGAATAAAATGTTTTTTCAAATGTTTTGATTGGAATAAAATGTTTTTTCGAATGTTTTAATTGGAATAAAATGTTTTTTAGAATGTTTTGATTGGAATAAAATGTTTTTTCGAATGTTTTAATTGGAATAAAATGTTTTTTCGAATGTTTTGATTGGAAATGATTATTTTAAAAACAAGAAGTATTCAGGTCAGATAGCTCTGAATGATTATGTAAAAAAGGATCGTTTCGTAGTCATAAAATCTCAAAGTCTTTCAAGAATTGGTGCGAGATTACACAAATAAGGACTAGTCTGTGCTGGAGGAATTAATGCCTTGCAAAGAAAGGGACATTATTAATGACCCTCTCGTGAAAAGAGACAAAATATTCTTGTCAACGCTGCCCATCAAGCTCCTCTTAATCAATTAAATAAAGTTTTTAAGCTATAGCCACGCACAACTTGTCAACAACATGCTGGCTGCTTTCAGAAACCTGAGATGCAAATGAGCGTCAAGATGCACTACATAACCCGACCGGTTTCTTGAGAACCTTTATTTGGAGTGACGAGCAGGAGAAGAGATTCCATCAGAATCTGAAAGAGATGGGGACCAGGTATCAGGGTCGCTGGGACGGAGTCATGACGGCTAACTACTGTTGGATTTTGAAGAAACAGTAAAGCAAGCGCTGAAATTTGAACAATGGTGAAACAATATGCAATTTACGTGAATTATCTTTACCGATAAACATTCAGTTTACAGTAATCGATATTTCTTTCAGGTAAATAATATATATTGTTAGCAAAACACTTTTCTCTTAACCATCTGTTAGTCCCATGGGGTGTTTTGTCACCCCAATTTTGCTTAAGTACTTATAATTCCTAGTTGGTAACTTATTTCTTTTTCTCCCTCCAAGTACTCTCCAAACCCACGTGGTATGGCGCAGTTGTATCCCATTTTCCTTGGAGGTAGACGTCGCTTTGTTCTTCTGAGATGTCCAGTCACCCCAGCTGACTAACATAGGTATGATTTTATGATTTATATTTGTTGTGGTGGCAACCACTTATTTGCATATGCGAATAACATAACACTATAAATGGCAAGCCTAGGTTGGCCTTGGTGTGTCTTACTCAAATGCCACCGGAAGTGACGCCGAAGAGCGTACATGTCCTCCCATCAAGACTCTCTGACTCGACACCGTCATTTGTACATATTGTAAATATACCTTTTCCTTAATACACTTATTATTGCGTTATCTTGTTGTTTGCGTCTTCATTGTATTTCCTTACTAATTATTGTTCAACCTTGCAACCACAACAATATTTTTATTTATTTTTTTTATTTTTGCATTTTTCTAATGGGAATGAAAATTTTTAGTTTTAAGCGCATATTATGTATCATTAGGTTAATCTGTTTAACGTGGAATTATTATGCTTTGGTATTTCTTTATCATAAGTTTTGATGCGATTATTATTTTATTTACAAGTTATTACTCTTTCAGCCTTTGTAATTATGAGTTTAGTTGATGAAATATCTTAATTTTTCGTTAGTTTTATAAATTATTTTATGATTTAATAATAATACGATTTATTTTATTGTATTAGTTTATATTAATATCAACAAGCTACAAGTGATTCAAACTGTAAATATATCCCGAACCATAAGTATAAGTATATTTTACAAACTAATAACACTATAAATATTTTTGTATTGGGGTGTATAAACATACCATGGGACCAACCATGTTTGGAACACGCAGGTGACTAAGGCAGAATGAAAAACATATTTAGGATGACACGTGTTGGCAACAATTAGATGATAATGCCACAAAAATCTAATCGATTTTGCCACAAGATCTGATTGCATTTAAATCAACTTAGCACAAAAACCTTACCTGATGAAGAAAAACGGATGCCACTTCCGGATACAGCATTGCAAAAGTACCCCAAATAAGTTGTATAAATTTAGACAGCATTCAAAAAGTAGAAAATTGTTGCTCAGTGTTAGCAATAAATTTGAGAAAGACATTGTTTTACCTAAATGGATTATAAAAAGACACCTCTATAATATAAATCTCACTTGTCTGTTTAAATGCATGTACGTATGTATATATGTGTTGTGGAGACGCCTACTAATTATCACAGGCGGGTGAGTGAGATATATAAAGGTATCAATCACCAATACCGGGGGAGTCCGGCAACGACCGTCAAATAGGCAAGACGCTTATGCTGCCTCCAGTAAGATATGCAACACGCCACCTTCCGGAATATCTGTAACTGAAGTATATCTGAAGACATGTAAATACAGTATGTCTGCCTAAAACTTTCGACAGAGGCGACAAATTTTCACGAGATCGGAATCATTTTGAAGCTCGACCCTTCGGGCGACAAATATCGAATAATTGGCCCAAAACATTAATTCCTTCACCCTCAACTAGACACTTTTCTACAGGGAGGGGTCGCTTTTTTCGCCGATATTTCCGAAAGTCATCTTCTCTTTTCGATTGTCTAGCCTTAATTTAAACCTACGTCACTTCCGCTTTGGTGATGGACGCAACAGCAAACACGTTAAGTTTTTTTTTCACGTTCTTTTCCTTCTTCACGGCACGGATTCAAGCCTGCCTGCCTACTACCACTTTTTTTTTGCTTAACACACATCTCCAAAAACCCGAGCAACGCCGGTCATCCAGGCCAGTTACATCATAAAGGATAAATAAATAAATAAGATAGATTCATTAGGAATTTGTTAACGTTGGACTTGAACACATCCAAGTTGTAGTCCGGTGAGAAGCAGGCAGACGGAACAGAGTTCCACAGGCGTGCAGTTCTAAGAAAGAAGCTTTGTTCATGGAATCCGCGTTTTGATTTAGGCACAGATATAGAGTGGGGAAAATTTTTCACAGTGGATTCAGCTAGACGGGTGTTTTTCGTGAAAGATTGGCGAGGGGGGGGACCAGAGATTGGAGTTCAGACGAGCACCTGCCATGGAAATAACGATAAAACAAGAATAGGCTCGCAACGTCTCTTCTGTGGGAGAGAGGTTGCAGGGTAGAGAAAAGGGCATCCCCCACTAAGCCACGAAGTCTATTTTGTACTCTGTCAAGGCAGGATAGGCTGTTTTTAGCAGCTCCTGCCCAGATATGGCAACAGTATTCCATCCATGGACGTACTTGGCTTTTATATAAAATATATAAAATATATCTTATATAAAAGGAACGTTATCTGTGTGTGCTTATGAGTATGTGCGTGTGTGTGCGTGTATGTATGTGTGTGTGTCCGTGTGTGTGAGAGAGAGAGAAAAAGAGAAAAAAAGAAAGAGAGAGAGGATTTCCTATGGACTCGGAAACGCCTGGGCCGATTTCTTTTTGAGATTTTACTCTTGATGTGTCTGAAAATGTTCTTACGTAGGTTTTGTATCAGTATGCGTCCGATAAGTATCGAGACTCGATAATCGAAATAATCCGATTAAAAAGGAAGTCCGATTTATACAACCTAAAATAACAAGTGTATTTGAAAAATTTTATGACCGAAGAAGAAGAAAGGCCCAGCTTATAAATCAACTGTAGATTCTTTTATAAGATAGGGGCGCGTTCGAAATGAATGTTTCGTTTTAAATCACAATTGAACCATGATACTTGACTTTTCTCCGTGTAACGTTAATTCACATGATTATGTAAAATTGATTTAAGAAAATCAACAGTACGTTCTTTGATATGACAGGGACACGTTCGAAATGAATGTTTCGGTTTAGATCACAATTGAACCGTGATACTTGACTTTTGCATTTTAAAATTTAAATGAAGCGATTACTTGCAGATAATTTTATAACAGTAGATTCTCTACAGTGCAATGTAGACTACAATGTATTATGGACTGTCATTGTGGGGAGGCATGTGAAGCTTCCTACCGGTACACTGCGATAGATATCCAATTAGAGCAGGCAATCAATCGATTTCATAAAAAAATGAGCGATTTTACCGATTTCGATGACAAAAATATGCGAGGGTAGAAAATTAGTTGATCTTCATTTAATCCCAGACAACATCAGGTCTCCCTGCTAGTAAGAAATATATTATTTGCTATATTTTAAATGCTTACAAAGTTTTTTGAATAACAGTTTCGTACAGGATGTCTTATGTTGGGAAGCGTGACGACAAATTAGCATAGATGCACAGGTGTGCACAGGTGCAGAAAATAAATATAGATGCACACTGGTAGACGGCAGCATTTAAACATAATAGCACATAGTGATGCACATGTGCACGCAGTAGTGTATCCTCGATGCACGCACTGTCATGTGGCTAGACATTGACTCATTCCAGCGAGAGATACGTCATTTTGTTAATGTCTCACCTTTTCCTTGGTGTCATATCTAGGTCGGGAGAGTAGAACTAGGAGCGGGGAGGTGGTGAAGATGTATCCTGTGGTTGGCGTGGTCGGGGCAGAGATACATTTTCGAATGGGACGGGATTCTTCCTCGTCTTAATTACGACGACTTTCAGGATTCTTATTAAAACTAGATCTTAATTATTTTTCATTTCTTTTTTTATTATTTTAATTTGTCATGCAATTGAAAAGCGATTACAAAAATATCACTGCGAACGGACATGATTAAAACATAAATAAAGTAACAATTAAAATAACAACAAAATAAACTTTCTCATTGTTTTAGCGAAAAACGTTTTGCGAAATTATGAATGCGCACTGAACGGCTTACATCGCTATCGGTAAACACACACTGAGGGCGGAGAACTTAGAAAGGAAAAGCTTATACTCATCTACATAATAATAGACTAAAATAGTTTATGTTCGTACGTACGTTATCACCTTTCACACGCAATAAAAAAAGTGAATCGATTCCCCTAAAATACACGATTCCGATATTATTTAAATGAATTGTTCCAAAACAAAATTTTGTGCTTCCGTTTACTGAATGTTGTAGACCCCTGCTAAGGGTCACAAATGAAAGAAATCACAAGTAGTGTAAAGTACATAAAAATATAATATGTATTTATCATAAGGAATACTGGCGCCACTAAAGTGGTATGAGAGGAACGTATTCGTAGCATGCGGTTATTTATCGTACGAATGTCTCCATTTAGTCTCTAAAAACCAGTGGTATTCATAGGACTGGTTGATTCCACTTAGTTCTCAAATAGGGGTGATTTGTACCCCACACCACTAAAACATTGCAATCTATCTATCTATCTATCTATCTATCTATCTATCTATCTATCTATCTATCTATCTGTCTATAAAAGTGAATGTGTCTGTGTGTCTGTCTGTGTACATTTCCCTACGCAATAACTCTGTCAATTTTTAGTCTACAGACTCGAAATTTGAATACAGGGTACTGAGATTTGGGAAAATCTACGTGATCGGTTTTTGGTCAGAAGTTTGGCTGTTAAGGGGTCAAAGTGCTTCATCTGTTTTCTGTGCTTAAACCTAAACGTAGATTCCATGAACAAAGATTCTTTCTTAGAACTGCACGCCTGTGGAACTCTCTTCTGTTTCCCTGCTTTCCAGTTGACTACAATAAGATCGTCTTCAGTGCCAACGTAAGCGTTCTTGATGAGCTGTCCCCTTAAATAATCAAATTGACCAACTTTTTGTTACTAACAATTACTATCATACACTCATTAACCCTTATCCTCCAGTGGTCTTCGAGCCTTGATAAACTATTTAGCGCCCCAGCCGCGTCTCCTGTCGATGTAATTATTAACAGATAGGTAAGAAAGATTTAATATTAAACGAGTTGAAGAAATGAATTGAATTTGGGCGTTCTTATCCATGAAATTCTTTATTTGGCCAATCAACTCTGGTGTTCTGACTTACTTACTCCTCCCACACCTTTCATCATCTCTCAAAGACTACTTGATATCATTGAATCTCTTATGCCACTCAAAAACTGATACTTATTTAGCTAACATCCCATAGTCTATTGAACAATTTCGTTTCAATAACATTTCTTTTTATTTATTAGATATTTAACATCCAAAACATCTGCATCTCTATAATAATAATAATCTTCTCGCTTAGAAAACTGGACGATGCCCGGGAGTATTAATATATAACGGTATTAAAAAATTGTAAAAGATTATAATTGTAAAATATTGTAAAATTATGAAAGAAAATCGATTGAAAATCATTTACACCTGAGCGCATCTTATACCTCTACAAAGACAACAATCGCCCATACATAGAGTATTTTTGCCACATCTGGACTGGTGCATCTACCACTAGTCTTTTTTTCTTAAATAGGGGCCTAAAAAGAGCCTCAAATCTAATAGGTCCCGAAATAATTTACTAATTATTAAGACGAGGAAGAATCCCGTCCCATTCGAAAATATATATCTGCCCCAATCACACCCAACATCAGATACATCTTCATCCTCCGCTCCTAGTTCTACCGAGGCTACCGAGAGCAAAGGCCGATGAACATGACAGCGTGATGTCATTACCAGATCAACATGTAGGTATATGGTGCCTAAAGTTTCTTGTGTTAAACCACGTGATTATGCTAATAGCCATAAAAAAAATTTTCCGTTGTCCCTTACACGATAATAGCCATAAAAATATTTTTTGTTGCTCCTTATGGTAATTTTATGAAGGTAATTCAAACGTGCATGTATTTATTTTTCTAAAGAGAAAGAACAATTCTCCATTTGGATAATTATATAATTGCACATTTGGATAATTTTAATCTAACAAATTATAATCAGTAAGTGAACCTGTTTTTGAAATTTTCTTACATGTCTATCGAAGAAAATCGAATATTTCATTTTATTTATTTTTTTAAACTGCAAAAAAAAACAAAAACAATTTTTATATGAGAATATTTTTCAGTCTGTTCTTTTAATAATAATACACTTTTTATTGAATATTTTCAAATATTTTAAAGTTTTTTTTTAAATTTTTTATTTAACCAAAAGGATCGATGAATTCAATATTTTAGCACCGGGCGTAATTTATTTCTTTGAAATATATTTAAAATTTAAAGCTTGTTTTATAACATTTCAACTGTAAATAAATTACATGACTGAAATGGGAAATGAAATAGGAAGTTCGATATTCTTTATCGACCCATAGGAAAACAAATTCATCTTAAAAATTCATTAACTAATCGATTTTAATTAAAGTATTGATATGAACTAAAAATAAAGAGTACATTAAATTTTAGTTAACATATTTTCTTGTGTTTTATCTTATAAATAAATGAGTACTTCTCGAGGAACGTGGACCTGGCATAAACGGTGTTTATTTAATGATTGCTCCCTGAAAACGTTTTACTTTCACGTTCTTCGTATATATCTCAGGGTTTTTTTTTTAATCGTGCGTGTATTTATTATTGTATTTATTTATTTTTTTCGTTTTGGGGGGGGGTAAATTTGATTCATACTTTTTTTCGTGCTTGTTTTTATTTTATTTCATTTTATTTTTTAAATTATTTTCTCCATTAAAGATTTTTATTTTTTTGTTAAATTATTTTTTCATACGAGGGGCGTGCAATAAGTAATGCCCCTGACCCACTTCCAGTTGTCTGCTCTAGCTGAAATTTTGCATGTGTCATGATTCATATCTCTACGGGTTATGTGGCAAATTACAGCTCTGAAATAATTGTGGTTTCTGTTTTACAGGTGTTTGAACTGAGTCAGGTGTGAAATGGAGCCTGTTCAATGTCGAGCAGTGATCCGGTTTTTGTATTTGAAAGGACGCACACCACAGGAGACTTTTGATGAAATGAAAGAAACTTATGGTGACAATGCCCCATCATATGACCTTGTAAAACGCTGGCATTGTGAATTCAAACATGGCCGGAAGTCTGTGAAAACAGCTCCCAAACCTGGTCGCCCCTCTTCTGCCATTGATGAGGCATCTGTCCGTCAAGTTGAGGCTGCCATGTTGGAAGATCGGCGCATTACTATTCGCCAAATAGCCCAAGATGTCAAGATTAGTGCAGGATCTGTGGAAACTATCATTTATGACCATTTTCATATGCATAAGGTGTCTGCCAGATGGATTTCCAGGTTGCTCACACCATGCTAGAAGCGAGAACGTGTCGAGAGGTCGAGGATGAATTTGGAGATGTGCCAAGAAGATGAGTCAAAGTTTAAAAAAAAACTGATTGCACAGGATGAAACCTGGGTCCATCGCTATGATCCAGAGACCAAAGCTCAGTCAATGTAGTGGAAGCACTTGGATTCACCACCTCCAAAGAAGGCAAGGGTGCAGCTCTCCGCTGGCAAGGTCATGCTCACAGTCTTCTGGGACCAGGACGGAATAGTGATGACAGATTTCCTGGCAAAGTGTACCACAATTACAGGAGCCTATTATGCTTCACTTTTGAGGAAATTAAGGGAAGCTATCAAAATCAAGAGGCGGGGCAAGATCAGCAAAGGTACCCTCCTCCTGAAAGACAACCCTCCGGTCCACAACTCGCATGTAGCCAGATCAGAAGCACGGGCGTGAGGTTATGAAATCCTTCCCCATCCTCTCTACTCTCCTGACCTTGCACCCTCTGACTTTCACCTCTTCCCAACCATGAAGTTGTTTTGGAAAGGAAAGCGTTTCCCAGATAATGCAGCCTTGATTTCTGAAGTCACGTCGTGGTTGGAAGACCAACATGGGGTGTTCTACAAAAACTGTCTCCAGAGCTGCATCAAACGATGGAAGAAATGCATAACTCTAGGTGGTTCCTATGTAGAGAAAGACTAATAAATAACTGTGCCAAGATTCGTTGCTCTACTGCTATGGGCAGTGGGTCAGGGACATTACTTATTGCACGCCCGTCGTACATATTCAAATAATGTCCCTCCCCTTTTTGGCCTCAAATAGTAGCTGCAAAAAAGTTTTCATGATTAAATAAATCAAAGAAAACCTTTTGCGCATGCGCTTACAGGGAGCAATCATTAAATAAAAACACCGTTTACGCAGGGTCCATGTTCCTCATAAAGTACAAGTAAATGTTGTACGCGCCCTGCTGAAAAATAAGGTTATTATTTAGAAAGCGATTCTTAACAGGGGGAGGGGCTTTCTAACTATTCTGCACTTTCAACTAACAATTTAATGAAAAAAAAAGATACCATGAAAATTTAATTTGGAAATACTATCTAAAATATAGCACGGTGCGTACACTGCACAAGCACCCTTATTATTATTATTATTATTATTATTATTATTATTATTATTATTATTATTATTATTATTATTATAATAACAATGATAAAAAACTGGTGTAGATGACATCGACTGGTGCCACATAATCTGGCTTCAACTGTCCGGCATTGTTTTACAGTGGCAGCTAGTGGCATCCACTGTCTGTGATTGTCAGCACTATTTGTTACTGTCGATTAGTGCTAGTTTGGAGCGATAACCTACAGGAACTATCGAATTCTAAAAGACTCATTTGATGGGAAGTCATTATTACGTACTTATTTGTCAGCCCTAAATTATTAGAACTTCAAAAAATTACGAAAAATTGTCCATTAGAAAAATAATAATAAGTAAAAACAGAAGTTTTCGAAGTTAGGGATTCTCACTGTATATTAACTGTTTAGAGTGATCGAAATCAGTGGTAGATGACTGCCTTCTACCGATGACAGTATCTTTCAAGTCGGCCATCGTTTTTTTCCTCTCGGTATACTGCACGCATTTTTTTTTCTAAAAGTAGCTCTAGCACATCTTCTACTGGTCAATTTTTAGGGCATTCATCGTCAACTTTAAGACCAAGGAGGAAAAAGTAGTCCTGACTGTTTCCGTTTGTTGTTCAAATCTTCCTATTGGTTTTTTGGAGTTGGGGGGGGGGTCAAATTGTCCGCAAATAGTGTTAAATTAAAATCCAGTTTTACGTCATCTTTTTTTTTAACTTGTTAGGTGAAAGTACAGAATAATTAAAAAACCCATTCCCTTCTATATGTGAAGAATGGGGTTTCTAAATAATACCGTAATAATTTCAGCATAGTAACATACATTTATAAGAAATATATATATATATATATATATATATATATATATATAGTAAGTTATAAAATATATATGGCGATTAAGCTACACTGAATATTCCGCGTTTCATCCACTCTTCAGGCTTATGCGTCCGAGAGTGGATGAAACGCGAATATTTAGTGTAGCTTAATCGCCATATATATTTTATAACTTACTAACTAGCTCTACCTACGTATTGAACACTTCTGAAGTAAATACTTAAAGTTTATTTTCGTATATTAATTTTATGCGAGTAAATGAAGTAGTTATATATATATATATATATATATATATATATATATATATATATATATATATATATATATATATATAAACATATGAGTATTCAAGAAGCCAAGAAAATTTACTCTGAAATCTACCTGCATAATATTTTGGTGTTTTACCTTATTTGAAATTCAGTTCTAAAAAGAAAGTGTCGACATGATAAGTCACAGCTCTGAAGCCTAAGTAAATCCGTCAAAAATATAAAATTAAATCAAATCGTCAACAGGAATAAAAAATGCAAAAAAAAAAAAGACAAAAACAAATATAGCATTACTAGAGTCTCGATAATCGCTCAAAAATAGAAAATTAAATATTGGTATCTATAAAAGAAATTTTATTTTTTAGGGCCGTTTTTGTCGGGGGGTGTAGTGGCGTGTCGGTATTTTGTGCATATTTACATATGTTTACATTTTAAGAGTTTTCCGTCCGTGCAAGGAAAGAGAAATAGTGTTTGATTATATTTTATGGTAGTTCCATCTGCGCAAGGAAAAGTTTGCAATCCGTGTTAAAATGCCAATATTTCTCAAGCATATTGTTAGAGGTCACCGTAGTAAAATCATTAGGGTTCCAGTATTTAATTTTTATGATTTTGAGCTATTATCAAAGCTTCAAAGATCCTATATAGGTTTCTTAGCAGAATTGCATAAAGTTTAAATTTTTTAAATGTTTTTTCGATAATCGAGTGTTAAAAGTTGTTATGTATATTTTTTTCTACTTAAGCATGTATGTTAACATGCCGAATTGTTAAAAATAAGTTGCAAGTATTTACGAAACATTAGGATAATTTAAAGGTTACCAGTATTTAATTTTCTGTTTTTTGAGTGATTATTATGTTTGTATTTGTTCTTTTAGTACTATTGCATCCTGTAGAGAAGTGTTTTATTTTTTATGTTAGAATGTTTTCTCAGAATACACTGTACAATTATTTTACCGCAGTAATTTTTTAAAAGTACATTCCAGTTAAATTTAATTTTACAGCATCTGTTATTAATTTTTTAGGTGAACGTATACGATAGTTGCAAAACACTAACCCCTCCTCACGTTTGTAATGGGTTTCTAAATAATCACATTATTATTCCAATGCGCTTCAGTAAATGCATAAGTCCAAAAAGAATATAATGAATGTCAAAAGCAGAAAAAGTGGAAGTGTAAATGTATGGATCTATAAATAAAAAAAAAATAAGTCAACATCATTCATCAAACCACAGCATATTTATTTTGTGCAGACATCGTCCTCCGCTTGTAGGCGATCAGAATAAGAAAAAAACTCTTCTGTTTGTTCAGTGATAAAACTTTTCAAATTAACTTTTAATGGCAGGCTGTATAAGTGTGTTAATGTTAGGCTGTATAAGTGTGTTAATGTAAGGCGGTATAAGTGTGTTAATATTAGGCTGTATAAGTGTGTCAATGTTAGGCTGTATAAGTGTGTTAATGTCAGGCGGTATAAGCGTGTTAATGTTAGGCTGTATATTTGTGTTAATGTTAGGCTGTATAAGTGTGTTAATGTTAGGCTGTATAAGTGTGTTAATGTTAGGCTGTATAAGTGTGTTAATGTCAGGCGGTATAAGTGTGTTAATGTTAGGCTGTATAAGTATATTAATGTTAGGCTTTATAAGTGTGTTAATGTTATGCTGTATAAGTGTGTTAATGTTAGGATGTATAAGTGTGTTAATGTTATGCTGTATAAGTGTGTTAATGTCAGGCGGTATAAGTGTGTTAATGTTATGCTGTATAAGTGTGTTAATGTTAGGCTGTATAAGTGTGTTAATGTTAGGCTGTATAAGTGTGTTAATGTTAGGCTGTATAAATGTGTTAATGTTAGGCTGTATAAATGTGTTAATGCTAGGCTGTATAAATGTGTTTATGTTAGGCTGTATAAGTGTGTTAATGTCAGGCAGTATAAGCGTGTTAATGTTAGGCTGCATAAGTGTGTTAATGTTAGGCTGTATAAGTGTGTTAATGTCAGGCTGTATAAGTGTTTTAATGTCAGGCTGTATAAGTGTGTTAATGTCAGGCGGTATAAGTGTTTTAATGTTAGGCTGTATAAGTGTGTTTATGTTAGGCTGTATAAGTGTGTTAATGTTAGGCTGTATAAGTGTGTTAATGTTAGACTGTATAAGTGTGTTAATGTCAGATTGTATAAGTGTGTTAATGCTAGGCTGTATAAGTGTGTTAATGTCAGGCTGTATAAGTGTGTTAATGTTGCTCAAAATCAGACAGTTCCTTCTTTAATCAGATTTTCTCAATGATAGATTTTACATACTTTTCAAAGGCATTCCTATACAAAACCTTTTTTAATAACACTCCCAGACATATAAAATACGTTTGCGTAAAATTTTAAAAAGTTGGCGTAGCCATTTAGGATTTTATAGGGAACGAGCGATCTCACACACAGGCACACAAAGTACCTTTTATATATAAGTAGAGATATGGGCATTTACGAAGGCTGATAGCAACGCAGAAAAATCGGAACGGTGAAAGAAATTATGAACAAAAACAAACAAAAACAATTATTGGATTACGAATCTTCGCAAATCTGTTTACTTTTTCAAAATATCTTCCACATATCAAATCAGTAAATGTGAGACTCATTGCTAAATATTAATGAAAATATCCGAAATGTTGTAACATTTATAATTTCTATTCAAAAAAGTATGCTTTAATCCTTGACTTGAAATGGAAAATCTACATCAGATCCGTTGCCAAAATCAGTTGAAAAAGGATGGGAGCGTCCTACCGTCCCCGAAAGTACATCACCCCTGACGCAGTCCTCTACATATACAATAGTAAAATGTGGCCTAAGATAGAGTACTGTTGCAACATCTGGGGGTAGAGCCCTCCAAAGCATCTTTTCTTACCTTGGCAGGGTTCAGGACTGTCTTCGAAATTTAGTTGGCGAGTACCTTTTCTCTTTCCAACTTCCTCTTTCTCACAGAAGAAACATTGCGAGTCTGTCTGCTTTATAGATACTTTTATTGTAGGTGTTCGACTGAGCTCCAATCTATGGTCCATCCCCGTAAAACGTTCACAGCAAATACTTTCCTAGCTAAAACAACCGTCTACAAGTTCCCTAACTCCTTATCTTTGCCCAAAATTAAACAAAAATTCCATGAGAAGAATTTCTTTCCTAGAACTGTTCATCTGTGGACGCAATACCGTTTGTCTGCTTCCTGGCTGATTATAACATGGTCATCTTCAAGTCTAATGTGAATAAATTCGTATTGAGATGTCCATTTAGATAATCTAGTCCTACCCAAGTGTTGCTGTGTTTGATCATGTTTCACCATCTACTTAACGATTAAGTCTTATCCTTGAGTGGCCTTCGGGCCTTGATAAATTATGACCTTTCAACCAAAAGAAAAACAAGAATTCAAAAGTAGAGCCGCAAGCAGAGTGAAGAATCCAAGGGTGTTAAAAGCTGTATTAACACGACCGAATCATTTTAAATAGATTGATTCTACGTTATATATTATATTAAAAGTTAGTTGTGTGAAGTGTTGGGTTGCGATGTTTATCAGTGTTCGTGTTAATTAACGTTGTATTATGCGATGTGTTAACATCTATTCATATCGCTCAACGCTTCGATTGCTCGGGAGAATAAACGCATTTAAAATTTAATTCCATTAACAACAAAAACAACATTTTGGAATGAAAATAACGCGCTATGCAAATAGATGTTTAATTCGATGAGCCATTTTCTTTCTTTTCTCTTAGCTATTTTCATTTCTTCGTTCATGAGTGATCGTATTATTCGTCCCCTTTTGTTTGTGTTACTTATTTTATTATTCATTTGATGAAGCAATTAATCATATGTCTATCACTTCATTTGCTCACTTTATTTCTTAAGATCTTTATGCATCGTTTACTTTCGCTATAACATTAAGTACACATTTTAGCATGATTATCTATCTATCTATCTATCTATCTATCTATCTATCTATCTCATACCCTCTCTCGCTCTATCTATCTATCTATCTATCTATCTATCTATCTATCTCTTACCCCGTCTCTCTATTCATCTCCTGCCCTTTCCTTACCTGTTTCTCTCTTTCTCTTTATCTATCTATCTATCTATCTATCTATCTATCTATCTATCTATCTATCTATTCGTCCATCTATCTCCTACACTCTCTTCTATCTATGTATCTCCTACCCTTTCCTTTGTTTATCTCCACCGTCTCTCTCTCTCTCTCTCTCTCTCTCTCTCTCTCTCTCTTTATATATATATATATATATATATATATATATATATATATATATATATCTGCTACCCTCTCTATATCTATTAGTCTCTGTCCATCTCTTACCCCTTCCTTACCTGTTTCTCTCTCTCTCTTTATCCATCTATCTATCTATCTATCTATCTATCTCCTACACTCTCTTCTATCTATGTATCTCCTACCCTTTCCTTTGTTTATCTCCACCGTCTCTCTCTCTCTCTCTCTCTCTCTCTCTCTCTCTATATATATATATATATATATATATATATATATATATATATATATATATCTGCTACCCTCTCTATATCTATTAGTCTCTGTCCATAGCTTCATCACATTAAAAATACTAATTTTTGTTCTCTACCTTTGTTATGAGAGGACATTTCTCTTTTTAAAATATGAAGAAATTACAATTTCTTACATAAAAAAATGATATAAAATATAATATAAATATAAAATATGTAACTATTGCTAATAATATAAATTAATATGATAATATTATATAATATAAAATATATTATATAATATATAGTAAAAAACCCTACATTACAATTAGAAAATAAAAGCTTCTTTTAAAGCGTTTCTGAAGAGTTCTAAAAAATAGAACAGAAAACGTTGTAGTGTTCTATTTTAGAAATTCTAGAAAGTTCCATCCACAACGACTATAAATAGACGCTAATACCGTCATAACTTCAATTATTAAATCAGCTCTGAGAAGAAACGTTGTTTTGGGCCGACCTTTCAACTATTTATGACTCCAGACTATTTTATTTGACATAAGGAGTACTGAGATTTGGAAAAATCCTTTCAATCGGGTTTCGTACAGAAATTTGGGTGTTAAGGGATCAAAGTTAAACGATTTGACCTTTGAGAACTCTACCAAACTCCTCCACTAATTTTGGGTCTAAATACTTGAAATTTTAGATGTAAGTTAATTGGACATAGATCAAACTTTTTAATTTGATTTGAGCCCAAAAACAATGAATTTTAAGGGGTCAAAATTGGGATCAAACTTTACAAAAAATTTTACCTCTGAGGTCTCTACCAAATTACTCAGCAAATTTTTGGTTTAAACATTTGAAATTTTGCATAAAGTGTATTCAGGCATAGGACAAGTTTTTAATTGTTTTCGGCTACCAAGAGGTTAAAGTTGAAAAGATTTGATCTTTGTAATCTCTAGCAAACTATTAAGCCAATTTTGGTTCTAAATATTTGAAATTTTGTATAAAGGCTATTCAGACATGTAGTAAGCTTTTTAATGAGTTTTGTGCGAAAATGTGGGTGCCAAGCGTTCAAAGTTGAAAGAGTTAACCTTTGCAAACCAAACTCTTCTGCCAATTTTGGGTCTAAACACTTGTCACCTGGACATGAGTCCAACTGTTTAATATATATATATATATATATATATATATATATATATATATATATATATATATATATATATATATATATATATAGTCATCCACATACAGTACTGTTTCGCAGCTCATCAGTGTGGCTAGACAGACAACTGCCTCAAGCCAGAATCGAAACCTGACCGCCCACATGACAGTCAAGGCTTCTCACCATTGCGCTATACGGTTGATGCTGTGTGGGTATTGAATTAACGATGTTTTGACATCGTCCAAATGCCTCCACTCGATTTGTTTACACAAAGAGCATCGCTTAATACGCTAATCACGTTTTGTATATCACTTCCCGATAAACTATATATATATATATATATATATTTACTTATTTATAATGTATAAAAATATTTTTATAATATATAAAAATATTTTTTATATATAAAAGTTTTTGCAGAGAAATATTTTACGTTACCTCGACCAAGGTTACACCGATAGAACGTAAAATATTTTCCCCGTAAAAATTTTTTTTTATCTATAAGAGGAGAAAGATCAATTTTTAAATCGTTTTTTTTTTTCGATTTTCAATACTTATCGGATAAATTTCTGTACAAAAAATATCTAAAAACAATGCCAGAAATCTACATTATTTTTGTGTGAAATTTTCAAAAGATAGGCACAGACTTTTTCAAAGAATTCATTGTCAAGCTCAAATATCAGTTCTTTTTTTGTTATTAATATTCTTGTAATTTTAAATATTTTGCGTTGGTGTTAGCGTCCCAAATTGTCGTATGAAAAATTGAATAAGTTTTAAACAGTAAAAAAATAAAAATGAAAAATGTTTTTTTAATTGAAGAATCATACTAAAAACTAAATGGCATTTTTTTTTTTAAGAATTTCGGATTGTTATTGTTTCTTTTTAAATAAAAATTATTTGTTAGAAAACGATTTCAACTTGCAATGAAAAATACAACCAAACTTCGTAAAATGCGAATGAAAAAGAAAAAGAAGAAAGGATTTAGTTTTGTTTTTATTTGCATATTATAAACGGGAAATAATTGTCGATTGAAACAAAGCTTTCATCGTTTTGTTTTATCTAATTTCGCATACGCAGAATTTTTCAAACTGGAAGCTGTAGACCGGATTGACGGTTTCAACGCCCAAGCAAGACGATTTAAATTTTATGATAGATATAAGTTCGTTAACTTATAATAAACAAGTGGTTACTTCTTCCATTTTAGAAAACAAACTGCCAAGATGACTAGTGAATCTATTCGTTTAAGTAAGAAAGAAACCGATTAATTCCTTAATGGCAAAACTGGCTTGTCTTCACATAGCTATTCAAGAATATTTAATATAACTACAGATTCAATATTTAAATAATGGCGACTTAAATTATAAATAAATATTAATGTAAATTTTTGACAAATTATAATTAAAAAATATAATCGTTAAAGCCTAAGGGTTTTTATTTATTCACGAAAATATTTATTTTGTGTTATCGTGTTTTAGTATTGAGTAGTGTGAGATGTTTTTTTTGTACCTCGGTAATGGCTGAACGACCATGGGATTAGCATTGAAATTTAAAAAAAACAAAATGTATTCCGTGATTGCTTTTTAAAGTGTTCCCACCACTGAAAACAACAAAAACGGAAGAACAGTATTCTCAATCTTTTCGTAGTATAATAATTGTAATTTAATTTTTTTTTAGCTTTATTTTATTTTATTTATTTATTTTTTTGCTTGTATGGGAATTGGGGCAAAATGTGTACACGTAATTTTAATTAATAAAATGCAGGACAAGACGCACACTTACGATTTGTCAAGTAATAAATATACACTGAGTTGTGAGAAATATATGATAATCACGCATTTTTCTTTTTAATGGAAAACCCTCCAGACAAGGTGTAAAGCCACTTGATGTAACGGGGCTAACAAGAACGATCGATGATTATCGAAAAGATAGAAAATTGACATATTTGGATTCATCTGACTACTGTTCTCATCTAGAATGCCATTTTCACAACATTTCGGTCGATGTAACCTCCGGCATTCTTCAGGTGTCCGCTAAGATCTATGGAGCAGTGGTTAGAGTACTTGGAACAAAGAATTGTAAAAGTGGTATTCTTCTTGAAGGTTGAAGGTTCAATTCTCAGTGTGGGCAACCTAAAAGATACAATTGAGAATTGCTTAGGATCTCTATCCTGTCATGACTGACAGAACGAGAGCATGCTACCCCCGTGAAGTTAATAAAGGGTTCGGTTCCAGATTCCGTCAAAATTCCCGACTTTTGACAAAAACATTCTCGAATTGGACAAGACATACTCGAAGAATGTCGGAGGTTACATCGACCGAAACGTGATGAAAATGACACTACAGATGAAAACAGTATTCCGAAGAATCCAAATAATACGAAATAGTTAATAATTACAACTGTAAATCTTCGAATAACCAATCCTCATCTAAAAAAATTCATGAACGTAATGCCTATTAACCATGCTCTTGAAATGACAAAGGTTATAGGTAGGAGACAACCGGCAGGAAGGAAGTAGTTCTTGCAAAGAACCTATTGGAATAGGAAGCATCAACAATAAGTATCAAAACAGCAAATTGATGAAGACTAACAATGCAGAAGTAGAACGAATTGGACTATAAAATTTTGCCTCATCCGCCATACTCTCCAGACCCCTCACCTACAACCACTTGTTCGAGAATTTCGGCAACTTTCTGTGTGAGAAATGCTTTAAAAAACAAGCGATATCAAAAACACCTTCAACACATTTATCGCCACCAGAACGCAAGATTTTTACATTACTGACATTAATAAACTTATTGTGCGTTGGAAAACGTTTGTTCATTCTGATGATACTTGTTTCGATCTATAAATTTTGTTTGAGCCAAAACATGTTAATCTGAATTTAAAAATTAAAAACCGAAAGAACTTTCTGGTCAACTTGATATTCATACTAATCTACGTAACGCCCTGAAGGTGGAATCGAACCACTCTGATGTTAATCAGCTACAGGTTTGAAGCCTGCACCGCAGACCACTGCGGCTCATCCGGGCATTACTGGATATCGATAAACTTGGTTTTATAGCAATGCAATAATTCACATAAGACGACGACGGTTACACGGATTTGCATGTTTAGTTTTTTTTATAAGGTTTTAAAAATGATCGGTTTTACAGATTAAATGGCGACCGCTTTTTCTAAATAACTACCTCTAGTGATACGCGTTTGAGCGAATATATAATTAGATCTTTGCTTATTTTTTCTTCTTTTTTAAGCTTTATCTGTTTTTATCTCATTTCTATGAGGTCTATTGTTCAATACGAAGATATCTGACTCCTTTTGATAGATGTCGATAATATATATCTTAAAAAATGCATGACGTCAAAGCGTGATTCTTGGCTGAGCGGTTTCAGTGACAGTGTTGTTCTGTTTGTATTGTGCCAGTCAGAGTTCGATTCTTTTAAACAGGTGTTATACTTTTTGATGCTTTTTTTATTTATGAATGTTAAAACAAATAAAATACATTAATTGGTGCTTATTTATTATTATTTATCAATAATTTGGACTTATAACCAATCATATAAAAAAAACTAATCACACACAGCGTGAACATTTTACACTAAAATAAATTAATGACGTTAAATATACAGCGATTTTGTATTTAGCGAAAACGTTAAGTACACAGTCCTTAACGTTAACTGGTGATGAAAAATTAGTGAGTGTTTCAATTTTTTTTATTCATGTTGCATACTCGTTCTCCGGACCGAAATCAAAGAATAAGGGTAATTGAATCGAATACATTTCATTCGTAAAGAATATTTTTACTTAATTGCCACTACATGAGGCGCAACTGATCATAAAACAAATTTTTAAACGCGTTCAAACAACAGCTGCCATGGAAATAACGATGAAAAAAGACGGGCTAGCAACGTCTCTTCTGCGGGAGAGAGGAGCCAGGGAAGAGAAAAGGGCATCCCTCACGAAGCTACGACATCTATTTTGTACTCTGTCAAGGCAGGATAGGCTGTTTTTAGCAGCTCCTGACTAGATGTGGCAGACAATACTCCATCCTTGGGCGTACTTGGCTTTTATACAGGTAGACAATTGCATCAGTAGTGAGATATCTACTGGAGCGATAGAAGGATCCCACCATTTTCCCAGCGTCCTTGGCAACAGACCTGATGTACGTGTTCCATTTCAGATCAGGAGTAAAGGTCAAACCCAGAAGCTTGTCAAAACATGGAGCCTCCCCAAGACGAGAGCTATCCATTTCAATTGATGCCATATTTGGGATCAGAGCGTTGATGATGTAAAGATAGAAGCTTGGTTTTAGATGCATTAAAAGTGACCAACCACCTCTTCCCCGAGTGTACCACGCGCACAACATCAGAGGAGAGAGAATCTGAAAGAACTTTGTCATTTACTGCCTTTGATGTGTTGCCGTAGATGGTCGTGTCATCAACATAGATGTCAACGAATGATTAAAGTATGTGTTTTGGGAACACATTGATGTAGATCAGGAAGAGAGTTGGCCCCAGGATGGACCACTGAGGGCCTCCAGCATTAAGACTGTGGGTCTCTGATTTCTGCACATCAACCACTACTCTTATGAACCTATCGGAGAGAAATGATTTAATGATTGAGAAAACATTTCCAGTGATACCGTAGCTGGAAATCTTGTGAAGTAGGCCTTTATGCCATACCTTATCGAAGGCCTTCGACATGTCAAGAGCAATTGCCCTGGAAAGTTAGCCTTTGTCAAGAGATTCACTAATCTTATTAGATATCACCGTTAGGACACCTGCCGTAGATCTTGCGGAGCGAAACCATATTGCATGTCACTAAGAAGTTTGTTTCTGCTGAGGTGGTGGACTACTTCTTTATTTAATATGGATTCCAACAACTTACTCATGACACACAGGAGACTTATCTGAGAGAGAGAGATGACTTTTCACCTGAATTCTGTAATACAGGGCATACCGATGAGGTTTTCCAGGTTGTTGGAAAGCACTTCTCCTTAAGGCAATGCTTAAACAGTTTTGTGAGTATGGGGGCAAGTTCTGGTTTAAGCTTTTTCAGCACTATAACCGGAATCCGTCAGGGCCAGTTGCTTTACTGGAATCAAAATTCCTGATTAGCTTGGCGACCTCACGCACAGATATTTGTATGTTTCATAGCGGGTTGTCTGTTATAGGAGGAAATACGGGGATTTGATGGCCTTCGTCGCATAGGGTAGAATAAGCTGCAAAGTTCTTGGCAAATAGTCTGGCCTTGTCCGATGCTAACGAGATGATCTCAGGTCCATTGATAATGGTTGGGATGGAACGCACGCTTCTGTTCAGGATCCTGTTTGCTATTTGCCAAAACTGGTGTTAAAAGTAAATATCTATTTTGCCATCTAATTCACAAAGTATTTGTGGTGTGGGGAGAAAAACGACCAGCAGGAAAGAAGTGTTTTTTACAAAGAAGCTCTTAAAATAGGAAACTGTATTACAATTAAGCATCGAAACAGCAAATTGATGAATACCAACAATGCAGAAGTTGAACGAATTAGGCTATGAAATTTTGCCTCATCCGCCATACTCTCCAGACCTACCACCACTTTTTCAAGAATTTCGGCAACTTTCTGTGTGAGAAAGGCTTTAAAAAACTAACTGACATCAAAAACACCTTCAGCAACTTTATCGCCAGCAGAGCACACGATTTTTACATTACTGACATTAATACACTTATTGTGCGTTGGCAAACGTTTGTTCATTCTGATGATACTTATTTCGATCAATAATTTTACGTTACGGCGAAGAATTACTGTCAGCAAATGGATGAAATGCATCAGAAACTTCGACAACAACACCCAGCATTAGTCAACAGAAAAGGTCCACTTCTCCTCTACGACAATGCCCAACTGCATGTTGCTAAACCGACTCTGCAGAGGTTGAACGAATTGGGCTATGAAACTCTGCTTCATCCACCATACTCTCCATACCTCTCACCTACCGACTACCACTTTTTCAAGCATCTTGACAACCTTCTGAGTGAGAAATACTTAAAAAAAATTAAGCGATATCACAAACGCTTTCAGCACATTTATCGCCAGCAGAACGCAAGGTTTTTACATTACTGACATTAATACACTTATTGTGCGTTGGAAAACGTTTGTTCATTCTGATGATGCTTATTTCGATCAATAATTTATTTGCTTGAGCCAAAATATGTTAATCTGAATTTAAAAGTTAAAAAGCGCAAGAACTTTCTGGTCAACTTGATATTCATAACAATCTACGTAACGCCCTGAAGGTGGAATCGAACCACTCTGATGTTAATCAGCTACAGGTTTGAAGCCTGCACCGCAGACCACTGCGGCTCATCCGGGCATTACTTTATATCGATAAAGTTGCTTTTATAGCAATGCATATATTTACATAAGACGACGACGGTTACACGGATTTGCATGTTTAGTTTTGTTTATAAGGTTTTAAAAATGATCGGTTTTACAGATTAAATGGCGACCGCTTTTTCTAAATAACTACCTTCCTTAGTACACGTTTGAGCGAATATATAATTAGATGTTTGCTGATTTTTTCTTCTTTTTTAAGTTTTATCTGTTTTTATCTTATTTCTAATAGGTCTATTGTTCAATACGAAGATATCTGACTCCTTTTGATAGATGTCGATAATATATATCTCAACAAATGCATGACGTCAAAGCGTGATTCTTGGCCGAGCGGTTTCAGTGACAGTGTTGATCTTTTTGTATTGTGCCAGTCAGAGTTCGATTCTTTTGAACAGGCGTAATAGTTTATTTTTCATTTATGAATGTTGAAAAAATAAAATACATTTATTGGTGGTCATTTATCACCATTTATCAATAATTTGGACTCATAACCAATTATATAACAAAACTATTAAATAAATTAATGAGGTTAAATATACAGCGATTATGTATTTAGCGGAAACGTTATGTACACAGTCCTTAACGCAAAATGGTGGCAAAAACTCAGCGATTGTTCCAATTCTCTATTCATGGTGAAATACGGGTTCCCCAGATCGAAATCAAAGAAGAATGCAGGTTATTGAGTCGAATATATTTCATTCAAAAATATACAAACTTCTATCGGAACTCCCCTAAGAATAAGGGAGCTACGGATAACACTCGATAAACTCATCTTCTCCCCCAAATAGGAGATAGTGCGTGATTTATTTTGTCTCGTCTCATCCTAGGTGACTCCCTAAATATATACCAGTGTACTCATCTTTTACATTTTTGCTCTAGGCCTCGTGATTTTGTCACAAGTCTGATTGGTCTCAAATTTTTATATGTGCGATGGCTAGTGTTTTTTATAAAACTCTTACATATTTGTTAAATTAGAGGCAATATCTATACGTCAGCTTCGGCAAGGAATTTTGTGTTAAAACTAAATACTTATTTTGCCATCTAATTCACATACGTATTTGTGGTGAGCACATATAAGCGTGGGTATAATAGCTACAATAAAACATCAGTCACTCTTATTCTAGATGTTCGCAGAGACATAAAAAATTTATTATAAAATAGCAAAATCCACATAAAATTAAAGGGTTCGAAATAAATATATACTTAAAAGTGGAATGGGGGAATCGTTTAGTGAACTATAAATAAGGCTGATCAGAAGTATTAGAAAATAATATTTTTACAAACAATTATCATTTAATTAACTTTGCCAACTTTTGACCTCTAAATGAAAGTGTCAACATAACTCAATCCCAAAATTAAATTTTTAGTATATGTTTTGTTTTATGTGGACCAACTTCTATTTAATATGATAATATATATATATATATATATATATATATATATATATATATATATATATATATTTTGCCATCTAATTCACATACGTATTTGTGGTGAGTACAAACATACATATATATATATTAATCAGTAATCTACGAACACGTGTTTCGCGGTACTTCCGCTCTTCAGCGTAGCTTAATTGTTCTAGGATTCGAACTTCGGACCATAGGTGCTATGATCAAGTGCGTTAATCGTTATGCAACGTGGTTCTAGATGACTTTACGTGTTATTGATATCGCTTTTAAATACATAACATTCGTTTATTTGTTTACGTCTAAAAAATATGGGCGATTTTTCTAAGGAAAATATTTTTATAGGTTGGAGACGCTAATAACCGTATTCAATTATCGTGAAAATATCAAAAATAAAAATCCACACACACACACACACACACACACACACATATGTATATATATATATATATATATATATATATATATATATATATATATATATATATATATACATCATTTTTACAACGTATAAAAAAAAAAAACTGCAGACAATTTATCTCCCATAGCAAAACATTTTTTCAGTTAACTGTAGAATGAGTGATTATTCCAAATTAAATTTCAAGTCATTGAGAAAACTGAGTTGGGAAAAAATTAGTAGAAGCACGTTTTGTCTAGGCTTTATGACGTCAAGCATCAAGTAGAACCGCCTGCGGGGAATTATCCCACGTGGGTGGTGGGGGGTTGCTCGCTTGGTCGGCCGCCCATCGACCGTTCAAGCACACATGAATGCTACAGGCGACCATTACAACTCACACCACGCGGAGGTGGTGCAACTGAAAGCGGGCTACCCTTAAGAGAGTCAACCACACACGTGTCAGTGGATAATTATATTTTAACAATATATATGTCGCTTCCCATTTGGGGATACCAAATTGGTCAAAGGGAAAATTATGCCCAACTCGCATTCTGGTAAAAATGCATTATCGTATAAATAATTGACTTCATTCAAAAAGTATTGCAAAACAAAAGCAAATAACATTTACATAAAACGCGATACGTTCGGCAGTCGTTCAGGATAGCCAAGTGGGGTGAAACCGTTACGGCGAAGAATTACTGTCAGCAAATGGATGAAATGCATCAGAAACTTCGACAACAACACCCAGCATTAGTCAACAGAAAAGGTCCACTTCTCCTCTACGACAATGCCCAACTGCATGTTGCTAAACCGACTCTGCAGAGGTTGAACGAATTGGGCTATGAAACTCTGCTTCATCCACCATACTCCCCATACCTGTCACCTACCGACTACCACTTTTTCAAGCATCTTGACAACCTTCTGAGTGAGAAATACTTAAAAAAAATTAAGCGATATCACAAACGCTTTCAGCACATTTATCGCCAGCAGAACGCAAGGTTTTTACATTACTGACATTAATACACTTATTGTGCGTTGGAAAACGTTTGTTCATTCTGATGATGCTTATTTCGATCAATAATTTATTTGCTTGAGCCAAAATATGTTAATCTGAATTTAAAAGTTAAAAAGCGCAAGAACTTTCTGGTCAACTTGATATTCATAACAATCTACGTAACGCCCTGAAGGTGGAATCGAACCACTCTGATGTTAATCAGCTACAGGTTTGAAGCCTGCACCGTAGACCACTGCGGCTCATCCGGGCATTACTTGATATCGATAAAGTTGCTTTTATAGCAATGCATATATTTACATAAGCCGACGACGGTTACACGGATTTGCATGTTTAGTTTTGTTTATAAGGTTTTAAAAATGATCGGTTTTACAGATTAAATGGCGACCGCTTTTTCTAAATAACTACCTTCCTTGGTACACGTTTGAGCGAGTATATAATTAGATGTTTGCTGATTTTTTTCTTCTTTTTTAAGTTTTATCTGTTTTTATCTTATTTCTATGAGGTCTATTATCGATAACATATATCTTAACAAATGTTTTATGTACAAGCGTGATTCTTGGCCGAGCGGTTTCAGTGACAGTGTTGTTCTTTTTGTATTGTGCTAGTCAGGGTTCGATTCTTTTGAACAGGCGTAATACTTTTTATTTTTCATTTATGAATGTTGAAAAAATAAAGTACATTAATTGGTGCTTATTTATTACCATTTTATCAATAATTTGGACTTATAACCAATTATATAACAAACCTATTAAATAAATTAATGAGGTTAAATATACAGCGATTATGTATTTAGCGAAAACGTTATGTACACAGTCCTTAACGCAAATTGGTGGCGAAAACTCAGCGATTGTTTCAATTCATGTTGAAATATGTGTTCCCCAGATCGAAATCAAAGAAGAATGTAGGTTAGTAAGTCGAATATATTTCATTCAAAAATATACAAACTTCTATCGGAACTCCCCTAAGAATAAGGGAGCTACGGATAACACTCGATAAACTCATCTTCTCCCCCAAATAGGAGATAGTGCGTGATTTATTTTGTCTCGTCTCATCCTAGGTGACTCCTTAAATATATACCAGTGTACTCATCTTTTACACTTTGTCGCTGGGCCTCGTGATTTTGTCACAAGTTTTATTGGTCTCAAATTTGTATATGTGCGATGGCTAGTGTTTTTTATAAAACTCTTACATATTTGTTAACTAGGGGCAATATCTATACGTAAGGTCCGGCAAGGAATTTTGTGTTAAAAATAAATACTTATTTTGCCATCTAATTCACATACGTATTTGTCGTGAGTACAAACAAGCGTGGGTATAATAGCTACAAGAAAAAATCAGACACTCTAATTCTAGATGTTCGCAGAGGCAAAAAACAATTATTAAAAAATAGTAAAATCCACATAAAATTCAAGGGTTCGAAATAAATATATACTTAAAAGTGGGACAGGTGAATCGTGAATCACGGCTGATCTGAAGTATTTGAAAATAATATTTTTGAAAACAATTATCATTTTATTAACGTTCGACATCTAAATGAAAGTGTCAACATAACTCAATCCCAAAATTGAATATTTAGCATCAGTTTTGTTTTATTTTACTGTTAGTAACAAATGTGGACCAACATCTATTTAATATGATAATATATATATATATATATATATATATATATATATATATATATATATATATGAATCAGTAATCTCCGAAGACGTGTTTCGCGGTACCACAGCTTGTCAGCGTAGCGTAATTGTTCTAGGATTCGAACTTCGGACCATATGTGCTATGATCAAGTGCGTTAATCGTTATGCAACGAGGTTCTAGATGACTTTACGTGTTATTGATATCGCTTTTAAATACATAACATTCGTTTCCTTGTTTACGTCTAAAAAAATATGGGCGATTTTTCTAAGGAAAATATTTTTATAGGTTGGAGACGGTAATAACCGTATTCAATTATCGTGAAAAAATCAACAATAAAAATCCACACACACACACACACACACACACACACACACACACACACACACACCACACACACACACACACACACACACATATATATATACATATATATATATACATCATTTTTATAACGTATAAAAAAATCTGCACACAATTTATCTCCCATAGCAGAACATTTTTTCAGTTAACTGTAGAATGAGTGATTATTCCAAATTAAATTTCAAGTCATTGAGAAAACTGAGTTGGGAAAAAATTAGTAGAAGGGGGGGGCACGTTTTGTCTAGGCTTTATGACGTCAAGCATCAAGTAGAACCGCCTGCGGGGAATTATCCCACGTTGGTGGTGGGGGGTTGCACGCTTGGTCGACCGCCCTTCGACCGTTCAAGCACACATGAATGCTACAGGCGACCATTACAACTCACACCACGCGGAGGTGGTGCAACTGAAAGCGGGCTACCCTTAAGAGAGTCAACCACACACGTGTCAGTGGATAATTATATTTTAACAATATATATGTCGCTTCCCATTTGGAGACACCAAATTGGTCAAAGGGAAAATTATGCCCAACTCGCATTCTGGTAAAAATGCATTATCGTATAAATAATTGACTTCATTCAAAAAGTATTGCAAAACAAAAGCAAATAACATTTACATAAAACGCGATACGTTCGACAGTCGTTCAGGATAGCCAAGTGGGGTGAAACCGTTACGGCGAAGAATTACTGTCAGCAAATGGATGAAATGCATCAGAAACTTCGACAACAACACCCAGCATTAGTCAACAGAAAAGGTCCACTTCTCCTCTACGACAATGCACAACTACACGTTGCTAAACCGACTCAGAAGAGGTTGAACGAATTTGGCTATGAAATTCTGCTTCATCCACCATACTCCCCATACCTCTCACCTACCGACTACCACTTTTTCAAGCATCTTGACAACCTTCTGAGTGAGAAATACTTAAAAAAAATTAAGCGATATCACAAACGCTTTCAGCACATTTATCGCCAGCAGAACGCAAGGTTTTTACATTACTGACATTAATACACTTATTGTACGTTGGAAAATGTTTGTTCATTCTGATGATGCTTATTTCGATCAATAATTTATTTGCTTGAGCCAAAATATGTTAATCTGAATTTAAAAATTAAAAACCGCAAGAACTTTCTTGTCAACTTGATATTCATAAAAATCCACGTAACGCCCTGAAGGTGGAATCGAACCACTCTGATGTTAATCAGCTACAGGTTTGAAGCCTGCACCGCAGACCACTGCGGTTCATCCGGGCATTACTTGATATCGATAAAGTAGCTTTTATAGTAATGCATATATTCACATAAGACGACGACGGTTACACGGATTTGCATGTTTAGTTTTGTTTATAAGGTTTTAAAAATGATCGGTTTTACAGATTAAATGGCGACCGCTTTCTAAATAACTACCTTCCGTAGTACACGTTTGAGCGAGTATATAATTAGATCTTTGCTGATTGTTTTCTTCTTTTTTAAGTTTTATCTGTTTTTATCTTATTTCTATGAGGTCTATTATCGATAACATATATCTTAACAAATGATTTATGTAAAAGCTTGATTCGTGGCCGAGCGGTTTCAGTGACAGTGTTGTTCTTTTTGTATTGTGCTAGTCAGGGTTCGATTCTTTTGAACAGGCGTAATACTTTTTTTTTTCATTTATGAATGTTGGAAAATAAAGTACAGTAATTGGTGCTTATTTATCACCATTTTATCAATAATTTGGACTTATAACCAATTATATAACAAAACTATTCACACACAGTGTGAACATTTTACACTAAAATAAATTAATGATTTTGACTATTTAGCGATTATTCATGTTGAAATATGTGTTCCCCCAGATCGAAATCAAAGAAGAATGCAGGTTATTGAGTCGAATGTATTTCATTCCAAAATATACAAACTTCTATCGGAACTCCCCTAAGAATAGGGAAGATACGCATAACAGTCGATAAACTCATCGTTTCCCCCAAATAGGAGATAATGCGTGATTTATTGGTATCGTCTTATTCTACGTGGCTCCCTAAATATATACCAGTGTACTCATCTTTTACACTTTTGCTCTGGGCCTCGTGATTTAGTCACAAGTTCGATTGGTTTCAAGTTTTTATTTGTGCGATGGCTGGTGTTTTTATAAAACTCTTACATATTTGTTAAATTAGAAGCAATATCTATACGTCAGCTTCGGCAAGGAATTGTGTGTTAAAACTAAATACTTATTTTGCCATCTAATTCACATACGTATTTTTGGTGAGTATAAACACGCGTGAGTATAATAGCTACAATAAAAATCAGTTACTCTAATTCTAGATGCTCTCAGAGACATAAAAATTTATTAAAAAATAGCAAAATCCACATAAAATTAAAGGGTCCGAAATAAATATACTTAAAAGTGGAACCGGTAAATCGTGAATCACGGCTGATCAGAAGTATTAGAAAATAATATTTGTTCAAACAATTATTTTATTAACTTTTGACATCTAAATGAAAGTGTCAACATAACTCAATCCCAAAATTGAATATTTAGCATCAGTTTTGTTTTATTTTACTATAAGTAACAAATGTGAACCAACTTCTATTTAATATGATATATATATATATATATATATATATATATATATATATATATATATATATATATGAATCAGTAATCTACGAACCCGTGTTTCGCGGTATTACAGCTTGTCAGCGTAGCTTAATTGTTCTAGGATTCGAACTTCGGACCGTAGGTGCTATGATCAAGTGGGTTAATCGTTATGCAACGAGGTTCTAGATGACTTTCCGTGTTATTGATATCGCTTTTAAATACATAACATTCGTTTATTTGTTTACGTCTAAAAAAATATGGGCGAGTTTTCTAAGGAAAAATATTTTCCACATCTCAAAGGTTATTATAACCGTGTTCAATTATCGTTAAAAAAATCACCAAAACACACACACACACACACACACACACACACACACACACACACACACACACACACACACACATATTTCTGTGGAAATATTTTTATTTACTTATATCTGCTTTTTATATGTACAAATCCTTATTTAAGAAGCTCAATGTAATTACAGAACTTATAATGAATAAATGACAAAAGTCTATATTCCAAATTTCATAATGTTGACCATCTTACAATTTATTCCTTTAATTCAATTGATATTTACACTTGTACCTAATTTGTTCCCAAAATAAATGTTTATATTTTGTGCAAATAAACATTCCAAAGTGTATTATCTGTTTTCAACAAGCAGTGACGTCAGACGTTTTACTATTAGTAGAGCCATTGCGTATATATGCAAATTACAAATGTACGAGTGAGGTTCCAAGAGTAAGCATCTATTTATTTCATTGTTGAAGAGCTACGAAGACGGGAGTGATACCATAAAAACAAACGAAATTTTGTGCTCCAGAAGTTATTTTTCTACATAGTGATCACCATTCTCCATGCAATTTTGCTAAGAATTTAATGTAATGTACTTAAGTCGGTTTTATATTTTTACTCTTATTTTGTATAATACTTTTCTCCTATTCTGAAGAGAAGCATTTAGCTTTGAAATGCCATCACCTAAAAATGTTCATCATTTTATATTTGCTTTTTAATAACGTGCCGAAACCTTGGTGGTATGTACGGTACGTCGACGACACATTTGCTTCCTTTCGGTCACGTGAGGCTGCTTGTTCTTTTTTCCAACATTTAAATAAGCTCCACCCATCTTTGCAATTCACAATGGAGGAAGAAAGGGACAATATGCTGCCATTCCTCGACGTACTCGTGGAGCGCACTCCTTCTGTTTTTCTTACCAGTATATTTAGGAAGCCGACATTTACGGGACTGTATCTCAGTTGGGATTCTTTTGCCCCCAAGCGCAGAAAGAAATACCTCATCAGAACTCTCACCCATCGAGCTTTGATGATCTGTTCTAGTTCTCGAGTTCTCGATTGACGCCCGAGCTTCACAAAATTAAAGAAATTTTCCTCTCCAATGGATACCCTGAGCAACTAGTCTCATATATCATCCGAAGTAAGGTTGACAACTTTAATAGAGCTAAGGTATATGGTCCTCCTCGTTGCCCCATTTATCTCAAGCTTCCGTGGTTAGGCTCTTCCATCCAACCTTTAGCAGACAAAATATCGTCTTCAGTAACACACTGTTTTAATGCTAATTTGCGCATTATTTATTCCACTCGTCCTGCTTTCCCTTCCTTTCTTAAGGACGCCTTGCCTTCCAATGAACAAAGTTCGGTTATTTATCTTTACCAATGTCAGTGCGACGCTGACTATGTTGGCAAGACGATACAGCGATTATCGGTCAGAGTGGCTCAGCATGTTCCAGGCTGTATCCGTAGACACAAACCGGTCCCGTCTTCTAGAAGTTCACAGGCGCAAGAATCTGCTATAGGTGACCACTTGTTGGACAAGAGAACGTGTCGTGATCTCTACTCTGATAACAGTTTTTCCATTTTACATAGAGCACGACATCGTTTCCACCTCGACGTACTAGAGGCTATTGTCATCAATTCTAGACGTCCCTCTCTCTGCAGACAAAAGCAGTTAAAACATTCACTGCCGTTATTTAATGACTCTTGGTCGTCCGTGAACTATTTTTTTTTCCCGACCACTTTACAATTACAGAATTTTTGACCAATTCATGGTTTTAAGTAATTAACCAATTTACCGACGATTCCCCTGAAGAGAGTCGGTTGAAAAGCGCTTCGGGAATATCAAATCTTTTTTATTTTTTTCCTTTTTATTTATTTTTTTTTCGTTCTGGTATTTTTCGACACATCGCATAACATTTTTCCCATATCATCCGTTTTTATTCAATTGTGGAACACCACATTATGCCCTTCATATATATATATATATATATATATATATATATATATATATATATATATATATATACTTTTAATAATGAATCATAAAAGTCTTCCCTTCCTAATTGCAATATTTAAATTTTGTATCCCTAAAACATTATGATATCTATATATACAGTAAAACTCCTTTAATTTGAACTTCCTCTAAAGTTGGACTTCCTCTCATTTGGACTTCCTCTCATTTGGACTTCTTCTAAACCTGGACTTTCTTTAAACTTGAACTGTCTCGTCATTGAAATTGTATTAGCATATTTGATGCGGAGTTGCAGTAAAACTGTTTGCATGGTTTAGTCAGATATTGCGCAGAAATGTTAATATTGATACTATGTTATTAATGAAGATTAGCTATTGATAATTAATTTACACTAACTGTAAATTTTTTTTCAGATTGCTATATTTAAAATAGTGTAAAATAACCCATCACAATGACTTGCAACTCTAAAAGAAAACAAGTGACAATGACTTTACTCGAAAAACGTCAAATTATAGAAAAATTAGATGCTGGAGTTGAAAATAGCGTTATATTGAGAGATTATAAGATTGGAAGAAGTACACTGTTTTACATCAAAAAGAAAAAGGAGGAAATATTGAAGGCATCTCCTTTCTCTTCAAATAAAAGACATCAAAAGAAGGACTCTTCGCAGACCAAAGCAAGTTGAATTCGATCGAATATTGCATGAGTGGTTGGTAGCAAAACGGAATGAAGGTGTAGCAATATCTGGGCCCATGTTAATTGCTAAAGAAAAATCTCTTAAGGAAGAGTTGAATATCGCAGAAGATATGAAATTCAGTGAAGGCTGGCTTAGGAGCTTTAAGAGTAGACATGGTATAAGACAATTAACAATGTCAGGCGAACAACGGTCTACTGATACACACGTAGCATCAAATTATTGTGACAAATTCAAGACGGTAATTGCCGATTATGGTTTAACACCAGAGGATGTTTACAACGCTGATGAAAGTGGCGTAAATTGGATGTGCTTACCTACAAAAACATTTGCCGGATCTGAGAAGCAGAAAATAAAAGGATTCAAATTAAACCAAGAAAGACTAACAGTGATCGTATGCGCTAATGCTTCTAGAACGCATAAACTTAAGGTTCTTGTCATCGGCAAATCAAAGTGTCTCCAAGCATTGAAAGGAGTTTCGCCTTTGCCAGTATCCTATTATTCTTCACGAAATGGATGGATGAATCAACAGTTGTTTAAAAAAAATGGTTTTTGCATGAATTTGTGCCAGTTGTCCAGAGGCGTTTTCTTGAATTAGGTAAACCTGATTCAAAGTGCTTGCTTCTGTTGGACAATTGTAGAGCACATCCTCCTGAGTCAGAACTAGTGTCATTTTGCGGGAATATTTTTGTGTGCTACTTACCACCTAATGTGACTTCTCTCATCCAACCTATGGATCAAGGGATTATTTGGAACTTAAAATGTTTCTACAGAAATGATCTCATGATGAATAAGATAAATAGTACCGTGAGTATAAGCGATTTTCAGCGCCATTTTACTATCAAAGATGCCATATTTTCTCTCGCAATTGCATGGAATCAAGTTCGAGCAAGCACATTAACAAAAGCATGGGGTAAATTATGCCCAGCGCCAAAGGCTTCTGAACTGAAAGAATCAGAGAATATATCTGGTCTAGAAATAATTCTTGAAACCAAACGGTTATCTTAAATCACTTAATGCAAATGATGTTGAAATGTGGATGCAAAAAGATGAGGAAACTACTGATCAATATCCTGAAGGCAGTAATGGTGATGAAAATAGCGACAGCCCCCATTCTCCTGACCCTAATGTAAATAACCAAGAGCACTCTGATGAAGCAATATCATGGGATGATGCAGAAAAGTCTATGAAGACGGCTATAAAATTTCTAGAAAAAAGTCCTTACTTTAGTGACAACTATGTTTTGTAAGCAATGTCACTCCGAAGAGATATAATCATAAAGAAGTTACAGAACCAAGAAATTGTAGATTTTCATGATCGCTTACAATGGCAGCATCCGAGAGCTCAATCGATGAAAATAGAAACTGCAATGAGACTCATTCAATGAATAAATAAAAAAAACTGAATTTTACATAAATATATGATTTCTGTAGATGATAACTTAGGTAACAAATACCTAACAAGTAGGAGTAGATTTAATTTATTTTCAATGTTTTTGTTCCTGGTAATAATATTTAACAATTCTTACTTGCAATATATCGTAAACTCAATTCAATATATACTTGAAGTATCATATAGCAATGAATTTTATTTACTATTTATTTAAAAATTAAAGTTAACTGCAGCAGATTTTTTTATCACAAAACTTGAACAGCATCCTCTAATTTGAACGAAGCGGATGTTCAAATTATAGGAGTTATACTGTATATATATATATATATATATATATATATATATATATATATATATATATATATATAAAGCTGAATGTGTATGTGTGTGTGTATCTGGTCACGAATGGGCTCCTATATGGTTGGCTATTTAAAAAAAAAACTGATTACATATAATGATAGAAGATGTATCGAGACACAGGAATGGGTATGTTTGATCTGGCAGAACGTTGGTTCATTAAAATTGTGGGATCTGCGTTCGCGCCTGGTTCACAAAGTATGGAAATAAAAAAATTAAAAAAAAAAAACTTTAGCAAGTGTGTTTGCTATAGATGTACATAAGAATACTTTGATAAGTATGTTTTAACTTAAATAGGGATGGTATAATAAAATTGTGGGGTTTGCGTTTGCGCCTGGCCTCCATAGAATGGAAATAGGCACAAACGGGTGTTTGGATGTGTCTGTTGAGCAAAAAAAACGTGGTGGAAGGCATGCTGGAACCCGTACTGCAAAAGGGGAAAAAGAACGGGAAAAAACCTTACGTCTATGCTGTTACGACCACCGCCAAACCGCAAGTGACATTTTTTAAAATTAAGGCTAGACAATCGAAAGGAGGGGATGACTTTCAAAAATATCGGCGAAAAAAGAGACCCCCATTGTAGAAAAGTTCCCAGTTGAAGGTGAAGATATTAATGTTTTTAGCCAATTTTTCAGTATTTGTCGTCTGAAAAGTCGAATTTTAAAACGATACCAATCTTGGTAAAATTCGTCGCCTATGTCAAAAGCGTTAGGCAGACATGCAAACATACATACATACATACATACATACATACATACATAATTTTATATATTGGTAACTAAAATTTTCGGCCCAAACCGATTAAAAAGGTTGCCCTATCTCTGAATACCCTTTATATCAAATTTCAAATGTTTAGACCAGAAATTGTCAAAATCGCAGAGGTCAGTTTGTTTAAAAACTTTGACCCCTTAAGGTTTATTGTTTTGGGCTCAAATCAAGTTATTAAATTAGATCCATGTCCAAAGAACCTATATCTAAAATTTCAAGTGTTTAGACCCAAAATGATGAAGGAGTTTGGTAGAGTTCTCAAAGGTCAAATCGTTGAACTTTGATCCCTTAACAGCTAAATTTTTGACCGACAATTGATCCCAATGATTTTCTCAAATCTCAGTACCCTGTATATCAAATTTCGAGTTTGTAGACTAAAAATTGAGAAAGTTATTGCATAGGGACACACACACACACACAGACACACACAGATACACATAGATACACAGACACGTTCACTTTTATAGATATACTAGCATTGGTGCCCAGCGTTGCCCGGGTGTTTGGAGGTGTATGCTGAGCAAAAAAAAAAAAAAAAAAGAAAACGGTCAATTTTTTAAAATTTGACCCCTATTATGACCCCTTAGAATTTATTGTTTTGGGCTCAAATCAAGTTATTAAATTAGATCCATGTCCAAAGAACCTATATCTAAAATTTCAAGTGTTTAGACCGAAAATTGTCGGAGGAGTTTGGTAGAGTTCTCAAAGGTCAAATCGTTGAACTTTGACCTTTAACAGCCAAATTTCTGACCGAAAACCAATCACATAGATCTTCCCAAATCTCAGTACCCTGTATATCAAATTTCGAGTCTGTAGACTAAAAATTGACGGAGTTATTGCGTAGGGAAATGTACACAGATACACAGACAGAGAGACAGACAGACAAACAGCCACGTTCACTTTTATAGATATATAGATTTATAACTTCTCCCTTATCGATGTTCTTCCTTATTCAACTGACAAATAAATTCATATACACCAATATGTTTTATCTTGTTCATAATTTTCCATCACCCCCCACATACAAAGATATATATATATACATATATATATATATATATATATATATATATATATGTATATATATATATATGTGTGTGTGTGTGTGTGTGTTTGTGTGTATAATAAGTATACACACATACAAAGATGTATATATTTATGTATATATATATGTATACATATATATATATATATATATATATATATATATATATATGTATAATATGTACACACACACACACATATATATAATATAGTACGATATAATATAATGAAAAGATGAACTATATCCGAAATCTATGGAAATGTGGAAAACCTAAAATATAGCATTTCGCCCAAAGTTTAGCGGATTTTATTAAGATAAAAATAAGCTAAAAATAGCCCATAACAAGATTATCAATAGGTGCCACTGTTTGCTTGTTTTAACTATTTTTTTAATTGTTTATTTGTTGAAATCAGAAATCCCTGAGCGTAAAGTCATCGATGAACATTAAAAAAATACTATTTTAATAACGAAATTTAAATAATATTCGTATAGAAATTGTTATACACTTCTTTTAGCATTTTTAGCTTTTCATCGCTTTTGATGAAGACCGCGAAACAATGGACGAAACGTTAAGGTTTTAGGTCTTGCGCATTTCTTTTTTAATATCACACATGCACATGCACACACACACACACACACACACACACACACACACACACACACACACACACACACATATATATGTATATACATATAATTCTAGGTTAATATTTTTCATATATAAAGCAACGAATGTAACATGCTCATAAATATGTAGCGACGTAATTATGCATATGTAAAACAAATAATATATATATATATATATATATATATATATATATATATATATATATATATATATATATATATATATATATACTAGCATAGGTTCCCGGTGTTGCCCGGTGTTGCCCGGGTGTTTGGAGATGTATGTTGAGCAATAAAAAAACGTCAATTTTTTTTAACTTTGACCCCTATTATGACCTCTTAACAGTTATTGTTTTGGGCTCAAATCAAGTTATTAAGTTAGATCCATGTCCAAGAAACTTATATCTAAAATGTCAAGCGTTTAGACCTAAAATTCTTGGAAGAGTTTGGCAGAGTTCTCAAAGGTCAAATCATTAAACGTTGACCCTTTAACAGACAAATTTCTGGCCTAAAACGGATCACATAGATTTTCCCAAATCTCAGTACCCTGTATATCAAATTTCAAGTCTGTAGACTTAAAATTGACAGAGTTATTGCGTAGGGAAATGTACACCGACAGACAGACTGACAAACAGACACACAGACACACACAGGCACACAGACACGTTCACTTATATACACACACACACACACACACACACACACACACACACACACACACACACACACACACACACACACATATATATATATATATTATGTGTGTGTGTGTGTGTGCGCGTGTGTGTGAGTGTGTTAGGACAAAATTTCTCAACCAGGGGTAAATTTACTTCTAGGGGTAAGCAATTATACAGTCGAGAGTAAATAATTGAATTACTTTATAATTTAAAAATAATTATATTTTCATGTCTAAGAAATGTAATATAAATTAACTCCCAAATTTCCTATTTGAAAAAAGTTTGATTTTGTTTCTTTTTTTTTATAAAATTATACAAATTGCCTAAAATTAATGGCTTAAAGAGAATATCTAAAATTATGTGTTTAAAGAAAATGTCTAAAATTAATAGCTTCAAGAAAATATCTAAAATTAATCGCTTAAAGAAAGCATCTAAAAATTGATGACTTGAACAAAATGTCTAAAATAAAGTGCTTAAAGAAAATATCTAAAATTAATGGATTAAAGAAAATCATCTAAAATTAATGGCTTAAATCAACGTCTAAAAATTAATGGCCTAAAGAAAATGTCTAAAATTAAGTGCGTAAAGAAAATGTCTAAAGTTTAAGGATATAAAAAAATTCTGAATTGGTGTCCAATGATCGTAGAACAAATTCAAAGCAAAGTTGATATATTTGAATTTTAAATAGGAGGAAGTACCATCATTATCCACCTCCACCCAAATACTCCCATTAAATTACTCCTAAGGGACTTAAATTTAGGAATGTTTATTTTTATTTATTTTATTTTCTTCTGAGTAGTTACCATTTATCAAGGCCTGAAGGCCATTAGAGGATAAGTGCTAAAGAATGTAAGCTGGTAGAAGTTGATTATTTATCTGAACGGCTCAACAAGAACTTGTTTACATTGGATTTGAAAGGTGCAATGTTGTATTCAACCGGGAAGCAGGCCAGCGAAACAGTGTTACACAGGCGGGCAGTTTTGGAAAAGAAGCTTTGTCTGTGGAATCTGCGTTTAGATTTAGGCATAGTTAGACAGCGGGGGAAATTGTACATAGTGGTTGTAGCTAGTCGAGTGTTTTTTTTTGTGTGAAAGTTGGGTATTTATGTTTAACTTATTTTGTTGAAATTTTTATAAAAAATCGGAAGTATCCGAATTTTCATAGAGAGCATTTTTTTTATACTCCATTTACTTAAATTAAATATAGACTGCATTTTGAATTCTTACACCTGGCAATTTCGTTCCAAAATTCGCTATAATCGGTTTCCACACGCACACACATATCAACATTTACACACGCTTAGCTTTGTATATAGATAAAGATATGTATGTGAAAAATATCGTTAAATCATTTTTATAATACTAACTGCAGGTACCCAGTTTACTTAATATGTTTTTTACTTTTATTTTTTTTCCTGATAAAACTATTCCGTTTGTATTTTTTACCATTTTTTTTTAGCAAATTATAATTTTGAAATAAAATTTCGAAAATAAAATTTAATTATTTCGACATTGTTCAGTCATTAAAGTATTACTATAATCAAATTTTAATAAAAATCTAACGAATTGTTGTAAAGGTAATGTTTTAATCTCTATTTAAAACAATCAATTTTTTAATTAAATGGGCCTGTGTTTTTTTGGTCGTTTTAAATAATTCGACATTTTAAATGCTTCAAAATTCCTTTCAAATTTCAAAGCGTCACGAAATAATTCATTCCCAGGCGATTAAAATGGCTGACTTGTTTACGAAGTAATCGTTTTAATTCGTTATCAAAAAGTATTTTTAAAAGTTCATTCTTTTGTGTGGTAAGGCATTTTTTTTATTTCAATAAATAATCGGTTAATAATAAATAATCGATTAATAATAAATAATCGATTAATAATAATAATCGATTAATAGTAAATAATCGATTAATAGTAAATAATCGATTAATAATAAATAATCGATTAATAGTAAAAATAATAGTAAAACATGTTTTAATCATGTGGAATCGACAAGTACACACACACACATACACGCGCGTGCGCTCGCGCGTACACGGAGATGCTTGAAATAGTCACACGATTTCCTAAAATTCTTGGAAGAGGTGAACATTTTTTGTTAAAAATAATAGAATGATTTTGTATTGACAGAATTCTTTTCGTAGTTTTCCTCAGTGCTAAAAATGTACTCAACGGAATACAAAAATAATACGTTATTTCCCATTCGTTTTTGTTTGAGTAATTGTGCGCGCTCGTGCGTGTGCGTATGTGTGCGCGCGCGTATGTGTATGCGCACGCGCGTGACATGAAGCGTCAGCACGTGGGCGTGTGTATCAACTTTAACATTTACATCGACTCGTAGGGTTTATATGCGCCCGCTGTGTCTAGACGCAGTGGAAGCGATTGAAAACCTCCATTCAGTCTCGAAAGATAATGGATATCCCCTGTAAAGTTAGTAATTATGAGGCAAAGGTTGCGAAATCCCAACTATACCTCTCCTCAATCGGCACTGCTTTGAGTTCGGTGGCCAAGAGACGTCCAGGACGCCTGAAAATAATGCCGAGATAAGCAAAGAGCACACACATCACCTGGTATTCCCATTTTGATACTGACCAGACTCCACGTTGCTTAACTCCGCTGATCTAACAGGAACCCATGTGTCAGCGTGATTATACCGTATCTGCTGTATATGCTAGACGCAGTAATCGGTCGTAAAATAATGAAATATCTATATCTAGATTCCTATATCACTCCCTTTTTCTTCTCTCTCTCTCTCTCTCTCTCTCTTTCTCTCTCTCTCTCAATATATATATATATATATATATATATATATATATATATATATATATATATATATATATATATATATAACATTATTCCAGATAAAGAATATTCAAAGATAAAACCAATAAATTTAAATTCTATATAATAGTGCTCAATAATAAATAGATCAAGGTATACTTTTATTCATATTCAAATAAACTATTGGCGCTTCTACACTATTGGGACAAAATTTCAGAAATTGTAATACTGAATTTCATATGAAAACAATGGTATCTACGTATTCTTCATATTTTTAAGATAATTATAT
>NC_136486.1:19087894-19100394 GCF_053919585.1 Euprymna scolopes
CTCATAAAGTTTTCATAATCAACTCAACATACATAGCTTTAATAATAAATTTAACTGATATAGTTTAAATAATATAATCAACTTATATAGTTTTAATAATAAAAATAATTTACATAGTTTTTATAATAAATTAATTTACATAATTTTAATAAAAAATTTATGCATACAGTTTTACTAAAAAATTAATTTATATGGTTTTAATAAAAAATTGATTTATATAGTTTAAATAAAAAATTGATTTATATAGTTTAAATAAAAAATTGATATATATAGTTTTAATAAATAAATAATTTATATAGTTTTAATAAATAAATAATTTATATAGATTTTATACATAAATAATTTATATAGTTTTAATAAATAAATAATTTATATAGTTTTAATAAATAAATAATTTATATAGTTTTAATAAAAAATTAATTTATATAGTTTTAATAATGAAATCAACTTATATAATAATTTAATAACAAAATGAACCGATATAGATTAATAAATAATAAAATGAACTTATATAGTTTTAATAATAAAATCATGTTATATAGTTTAACAATAAAATAAATATATATAGTTTTAAAAATCACATCAAATTACTAAGTTTTCATGATAAAATCAACTTACATTAACAGGAACATATACGAAATAAAACATATGTAAAAAAGGAAAAATTAAAAATATGACAACAACTGGGAACAAGTAAGTATTTCCAATACTGATTACGTTGTCGAAAGAATTATATATATATATATATATATATATATATATATATATATATATATATATATATATATATAATCAACATGAAAAATATATGTACTTATAAAATCAACATGAAAAATATATAAAAATATATGTACTTGTTATATCTTTTATCTATATATTTCTTATTTGATGACGCACGGAAATTACAAATGTCTTAATTTTTTTTTATAAAAGAACGAATTATTCGACTGATTCTTCGGTTTCGTCAATGTAATGACAGATATGTGAGTATACATATCCGTCATTACATAAATATGTGTAATGTCGGATATGTGAATATACATATCCGTCATTATAAGAATGCGTTTAATGACGGATACGTGAGTGTACACAGCCGTCATTATATAAATACATGTTATGATGTATTTATGCAAAAAATTCAAACCAATATTTCTTAAAAAATTGTTGAATACTAGGTAGAATTAAAAAAAAATATTTGCTATGTAAACTTTTGTGTGTGCCTGTGCGTGTACACACACACACACACACACACACACACACACACACACACACACACACACATATATATATATATATGATATTCTGAATAAAGCAGATTTCGTATCCATTATTGTATTATATAGTAATGATTTAAAAAGAAAAAAAAAATGATTCGTGCGCTACCAACGAGAATCGAAACCAAAACGTTTAGCTTACGATTTAATTTTCCTTTGACATTGATGCCTGAGCTATGAAGATATGTTTGATGCATGGCTGAAAATTAAAATATGAACCAATAGCTATTACGTTACACATGCATATTCTTAATGCCGTCGTTCCATCTTCACCAGGCAATTACCAGTTTTAAATTTTCGCACTTTTGCACCGATTTTCCCCGGATAAAACACAATTATAAGGTTTCGCATAGGTTCAAACACCCTATATATAAAGTTTCATGTCTGTAGACCAAACATTGACAGAGGAGTTTGGTAGGCAAAATTTTTTAAACAAGTATATATGCACATACATAAATATATATATGTAGAAAGACATTTGCGTTTACTATAACCTTTTTATGCAAATATTACGCAAGTATAAATCATGTAGAATATCTACATGACTATAACTACACGTTATAGTTAATTAAAGATGATCATTCCATAAGAAAACCGAAAAAAAAACTAATAAGGAATTAATTAAAATGAATGTTTAAAATGATATGCAAATTAGCTAGATCTTTTGCAGATGAATGCAATTCCACGACCCATATATAACAAAGTAGTATTTTCTTTTTAATAAATAGAAAAAAGAAGTTTTGTGATACTTGTGTACGACTTAGTAGTAAAATGAGACTATATTTATATATGTTTGCGTGTATGTATCTGATAAAAAATCTCAAAATTATATTTCAACGTCATAGTAAGATGAAAAACGAATAAACCAAAATTATATGTTTATGTACGCCTCATCTTTATTTCAAGACTTTCTCAGTCTGATTGATGCCTATATAGCTGAATCCACTGTGAAAAATTTCCCCCACTCTATATCTGTGCCTAAATCAAAACGTGGATTCCATGAACAAAGCTTCTTTCTTAGAACTGCACGTCTGTGGAACTCTGTTCCGTCTGCCTGCTTCCCTCCGGACTACAACTTGGATGTCTTCAAGTCCAATGTTAACAAATTCCTAATGAACCGCCCCCTTAAGTAAACACTTCAGCAAATCTCCTCACTAACTTAATGTACTTGCAATAACCCTTATCCCTGAGTGGCTTCCGGGCCTTGATAAGTGGTGATCACTGTGTAAATATATATATATATATATATATATATATATATATATATATATATATATATATATATAAGAGGGTTACAGAAGTAATGAATGATTATTTAAATATATATATATATATATTTAAAGTTGGTTAAATAAGTATTGAATGATTATTTAAATATATATATATATATAAATATATATGTATATTTAAATAATCATTCATTACTTCTGTAACCCTCTTATATATATATGTATATATATATATATGTAACCCTCTTATATATATATATGTATGTATATATATATATATATATATATATATATATATTTAAAGTTGGTTAAATAAGTATTGAAGGATTATTTAAATATATATATATATATATGTTTTATTTTTTTTATTACCGTTTTATCTGTTTGGTTGCATATGTCTCGGATGTCGGACCATTTTTACGATCCAACCGCCTCGTCAGACCTTACAGAAAATTTCTGTAAGGTGTGACGAAGATCTGACGAGGCTGTTGGACCGTAAAAATGGTCCGACATCCGAAACATATCTAACCAAACAGATAAAACGGTAATAAAAAATAAAACACATATTTGCTCTGCAATAGTATTGAGCACTCTCTTCAGGTTTTTACTAATTACTAGTTTTACTATATATATATATATATATATATATATATATATATATATATATATATATATATATATGTATATATGTTAAGTGAGTTAAAGAAGAGTTCAAGGATTATTTAAATGTGCACTTACTAAGATATGTTAAGCTCAACAGGTACGAAATAGCTTGGTAGAAAAAGCATATAACACTTCCTCCCAATTAATGTGAAGCATTATGCTTCGAAATACCTTGGCATAAAGAGCATATAACACCTCCCCCAATTATGGTCTTATTTTATTACACGGGCAAATAATGAAATGATGGAAAAACCAGAATTGAGGTAGGTGTTATGAAAATTTTATTATAATAATACATAATAAATGATATATCGCATAATATTGATTATTTAACAACTTTTTTTGCAATTTTGAAAAGCGACATAATTTGACGGAAATCAAGTTTCGACCAAATACATGCACGTGCGCGCAACGTTTAAAAATGTTGTTGCTGTCGAAAGCAACACTATAATTAACATGTTTTTAGTAAAAGTACACAATCTGCTGAAATGTTCAATCAATAGAATTGCACGCCCCATAATTGGTGTGCATTTTAGTAAACAATTAGTTAGAGTATAGTTGGATCTTATGAGCGCGCAAAGATAAACTTCTTCCAATTGCGCACACACAAATTTATATTCTGAAGAAACTTCCTCTATTGTAGGAAGAGGATTAGCCTATCTATGATGAATACCGCATTAGGCCATGTACACACACACACACACCCACACCCACACACACATACGTATATATATATATACAGACGTATATATATATATATATATATATATATATATATATATATATATATGTGTGGAGATATATGTTTTTTTTCAATTATATTTCACCGTTTATTCATACCAATCCTTTAATTTATGAAGCTCAATGTAATTACAGAGCATTTAACAAATAAATGACAAAAGTCTATATTTCAATTTCAAGATGTTGCCTATCTTACCGTTTATTCCTTTAATTAAGTTGCCATGAACAATTATTGACAGCACCTGTTTCGTAGCGCAAAATCATTCATGTAATTATTATGTCGATTATTGAATGTATTTCGCCCTTAACTTATCAAAAGAACACGCCCTTTTCTATGTTAAATAAAATAAAGGAATATGGCATGATTAAAATATCCGAAAATTGGAAGAGAAATTTCAATGATCGTTTTTCAATTTATTACACCATCTTTGAATATATATATATATATATATATATATATATATATATATATATATATATATGATTACTTCATTTAATCACATAAATTAATATACGAAGATATAATTTATGCGTAAATTTTTCAGTATTTCAGTATTTACTTACACAGTGCTCGATACATAGGTAGAACTATGGTAGTAAGTTATGAAAATATATATGGCAATTAAGCTACACAGAATATTTCGCGGTACATTCTCACGAGAATGAAACGCGGAATATTCTGTGTAGCTTAATTGCCATATATATTTTCATAACTTTATATATATATATATATAAATATATATATATATATATATATAGTAATTTATAATATATATATATATGTATATATATATAGTAATTTATAATATATATATATATATATATATATATATATAGTAAGTTATGAAAATATATATGGCAATTAAGCTACACAGAATATTCCTCGTTTCATTCTCGTGAGAATGTACCGCGAAATATTCTGTGTAGCTTAATTGCCATATATATTTTCATAACTTACTACCATAGTTCTACCTATATATATTTTATAAATTACTAACTCGCTCTACCTACGTATTGAGCACTTTTGAAGTAAATACTTAAAGTTTACGCATAAATCTATATTTTCGTATATTAATTTTATGTGAGCAAATGAAGTAGTTATATATATATATATATATATATATATATATATATATATATATATATATATATATATATATACTAGCAGGCCGTCTAGCATTGTCCGGTCGTAAAATACGTTTAAATATAATATTTAGATTAATGTAGATTTCGTATTTATTATTATATTATATTGGACCTAATATATAATAATGATTTAAAAAGTTTAAAAAAAAAATGACTCGTGTGGTCGTGTGCTACAACCGAGAATCGAAACAAAAACGTTTAGCTTACGATCTAGTTTTTGTTTTGACGTTAATGCCTGAGCCATGAAGACATGTTTTCTGCATCACTAAAAATTAAAACACGAATCAATAGCTATTACGTTACGCATGCATATTCATAATGTCGTCATTCGATCTTCACATGACAAATTCCATTTGATTTCTCACACTTTTGCACTGATTTTCCCCGGCGAAAACCCAAATAAAGTTTCGCATTGGTTCGATTACTCTATATATTAAGTTTCATGTCTGTAGACCAAACAACTCTAGGAGGAGTTTGATAAGCAACATTTTTAAACAGATATATATACGCATGCATAAATATATATAGAAAGAGGTTTGTGTTTACTATAACCTTTTAATGTAAATATTACACAAGTATAAATCATGTGGAATATCTGCATGAATACAATTACACATAATACTTAATTAAAGATGATCATCCCATAAGAAAAACAAACTAATAAGGAATTAATTAAAATGAATATTTAAATATATGCAAATTAGCTGGATGTTTTGCAGATGATAGCAATTCCACGACCCATATATAACAACATTTTCTTTTCTTATTAACAAATAGAAAAAAATGGGTTTTATTATGAAAGTCAATACACAAAACCCCTCAAATTTTTGCATATATATATATATATATATATATATATATATATATATATATATATGATAAGTAGTTAAATGGATTAATCCTAACCTTATAAATACAAGACTGATAAATTAAAAAATTAAAAAATGTATCCATTTTAAATGTGGAAATTGATGAATCGCACAGGTAAGAAATTCATTTTTATAGTATGAAAAGATTAGTAATTGCAATTAAGAATAGGAAATTGGACCAAATGTTGGTAACATGTCTTCTTTCTAAGATTAAGGGTGGTGGTGTTTATCAACACTGCTGGGGAGCCATGATGTAATATACTGTTTTGTTTTTAAATCCCCGAAACAGTGTTTCATGGTAAACAACTGATGATTCCTTGAAAAATAAATTATTGGTATTATAGTAAATTCGATAGCGAGTTGATGCAGTGATTAAATGACTTACTGACTAGATGGTTTTCTAACGAATGATAAAAAATATTATTTTGTATAGTTTTAAAGGTTAAAAACTTCAAAGACTATATATATATATATATATATATATATATATATATATATATATATATATATATGGCCTAGTAAAGTATTCTCCATTGGCGGGCTTAAACGGCTTACTCTAAATGGGGAATATCCATTTGACAAGCGATCTCCAACCGGATGCATATTTCAGGGGAGATTACATTACATACAGCACCGGATATTTCCAAATAGTCACGCATCTGGTACTGACCAGTCTTTACGTTGCTCTACTTTAATTATCTAATGAGATCCACTGCATTAATCTGAAAATAACACACACACACACACACACACACACACACACACACACACACACACACACACACACACACACACACACACACACACACACACACACACACACACACATGCACACACACACATGCACACACACACATGCACACGCACACACATTTATATATATATTAATGATTATTAGAGCACAAGAACACAACTAAAATCAATTTATGAAAAAAAAATGAGGCGAAATAGATTACTAGAAAAAGGGGTTGGAGAAAGAAATTAAATGAAAATAATTGCGTAAAATGATCAATGTAGATTGATTACTTGTAATAAAAAGGCCCCTTTTTCGATAAGACCCCACCCTTTAAATGGGGAAGTACCCTCCCCTGAATTGCTGACGGAACCAGGCAAGATGCCGACATAAACGCGTGTATTATGAGTCGTCAGTGAACAGGAGCAATAGCCCGAAAATCAGATTTGATTGTCATCTTATCTACTCAGACCACTACCTTCCAGTCTTTTCTGATGTCATTGTCGTTATCGTCGGTGCCACGCCCCCTTTAGCAAATGATGAGTCACGCCTTTTATTTACTGAATGCTGATTCGACCTAAACGCAATCGTCTGATTGGTTAGCGGGGAACCGCCCAACAGCGCGTCACTCTTTTCCTCTCCAAAACAACCAGTTTATTAGCTCGTCATTGATTTTAAAGTTAATTACTGGAAATAAAGAAAAGAAGATGTTGATATCTATAACAAGAAACATGAAATCTAAATAGCAAATTGATAGAGAAATAGAAGATGATTATAACTAGAAAATTGATCGGACGGCGGAGGAAAAAAAAGGGGCTTAATCTATAAGCGATAGTAAAAGGAACGGATAATAAAATACCACGGGAGGGGAGGTTACTCGCAAGCAAGAAACAACAAACAAAACAACAAAAAAAAGGAGAGTAGGGAGATTACGGAGAGCAAGGTGGAAAGTTTGCTTAGTGGAGAGCAAGCCATGAGAGGGAAAAGGTAGCAAGATATCCAATGCGAGTGTCGCGTTTTTCGTGAGTTGTCAGAGAAGACAAGAGAGTTGTGTGAGGCTGGATAAGATGCGGAACTGAATTAAACTGAGCTGAAGGCACAAGTAACGAAGGAAGCGTATTATTTTGAAGTAGAAGTTCTACGGACGCCACGCATCGTTTAATCGTCTTCCAAAAGAGAAGTATCAAAATTTGACAAAATTCGTGGAGCTTTTTTTTTTTTTTTTTTTTTTTTTTTGTGAGCGGCTTTAATCGTGAGAGATATAAAAGACCTCTGTACACTCGCCGAATTTTTTTTTATCAACCTAAACATCTGATCTGCAATTTGGTTTCATTTGATAAATTGAACTTTCGAAAAAAACAAAAAAACAAAAAAAAAACAAACAAACAAACAAAAAACATTGGCCTAGACCGGATTGCTGAGTTCGAAATACATGATTATAGAGACAAACACAAAGAAGAACGTTGGAAAAGATTTACGCGCCGGACTTTGGCATCAAGTTTTGGATTAAATGAGTGTTTGATTTGAAACGCTTTGCGGAAAATTGTAAAGAGAGAGATAAAACAGATAAAGAGAAAGCCAACTAGAAAAAATACTACTACTACTACTACTACAAATAAAAAATATAATTGTTGATAATACATCTTAAAATAAAAAAATTCCCAAACTAATTGCACAAAATAAATTAACAACAACAAAAACAACAACAACAACAACAATAATAATAACAACAACAACAACAACAACAAAAGCAAGCAAACAAACAAAACACAATAAATAGAAACAAACAGAAATAAAAAAAACAAACAACCCCCCCCAAAAAAAAGTGCAGCCTTCGAATTAATTTTAATTTTACTAAAATTAATTTTAATTTGGATTCGTGTTTTTGTTTCTTATAATAAAAAAGTTATAACCCCCCCCCCAAAAAAAACGCATATAAAAACAATAACAAACCATAAAAAATACAACAAAAACGAACACAAATTGCATCATATTAGCATAATGTAAAAATGTACACACGATTATACCACAGTAAAATAAAGAGGAAATAAGAGAGAAAAGACGTAAGGGATTTACAGCTAAACGATTGGATCTTTTTTATTAATCATATTATTCTAAAATTTGTTAAAACAAATCCCTATTAATAAAAAGTGTATATACAAGCACGCTTGTGCGTGCACTCATAATACCTACACATATGAACACACTTTCTCTTTCTCAAACACGACGTAGACAAATCTACCAATATATACACAGCCACGGATAATTGCATATACATCTGCACACATTCGTATCGAACTGTTTCTTTTATTACAATGTAAATCTCTGGCGAGTTCAGTCTTCGACAAATTCATGACTTTTCGTGCAGATATTTTTTAATCAGGTGGCAAAAATAGGGAGGATACAGTACCTGCGTATGTTGATTGTTGCTGTATTATTTATTATTTGACGATTTTACATTTTATATATATTTAAAGAATTGAATAAAACGAACGTATTTACAACCACGAGGAATAGCAGTTAAATTTATTTGTAAATCGCTTTTGTCGCCATCTTAAAAATACCGTCCCATCCAGCAATTCTGGAAAGCTTCACGATTTAAGATTCATTCAAGTCTCTTGAACGAGATTGATGACAGATTTCTATTAAGTATATAGGTATATATACATATATATACAAAAACAAAAGGGCAAGAAAGTTAGTATTTAATTCGAAATACAATAAGACGTCAATAAACACAAAGAATATCAATACAAATACAAATAAAATAAATAAATAAATAAAACGAAACAATGACTGCAGAAACAAATCCAAGCGAGGGTGAAATGTCTCCAGGTGGTGGGAAAGTTAGCATTACCGACCACCAGCATCCTCATCATAATCACCATCACAACAACAATAACAACAGCAGCAGCAACAACAACAGCAACAACAATAACTCTATTAATAATATAAACTGTGGTCTTAACATGACGAACACTCACGGTAACAACCATTCTCTGAACTCGAGCAATACGAGTAACCCAACAAGCACAACGACGACTGTGTGTAGGAAATTAAACTCCTATAGCATTGACCACATCTTGGGAATGAGAGGCCCTAAGTGGTCAACGAGAGAAGAAATTAACGTGGAATGCACCGATTCGACCACAAAAGGTAAGATAATGAACTAGATATTATTTTAGAGCTTTTCTTTTGGTTTTAAATCTATGCAGTAAAAGTGCACGTATGTGTGCCCGGCTAACTTTAATGATCAAGTATGTTAGTTATAAAAATAAAGCAGAACAAGCTTAGTCTTTATAATAACTGATAATAGTAAAAATTGAAAGAATAATAACGTATGTGAATTTCATTTAACTAGAAAAGAAGGACAGACTTAAACTTATTAATAACTGATAAATTTTAAAATAACGGAAATAATTTATTTTATTTCTAATATAAGATACATTATTATTAATTATTAATTATTAATTATTATTATTATTATTATTATTATTATTATTATTATTATTATTATTATTATTATTATAAACCTTTTTACTGGCTGTTGGTATTGCCGATTGCAGCATAATCTTTTCGTTGTTTTGATTCTTGAGTATATATCCGTTAATATCTTATATGTATTTATATAGACGGATGTGGTTCTCGGTTGATTGAGCGTGTCTAACTGTGTCGGGTATATACCCGAGAGTCAAAAGAATGAAAAGAATAGTCTATTGGCATAGCCTTACTTATAACAAATGAACATAGGCTATCGGTATCTTATTTTCTTAGTCTTCCAGCACTTTCCGCAAGATTTTGGCAGTTCTCAAGAAGGCAGTCTTTTGAAGCACTTGAACATTACAACGCATCCCAATTTTCTCAATCCACGTATCAAATCCTTTTGTCACACTCCCCAGGGTTCCCACCACAATAGGCACAACTTCTACCTGCTTCAACTTCCACAATCTATTTATTTTTGTTTTCAAGTCTTGGTATTTTGTACGGCCTTCCCTTTTTTCCTCCACATTTACATCAGCTGGCACTGCTTTATATCAATGATCAATCTGTTTATTATTATTATTATTATTATTATTATTATTATTATTATTATTATTATTATTATTATTATTTACTCACTAGGAGTAGTCACACAGGCTATCATCATAGATATTTTTTAGAACAATTGATTTTTGAGAACAACTTGTGGTATTCTCTGGATTCTAAGTAACAACAAATCTCCCCAGATTTTCAATACTCTCCACCTATTTCAATAATCTTTGCAGATGAATTTGCGTTATCGCACAGCCGTTTACCATTGATTTCTTGTTGGCAGCGACCACTTGCTTTCACTGGAATTTGGATGGCAATAAGCTTCCTCAAGGTCCCAGTCTTCTTTGCATTCACCCATGGAGGTCTGGCTAGAGCTTTTTCTACGCAGTCTTTTCATCCTCCTTGACCTTCCTCACTTATTTGGTGTGGTGCCAGTTTATGATGACATACTCACACGCATACACACACAAAAGGGGGTGAAAGGCAGGAGCGCAGGGGGAGTAAATTTACAATTATACAGTTTCAGTTTTCATGATTCCATATGATGTTCCCTTGAGTTTTACATCTGTAGTAGTTTGTAACTGTAACTCATGTGTGTTGGTCTCCGCATTCAAAGGTTTTCCCTTAATATTTCAGCCGTTTTCATTATTGTTATCCGTTGTATATTCTCAGCCATCACCCTTATTATTATTATTATTATTATTATTATTATTATTAGTAGTAGTAGTAGTAGTAGTAGTAGCATTATTAGTATTTATTTCATTTTGTTTTTTCTTATTCCCGTATTATTATTAGTAGTAGTTGTAGTAGTAGTAGTAGTAATGATTTCATTTCATCTTTTTTATTTGTCTTGCACTTTTAATTGATTAATATTTTCTAGATAATTTTTTATTTAAAAGGAAAATGATTATTTGTGATCAGAGTTTGTTTTGTTTCCATATATTTTTTCATACTGAAGAATCACCACTTATCAAGGCCACATAGTCACTCGAGAAGAAAGTTAATAAGATTGTCAAATGGATGTTGAACAATACTATGGGAATATTGGGAACGATATGAGGAATGGGCAGAATTTGATTAGGACGGTTGGACAAGTATTTGTTGATATTGAATTCAAGGACGACCATGTTGCAGTCATTGGCGAAGTGAAACTTTCAGTTTGTGTTACACTGATGGGAAGTAGAATTTACGTTTAGCTTTAGATATGCAGAGAAAGAAATGAAAGTTCTTGGAAGTGGTTGTATGTAGACGAGTTCTTTCTGCGAATGCTTTCCAGAAAGTACCAGAGATTGAAGTTCAGTCGAGCACGTACCATGGAAATAACAATAGAGCAGAGAGAGACTAGTAGCATTGTCATTAGACTTTTTTATATATATAAATGGAAATGCTGTCGACAACTGGGATAAGTGAGATTTTCTTTTCGACTAAATCTTAATTTTCCTCATCCCCAATCCCCTTTTGGAGGAGTTGACTTTTTTTCAACATTAAAAACCGACTTGCATCTAACTCTTCTTTCGTGGGGAGGCAAGTAAATATGGACTGTTGATATTATTGCTAGAATGTCTTCATACACGTGAAACTAATGAATATACGAAGTGCCTTCAATAAGTTTCCGGACTTTTTTCGTATGTGCATTTTTATTGATAGCACACACACATGGAACGCTAGTCCCCTTCGAAGTAATCTCCTCCGGTTGTAATGCACTTGTTGTACGGTTCCAACAACTTCTGGAAGACCCCTTGGAAGTCCTCTTGCGTGTGCGTGTCAATGACCCTCGTTACAGCTTCTTCATCTCCTCAATTGTCTCATAATG
>NC_136486.1:19107894-19125394 GCF_053919585.1 Euprymna scolopes
TATATACACACATGTATAAAGAAAAGTTTTGTTTTATAACTAGGTTAAAATTAATGTATATATACACGCACACCTACATATTTTTTACATATATATATACTAGCATAGGTGCCTGGCGTTGCCCGGGTGTTTGGAGGTGTATACTGAGCAAAAAAAAAACCCCCAAAAAACAAAAAAAAAACGGTCAATTTTTTAAACTTTGACCCCTATTATGACCCCTTAAAATTTGTTGATTTCGGCTCAAATCAAGTCATTAAGTTAGATCCATGTCCAAGCCCCCTATATCCAAAATTTCAAGTGTTTAGACCTAAAATTGTCGGAGGAGTTTGGTAGAGTTCTCAAAGGTCAAATCGTTGAACTTTGACCCCTTAACAGCCAAATTTCTGGCCGAAAACCGATCACATAGATCTTCCCAAATCTCAGTACCTTGTATATCAAATTTCGAGACTGTAGACTGAACATTGACAGAGTTATTGCGTAGGGAAATGTACACAGACAGACAGACAGACAGATAGGCAGAGACATATACTATTAACATTTTACACAGATACACAGACACGTTCACGTTTATATATATTTTTTCAATAGTGAAAGCTCACCAAATAACTCATCAGAGACAAATGTATATTACTCGACAAACAGTTGAGAAATTTGTTTTTGTTGGAATTAAAAAAAGATTTAATGAAGAAAAATGTTCATAAATATTGATAAAAAGAAAACGGTTTTATTTTAATTTCGCAAAAACATAAGATTAAGAAACAATTATTGTAGTGTTTATACACCCACCTCTCTCAAAAAATAATTAATATATATATATATATATATATATATATATATTACTGTATATACACGTATAAAATTATAATATATCTGGTAAATATATATTTTTTCAGTATTTACTTCAACAGTGCTCAGTACGGTAATAGAACTTATTTATTGTAATTAATATACACAGAAATGTTCATGTTAATTCCTTTACGTTTTGGCTTACGATAACCTTTTCCGTGTTTTTTTCCTCTAGTGTTGAAAGAAATCCTCGTGAAAATGCTCAACTACTTAAGGGTGTATAACAATTATTATAATCCACATACACACGTGTTTGAGAATGAATAATAAAACAGTGCGATCACACATAGCCGTGATAGGTGTGTCAGAAACTAACCTTACGAATGCGTGAAATATATTGAATAATTCGACTCCCTGCCTTTCCAAGCTTATAACTACTCGAAAAATGTAATTCAAACCCTAATTTTTTTCAATTAAAGGAGCAAGGACCAAGGTTTCATTAAAAAAAAAACAAAACAAAAAAAAACAACGTTTTTTAAAAAGAATATTTTTAAACTTCGGACTTTACAGATAAATTTCTAAAAAACACTACTTTTTTTGTTTTAAATTTGAATATATTATTTATTGATCTTTTATCTTCAATTTGTGATATATAAAACTTTGGTGCGTAAATTAATTATTTACTTTTTAATAGACATTTAAAAATGGGGAGGGGGCGTGAATTTAAAAAAAAACGATTGTCTAAAATATTACTTTCGGTTTATTGAAAAGAGCATAAAATTTCACATTGACCCTGAAAATATCGTAAAAATTGAATCAATAGAAAAATTTTGATAGATTTTTAAAGTTTAAACATTTAAAAATACTTAGCTCGTAAAATTCAATTAATTTCATTACTGTTTTAAAAAAAAATAATATTTCTATTACTTTTTATACAACTTTAATAGTTTATTTTGAAAGTATAATCCATAAAGAAAACAAACAACCCACTTTTAAAGGAGAAATTACGAGTTTTTTTTTTATATTTTATTCGCAGTTTCGTGTTAGGGGTGTCAAAAATTCCCCCCAAATTCTGATACACCTATCTGTGATTGATAACATTGGAGGTATTGTCACGGAAAAGCTAAAACATTTTATATAATTGAATTATATATGCAATCGGATTAACTTTTCTATGTCATTTTGTTTTTCAATGTTATACACATTATTTAATATAATGACAAGAAGTAGCACTTTTGGTATTTGCTACTTTAAAACAACTGCGTTGAAAATAGCGTCGCTTACGCGAATAACTGGATTAATTAATTTTCAAGATTTCATTCAGAAATGCCCAGATAACTGTATTACGCCTTTCATCCAATCCGATGAGAGTGTTATCACTAGGGCTAGGACAACAGAATATTCTCATCATTGTTTTGACTCTCAAGTATATATCCGACACAGTTAGACACAATTAATCAACTGAAAACCACATCACTCTATATAAAAACATATAAGATATCAATGGATACACACTCGAGAGTCAAAACAACGAAAAGAATATGCTGTTGTCCTAGCCCTAGTGATAACACAAGTATGAGTTAATCAAACAGAAGCAGATTCATTTTGGCTTATATAATTTACGAATTGTATACACACTGTACAAGAAATATATATATGTGTATATATATATATGTGTATATATATATGTGTGTATAAATATACAGTGATGATCATATTTATTGGCACGGTAAAATAAAAGTTAAATTTTGTCTAATAAATTCTAAAAAAAGGGATTAAATTAAAGAAAATAACAAAGTATATTATGTATTTTTAACTGGCCTTTCCGATGCAGCAATCGGATTTTAGAAAAAATAAATAACAAAGGAACAACAAACATAATTGCAAAAAACCCTTGTTCAAAATTATTGGCACGATTTATTTAATAATCAATTGTATAGCCTTTGGCCTTGATTACCTTCCTCAGTCGCTTTTCATAGTTTACATCCAAGTTGTTGCACTCTTCAGTAGTAATTTTAGCCCACTCTTCCTGACAATAATCCTCCAATTGAATAAGATTCTTAGGCTTCCTTTGCATTACCCTCAATTTTAATGTTCTCCATAAATTTTCAATTGGATTAAGGTCTGGGCTTTGTGATGGCCACTCCAAAACATTAATATGATTGTCCTCAAGCCATTTCTTAGTCAGTTTAGCCGAATGCTTTGGGTCATTATCTTGCATGAACCACCAACGACGACCAAGTGAGAGCTCTTTAGCAGAGTCTTTCGGGTTTTCATCCAATATTTTAACATAATCTTCCTTTTTTATGCTACCTGTGACCTTAACAAGTCGCCCTGGTCCAGAGGCAGCAAAGGATCCCCAAAACATCAAACTGCCTCCACCGTGCTTCACTGTGGGTATGGTGTTCTTAGGCAGGAAAGCTTCGCCAGATTTTCTGTAAATATAAGACACTTTATTATGGCCAAATAACTCTATTTTCGTTTCGTCAGTCCATAGAACACGTTTCCAGAATGCAACATCTTTATCAATATGACGTTTTGCAAAGGCTAGCCTTGCTTTCAGGTGCATAGGCTTCAATAAGGGAGTCTTTCTCGGACGACATGCTTTTAAACCAGCTCTCTTCAAAACTCTACCAACTGTATGTCGAGATACATTCACTCCAGAGGTGCTCTGTTCATCAACAATCTCACCAACAGAGATCCTTGGGTTTTGTTTTACTTGTCGAACAATTTTCCGTTCATCTCTTGGGGAAAGAATCCTTTTTCTCCCTCTACCCTCTAAACTCATAACGTGGCCTTGCGATTTGAACTTGTTTATTATGGCTCTAACAGTGGATTTGGGAAGGTTTAGCTTCTTTGAAATCTTATCATAGCCCTCCCCATTGGTATGGCATACTACAACAAGCTTCCTGACGTCTTCGCTGTGTTCCTTAGTTTTAACCATGGCGATTGAAAATTATAATTTAGTCACTTATAATAGTTTAAATAAATCGCTATCTAAAAATTATCTGAAAAAATTATTCACTGAATTAGCGTTAAACAAGCATAATATGGCTATAAAAAAGTTCAGAAAGCAGGTAAACCGGAAATTGATTGATATTATACTGATACTAAAAGAAAAACAAAGCCGTGCCGATTATTTTGAACAAGAGTTTTTTGCAATTATGTTTGTTGTTCCTTTGTTATTTATTTTTTCTAAAATCCGATTGCTGCATCGGAAAGGCCAGTTAAAAATACATAATATACTTCGTTATTTTCTTTAATTTAATCCCTTTTTTTAGAATTTATTAGACAAAATTAAACTTTTATTTTACCGTGCCAATAAATATGATCATCACTGTATATATATAGTAAGTTAGAAAAATATATATGGCAATTAAGCTACACAGAATATTCCGCGTTTCATCCACACATAAACCTGACGAATCTAAGTGTGGATGAAACGCGGAATATTCTGTCTGTGTAGCTTAATTGCCATATATAACTTACTACCTAGCTTTACCTATGTATTGAGCACTGTTGAAGTAAATACTTAGTTTACGCATAAAATTATACTTTCGTATATTAATTTATGTGATTAAATGACATAATATATATATATATATATATATATATATATATATATATATATATAAGAGCTAGTAGTTAATAAAACATGTTGAAAAGCACTTTGAAAAAGAGTTTAAAAAATATTTAATTTTAAAAAGGAAGCACAAAATAAGTGGATAGTCCTTAATCCGCAGAGTTTCGAAGAAATAATTTCCTTCTCATCAGAGGGTAAGGATTAGCAAAATGCGGTATCGGATTTTGCTTGCAAAAGTATTTAATGAAACTACAAGTAAGTCATAGATCTTACTTGGTAAAAAATAGTGAAGCAGAGAGAATAGGGGGAAAAAAGGTAATTTCACGTGAATGGATAGTCTGGTGAAGGGTAAAATTTATATATATATATATATATATATATATATATATATATATATATATATATATATATATATATACAGAGAGAGAAAGAGAGAGAGAGTATGCTTATTTATGCAAATATTATTGGCTACATATGTGCATACATGCTTCATGTTTCTACTGTTTTTCCAGACAGGAGTCAACTTGACATCACGGCCTAATGAAGGAATGTTTCTAAAACGAGACATTGCAGAAAAATGTATGCACATATGAAGCCATTAATGTTTGTATAAATAGACATGTTATGTTCATTAATCGATCACTTTTTGATGAACGCGGGAGTTTTTGTGGATTAAGAGCACACACACACATATTAAATTCATTTATACAAACATATATTAAATTTATATATATATATATATATATATATATATAATACACACACACACACAATAACACACACATACATACATCTGCCTACATTCTTATTGGCTAAAGCCTGACAGAGCATTTGATATCGCCTTCTCATTGGTTATACGTTTCTAGCATTCTGCTGTGTTTACTCATTGAGCACTTTTTAGTAGACACATGTTGTTTCACTGGATGTACTTCTAGGAAACTAAACTCTACTGCCATAATATACATACATACATGCATACATACATACATACATACATATATATATATATATATATATATATATATATATATATATATATATACTTAGTTATCCTTCCTAAACTAGCAGATGCATTTAATTCACTCATAATTTTTATTCATTTTATTATAAATTACGCCTTACACGTATTTCATTGACCAACTCATCAGAGGCAAATGTCTGCTCCTAAAAAACTGTTGATTATTTGGAATCAAATATGAGTTGGAGAATAAAAAATGTAATTATGGGGAATAGAGAAAGTCAAAATGTGCAAAAACATAAATAACAAGTGAAGCATGCATGGTCCCCCGTGAGCACACACTGAACCAGGCATAAAAAGGTGACTAAGTTTAGCATTTGCCCCCCTACTTATCCCCCAAACCCCCCAGGGCACGTCAAATCATGGTGAAAATGAACAAATGGTGTAGTTTAAGCCATAACATATGTAAATTTGAGTTCTGTACCATGCAAAAAAGGAAATGACCAAGACCATAATTTGGCCCCCTATTTAGCCCCAAAAGTCCCCAATGCCTTAACATATTTAAATCTGAGTTCGACACCATGCAAAACTGCTAAATAGACATACACAGACAATTTTGGACAAATATGGTTTTTATTATTATTAGCCCTAAAAGAGCCCCTGGGGCACATCGCAAAGTTTGGACAAACAAAATTATATAGAAATTAGTTAGTTACAACTTTTCAGAAGGTTTTATAAAAATCCAAGGCATCAATTTTTTTAATAAGCACAAAAGTGTCAATTTTAGCCATTTTAACCCGAAAGGCACCCCTAAGCGGGACGGGGGCAACCAGCGTTTTCTCTGAAGATCCGTTCTATTACTTTTTTTTTTACTCATATCATGTTTAATGTTTGTGCATAATTTCAAAAAATTCCAAGGCGTACTTATTGAGAAAAGTGCTGACAGACGAATGGACGAACGGACAAGGGTGAATGTACAGATTCACCTGCCTTTTGTCGGGGGACCAAAAAGACAACTTTACTTTATAGGCACTCACCGCCACAAAAATACTTGAATTTAAAGCAGAAGTGAGGAAGCCGACTTATATATATATATATATATATATATATATATATATATATATATATATATATATATATATATATCGATCCTGGCTTGAGGTAGTTGCTTGCCTAGCCGCACTGATGAGCAGTGAAACAGCGAGACAGTACTGTATGTGGATGACTATATGCTCTCTATCTTATGTTGAGCATCTGGGAAGTGATATACAAATTACCATTAGCATATGAAGCGACGCTCTTTGTGTAAACAAATTGAGCTTAGGCACTTTGGACAATGTCAAAACATTGTTAATTCATTGCCCGCATAGCAGCAGCCATATAGCGCAATGGTTAGAAGCTCCGACTATCGTACTGTATGTGGATGACTATATATATATATATATATATATATATATATAATCTGAGGTAATTGTTAAGGTTAAGCAACCAATGAAGTTAAACGAGGATAATACAGGAGTGCTCAATACCAAAGTAGAGCAGCGTATACTCTTTATTTGTTTTTACATAATCAGTAATATGTTGTTACACAGTCATGAGCATGTTTCAGTCAGCCAGTTACTAGTAAATCCGATGATCTCCAAGTGCCAATATTTAAATTTTGGACCCCTTTACCAACCCCTTTTTTGTGGATGAAAACTAATTAAATATATATCAAATTTCAAGTCTGTAGATCAAACACTTGTTGAGTATATAGGTTGAGAGTTGCCCTCACACACATTTTTACTTTATATATTGTGGGAGGTGACCACTTATCAAGCTTTGGAGGCCACTCAAGGATAAAAGTTCAGATTTAGTTAGATGGTATGACAAGATCAGATGCAGTGGAAATTGAGTAGAGCTAGATTATCTAAATAAATTAAATTACTCAATTAGAATTTATTCACATTAGACTTGAAGACGACCAGATTATACTTAGTCGGGAAGCAGAAAAACGGTATTGCATTTCACAGACGGGCATATCTTGACAAGAAATTCTCTTTAAGGAATTTTCGCTTAGTTTTGGGCACATATAGGGAGTAAGGAAAGCTGTTAGCACTTGTTTCAGCTTGTTTGTTATGAACGTTTTACGAGGAGAGACCATAAAATTCACGTATCCACATAAACTATTATAAGGAGCTATAATATTTTATGTATCGCTTTTCAGTATTTTATTCAATAGTGCAAAATAAATAAATGAGTAGAGTTATGCAGTAAGTTATGAAAATATATTTATGGAAATTAAGCTACATAGAGGTTTCCGCGTTTCATCCCCCCACAAGGAATCATCAGGTTAAGATGAATCATAGCTCAGTTGCTATAAATATATTTTCATAACAATATGTATATATATATATATACATATATATATATATATATACACACACACACACACACACACACACACACACACACACACACACACACACATATATATATATATAACTCTTTTCCGATTGCCTGTTTTCCAGCTGACTACAATCTGTTTGTCTTCAAGTCCAACGTAAACAAGTTCTTGATGAACAGTTCCCCCCCCCGAATAATCCAATTTACAAAATTTCCACTACTTATGTTTACTACGCTGTAATCAAATTGACTAATGTATACCCATTAACTCTTATCCTCGCGTGGCCTCCGGGCCTTGGTAAGTGGTGATTTCTCCGTATATATATATAAACATTGTCATCACACACACACACACACACACACACACACACACACACACACACACACACACACACACATCTACAATTAAAAATAATAAAAAATAAATATAAAAAATAAATAAATAATTACAAAAAATAGGAACAAAGCCTCTCCTAAAATTGTTACTGACGGTAATGACCAGAGAAATCAAAAGCGAGGAATGACCGAGACAAGATCATTCGTGCCACAATATACAATTTATCGGCCGAGAACAAGAGAATTGCTTGCCATGTCGAGAAAAACCCAGAGAAGTAAAAATTAACAAATGAAAAATCTCCATCCAGATTTGCTTGCTGCCCCCCACACATTCTCTCTCACATACACACAAACACACACATATATGTGTGTGGGTGAGTGTGTGTATGTTTGTGTTAATATAATTTATAATATTTATCTAATATTACTAAAGAATATACGTGCATGAAGGCATATAATATCAATAGTCACTGACAGTTTCCCGCCCTTGACAATCATCATACTACTTTAGTATGGCTCTATAGTCAAAAGAGAAATTCAGCAAAAGAAATACACACTCAAATAAAACCCCGTACATCTGGCAGGGATTGAACTTCGCCTGCCTGTTTCACAGTATCTACCGATATCGATGACGCCACTCTGCATTACTTTAGGTGAAACAGAACAGGAAATAATGAAACAGTGGGTGGATATTGTAAAAAAAAAAAAAAAAAAAAAACCCGGGACATACATAATTTCTGCAATCGACAATCAACTGACAAGAAGCGTTTCCTTGCTAAGTCAGACGATGTGACAGCCTGTTTGTCGACCGTCCACAATACCGCGCGCTTTTGTAGTTTTAACGCAGAGACAATTTTATACATGTTTTTTTTTTTTTTTTTTTTTTTTTTTTTTTTTTAATTACGTGTGGCTTTTAATACATACAAGAAAATTAAATTTAGATGTGATAAAGTCCTTAGAACTCGTGAAGAAACTGCCTAACTTCAGTGATTCAAACTAAAGAGGCGAGATAATTCATAGAAAACAAGTCTAATAATTCTCCACTCTTATTTATGGCTATACGAATAAATATATATCCGTCCTGTCACACAAACGTTAGCGAGTTAAGAGTTAGGCAATATATATATATATATATATATAATTATTTAATTTAATCACATAAATTAATATACGAAAATATAATTTTATGCGTAAATTTTTCAGTATTTACTTCAACATTGCTCACCACATAGGTAGAGCTAGGTAGTAAGTTATAAAAATATGTGGCAATTAAGCTACCATAAGCCTGACGAATTCTCACGAGAATGAAACGCGGAATATTCTGTGGGGCTTAATTGTCATATATATTTTCATAACATACTCTCTCTCTCTCTCTCTCTCTCTCTATATATATATATATATATATATATATTATATATATATATATATAAGTATGAATGCATATATATATATATATACATATATATATATGTCATACATACATACACACACATACATACATATAAATATAAACACACACACACGTATAATTCTTTATTAATACATCGAGATTTTCAAGTATTGTAAAATAATTATTTTTATGTAAATAAACAGTGCAATAAATATTAATTAACTAAACAGATAACCTATGTACTTTTGCATACGTGCGCGCATGCGCGCACGCGCGTGTGGACGATTTCAATATATTCCCGATTCTGATGAAATTACTGATTCTGTTCTAAGGTCTAGATTCCGATGCGATTACCGATTCCGATAATGATTCTTTTTACACCTCTAAATGTTTAGTTATGGAGTTGTCGATTTTATTATTTTTTATTTTTGGATTATCGTAAAAACTTATGTAATATGCGCATATGTTTTTTGCGAACATAAAACAGTACACTACTTGTGAAGGATGATATATGCATTTTAGTTTCACGGTTAGTTTAAAATCAATAAATATTTGACATCTTATCATTGGTACCTGAAATGGAAAATTAAATTTTTCAGAAAGAGAAAAGAATTAATTAAATTCCAATACCTTAAAAAGATTTGATTTTTCCGATTCCGATTTATTTATATATATATATATATATATATATATATATATATATATATATATATATATATATATATATATATATATATATATATATATATATATATATCGACCGGGCATGGAAACAATTGTAACGTAAAATGAAATACACTTTTTGTTGCTATCAACACCTTTGTTGAAATCTTGATTTTGCTTACACAGTATATAATGCTCAATTATGAAATATGATAATTTTGTAGCTTACTTTTAAGTTATTTCCTTTTGGCTTAAAACTTATTGCTGTATGAAAATTTACTGGAATACACGAACTCAGTATATTACATACACGTCTATATATATATATATATATATATATATATATATATATATATATACACACATACACACACACACACATATATACATATATATATATATATATATATATATATATATATATATATATATATATACTTCAACAGTGCTCACTGCGTTAACAGAACTAGGTATTAAGCTATGAAAATATATACGACAATTAAGCTATATAGAATTTTCCGCGTGTCATCTTTGTGAGGATTCATCAGGTTATTGCATCTATATATCTATCTCTATATGTCTGTATACATAATATTATATATATATATATACATACATATATATATATAAATAAATATATCTCTCGCTAGATTCAGGCACTCTGATGAGTCGTAGACGACGGAACACGTGTCAGTAGATAATTATATTTTAAACAATACATCTGTGTGCGTGTATATATATATATATATATATATATATATATATATATATATATATCTAAGTATGAGTTCAGCTAAGTTCGTTTAGCTAAGGCTATTTTCCTATATACTTTAGCAACACAACGTGCATTCTAAAATAAGTATTAGTTCTGGGATTGAATTATGTTGGTGAAAAATTCCCCGTCCATTTTTTCTTGTCACAGTTTATAAGTTTTCAGTTGAAATCAAAATAGAATGAATAGTTGTATAGGTTGTGACCCAACGCAATGTCTCTTTTATAGCAGGACTAAAAATCATGTGTAAGTTATGTTATGAAAAAAACAAAAAAAAACAAGAAAAAACAAAAAACAAGTTTAAATAAACAATCACTGTTTTTATTGATGTTTTATTTTATTGTTTTATCTACATATAAGCAACAGCTTTGTGCGTTAATTTTCTGAGGAAGGCATCCGAAAAATGTGACGCTACAATATTATAACGTGCATTCATTGGTACATACATAAAACTGTTGCCTACGAATGTTATAGACTAGCTAGTAAAATTTTTGATTCTAAATAATTAAAATATTATTTGTTCTTGTTTTAATTGCTATTATTTCATTGAATTATGTTTTATATTGTTTTATCAGATGTTTTTTGACACAAAATAAAAATAATGCTGTAAAATTTGAATTTTAAAGATGAGAATTGATAATTCATATTATTTGAAGTATTCGGAATAGTGTTCTCATCTTGAGTGTTATTCGCGTAACGTTGCGATCGATGTAACCCCCGACCTTCTTTAGGTATATCTTGTCGAACTCGGAAATGCGGGCAACATTCAAAACACAATTACCAATTACTCTGGACTTCAACCTAGTCATGGCTGACGGAACGAAATCATGCTACCGGCGTGGATTAAATAAAGGTTTCCCTTCGAAATTCCGTGAAGATTCAACAGAAAGGTTTTCGAGTTTGACAAAGATATATCTGAAAAAGATCGGAGGTTACACCGACCGAAACGTTGTGCAAACAATAGTCCAAATAATCCAAATATTACGAAATGCTTTTATGCTTCACAAGTTTTTAGACGAGGATCGATAGTTTGTATTATTTGAATTATTCGGACTCCTATTCGACTTGGAGATTCGCGATAAGACAGAACTGAAGAAGGTCGGAGATTACATCTGCCGAAATCTTGTGAGAATACCATTTATGATAAAAGCAGTAATTCGAATAATCGAAATGATCCAAATGTTTTCACATAACTTTTGCTACAGTGAAAATCATTTCAAATACATCGGCAATAATTGCTTTTAACCAATCAAATTGATTAGATTTCACCAATCAAAAGCAGCCACGTAATTCACATGAATGGTGACGAATAGATAGTAGTGTAATAAAACGGACAAATTTCAATAGAACATTATTTAAAAAATGTTTGAAATGTAATTTACACAAGTTTAGAATTAATTATAAAAAAATGGTCTTTATATTAATCCGCCCTAATAAAGACCAATGTGTATTTACTTTAAATATTTTTTAATATATCTTTGTCCTCTCAAAGTGAGTAAAAATGTGCCTTTTCTAACTTGCGGACAAAACTATTTCAAGTGGTGAGAGCAAGCGAGAAAGCACACAGTAAGCCGGACTACCATGGCTGTCCGAAATTTACTCGAAAAGAAAACTTCCATTTAACAATAAAAACATAACGTTATTTTTTTCAAAATCATCAGAAATGTTAACAATAATTTATAGATGAAAATTTAGATTACTGACGTAATATTGATTTTATGTGATTATCAGCACAAACACTTGGGGAGCATAATATTTTCCCAACATTTTGAGGACGTATGTATGTTAGTGTATAATAATAATAATAATAATAATAATAATAATAATAATAGTAATAATAGTAATAATAATAATAATAATAATAACAACAGCAACAATACTACTACTACTACTAATAATAATAACAACAGCAAAATCAACAACAACAACAACAATAATAATAATAATAATAACAACAAAATCATCAACAACAACAATAAAAATAACAACAACAAAATCAACAATAATAATAATAATAATAATAACAACAACAACAAAATCAACAACAATAATAATAATAACAACAACAATAATAATAATAATAACAACAACAAAATCAACAACAATAATAATAATAACAATAACAACAACAAAATCAATAATAATAATAATAATAATAATAATAATAATAACAACAACAAAATCAACAATAATAATAATAATAAACTGACGTCACACCAAACAAGCGAGGAGGGTCAGGAGGATGGAAAGACCGAGGAGAGAAAGCACTAGTCAGACCTGAGATGAATGCAAAGAGAACTTGGCCATTGGGGAGGCTTTTTCCCACCCAAATTCCAGTGAAAACCAACGGTCGCCGCCAACGAGAAATCAATGGTAAGCGACTGTTGCGATAATGCAAATTCATCTGGAAAGATTATCGAAAGAAGTGGAGAGTACTGGAAATTAGAGGAGATTTGTTGTCACGCAGACTCCAGAGAATATCACGAGAATGAAACGCGGAATATTCTGTGTAGCTTTTAAGCTATATATATATATATATATATATATATATATATATATATATATATATATATATATATATATATATATATATATATATGAACAAAATCTTATAACTTGATAGATATTAAATTAGTATATATATTATTCCTTAATTGGAATTCATTTTTGAGATGAGCATTATATATATTAATTTATTTTTATTTCGGTCTATTATTCTCATCTTTATTCGTCAGGTTACCACCTGACGAAGGCCAGAGGAATAGCTGGCCGAAACGTTGTGAATAAAACAAACCAATAAAAGATGAAAAACAACAACTAATAAAGATGAGAATAATAGTCCGAAATAAAAATAAATTAATATATATTAAATTAGGTTTGTATGTATATATACATGCATATATATATATATATATATATATATATATATATATATATATATATATATATATATATAAACCTAACACACACACACACACGCATATATATATATATATATATATATATATATATATATATATATATATATATAAACCTAACTTCATTTAGTTTATAAAGTTTTTGTTCATTTTTCAGTATTATAAATAACACTAACATAATGCTAACCTAACCCTAGCCTAACCCCAAGCTAACCCTAAACTAACTCTAGTCTAACCCTCAGCTTACCCTTACTTGGGAGATTTTCGTTCAGTTAAAAAGTTGTACCAGTACCATATTATTATTTGCAATCCAAATGTATTTAGTTTTTATTGTTTACATGCATTTTCATCATTTATTAAATGTCTAATGTTTAACTTTTTTTTTTTTTTTTTTTCAAATTTTTCAAGTTTAAAATGATAAGCAAATCGTAATGGAAAACGATTCACTTTATATATTTTTTTTTCTCTCAATAATTTTTAAGAAAAAAAAAATGTTCATATGATTTGAATTTTTTGTTTTAGTAAAATAATTTGTATTTGTTATTTTTCACTTGGGCGAAAAACATCAACTAAATATTAACTCAATCTAATCAGAACATTTTATCTGTCATATTTAAAAACTTTTTTCACCCCAGAACAAGGCGTGTTGAATACAATGGGTTACTATTTGCGATCGTATCTAACTGGGGACTGTGAGGAGTTGAGCAACGAGATATTTGTTCACATTACATTTAAATTTCAGCAGGTGGGTACAGTCAGGGAAGCAGAAAACATTGAGGGAATTCAAAAGTCTAATAGTTTCCTCTCTCGGGCTGCTAGACTTTTGACTTTTAGAAGTCTTTCCGACATATAGGGGCATCAACAGTAAAGGAATGGGATTTCGCTGCTTGTTAGTTGTTTTAAAAGAGGATTATCACATATCAAGGCCCGGAGATCACTCGAGGATGATGGTTAATGTGTGTATTGTAGTCATTGGGACAGTAGTATGGTAATCGTTTGTAATGAAAATTTGGTATAATTAGGTTAGTCGGGCATATGTACGTCAAGAGCGCACAAGTACTATCAGTTCATCAGAGCACATTCTAATAAAGTACTTGTAAAACAGGCACGAGAATGCAACACTGCGGCGATGGGACAGAGGTTGGAGCTTGACCGATAGTGCGGGTTCTATGAGATTTGAGAATCTTTTTTGGACCTTGTTTGAGAATTATTCTGTTTACAAAAATTCAGTCATTTAGTTATCGTCTGCCTTTGGTAAAAATAGAATTTAAAAAATTCTAACTAAATTTCGTCACCAGTAATGTTTTATGAATTGAATAATATTTCCTATTAACTTTTTTTGTATTTAGATATAATTGCAGTAGATTTTTCGCCATGTAGTCACCACTTATCAAGTCCTAGAGGTCACTCAAGGATAAGTGTTAATGAGTACCTTGATGGTAGAAATTGGATACGATTATGATTTTAATATTAATTGAATTTTTACTTTGTCGGCGTTGCCCAGGAGCATTTTTATTGTTTCGCTGTTTTTTTTTTTTAGTATTAAATTTAATTATGCGATTTCTTTTGGTTAAATTATTATTTAATTCAATTTTCAAATTAAATTTAACTATCACGATATCGTTCGATCACCGATTAACTGAACCAAATAATCATACAAGAACGAGTGCTTTGTTAAAGCTTTTTAAAAAATCTATATTTATAAAATTGTACGATGAAAATAGCATCGAAAACTTTCTATCTTTCTATATACGTGGTGTCGTTTCAAATGTAAAGCCTCCTAATTTTTTTTCCTAAAAAGTTGAAGAACTACAAAAACGGGAGTTATACCATTAAAACGAGCAACCTTTTGTGCACAAGAATTTATTTTTCTGCATAATCACCATTTTTCATACAATTTTGCCAGGAATTCAATGACGCATCTCTATTTCTGACGCACGTCCATGAGAGAGTTTGCTTTGTGAGAGTCTCATACCGTCAATATCTGCAACAGAGAGAATGAAACTTTTAGGTCATGAATGCATGTTCAGTCGTCATAACAATACAATTTGCAATCTCCTCTGATCCATTCAGGCGGAATAAAAATAGGAGGCTTTACTTTTGGAACGCCCCTTGTATAAGAATTTGTTAAAAATTTAAAAGGCAGTTTAAGTGACTTCCTATTGAACATTTTTCAATGCTTCTAAATTCCATTCAAATTTCGAAGGATCACGAAACATTTTTGTTTAAGCATTAAACAAAAAAATTAAACGTTTGTCGAATAAACTGGAATTCATTATCGATTTAATTTTGTACTTAATATTTTTTATATGATTTTAAAAAATATTCGTTTTATTTTAGTTTTTGTATTATCTATTTCTAAATATTTGTAATTATTAAAGTTACGCTGGCATGAGAAATAAAAAAAAAAAAATTTCATTGCTATGGAAATGAATCATTATTTTTTTGTTAAATTTTTATCTGTTCCCCTTTTTTGCGGTAAGACAATCACTTTTCTGCTATTTTATAGCAAAACTAGTATTGGGTAGTTAATCGAAAAAAAAAATCGTAACCTTTTCTGTTACCAGAATCGGTATCAGTATCGGGATCGGAAAAAGTTGTGCCTATTTTCCGATGCCAAAAACGATCCTATTAATTTTCGTTTTATTTTTGTTTAAAACATAATTTTCCATTGTTGGTATCAATGACAAATATTTATTGATTTTAAACCATCAGAAAAACTAAAATCTGTTGATCAACTTCCACAAGTGGATTTTTACGTTTGCGAAAATATATGAACATGTTACATGGTTTTTTTTTAAGGTAATCCAAAAATTAAAAATTAAAGAAACAACAACAATTCTATAACTAAATATTGAGAAATTAAAAAAAGAATCAGAACCGAAATCTGTAATTGTATCGGAATCCGGAATATAGAACCGAATCGATAATTGAATTAAGATGGGGAGAAATATTGGAATTCTCCCATCACTAAACCAAATGCAACACTTGTAGAAAGGGATTTGTCTGTTTTACAACATATCAGCTTTTTTTTTTAGATTGGTTAATAGCAAAACCCACAAGTAAACTTTTCATTGTAAACGGTCCATTGCATACAAGTTGCTGTGTAATTTCATAATAGAAAAACAATCCGTAAAAACGTATTACTTTCAAGTTAGAATATTATCATTTTCTAGAAACGAATAATATCAAAATTACTTTTTTTTCACAGAATTCATTACTTAATTGGGTTCTCAATAAAGAATGTTGTTACAATGTTGTTACAATGTTGGTACAATATTGTAGCAACCTTGAAAAATGTTGTGTTAGCATTCTTTGGCCTTGCTCCAATATGCCTACAGCTTTCTTAATTACCTATTATCTCATAATGTTGCAAATAATGTGATTAAAAAAATGTATGATATTTTTTTTATCTAACCAATTGGAAAAATGCGTTGCACCGGTTATTCCGCTTTATTTATCATCTTTTTTGTGTTGTTACACAAAAAAATACTTATTAAATAATTAGCAGGGGCGCCCGGCGTTGACCGGTTGTATACGCTTAAATATATTTTAATTCATGCAGATTTCGTATTTATTAGAACAGAGTCTATTAAATATTATATCTAATATATTGTTCTGACTTCAAAAGTAAAATAATAATGACTCCGGTGCCATCAGCTAGAATCGAAACCTAAACATTTATTGCTCCAGCCGCATTCCCTACTAT
>NC_136486.1:19130394-19185394 GCF_053919585.1 Euprymna scolopes
TATATATATATATATATATAGTCTTGGAAGATTTTAACCTTTAAAACTATACAAAAAAATATTTTTTATCATTCGTTAGAAAACTATTTAGTCAGTAAGTCATTATATCACCTGCAATCACTGCATCAACTTGCTCTCTCGAATTCACTATAGCACCGGCAATAATTTATTTTTTAAGGGATCATCAGTTGTTTACCATGAACCACTGTTTCGGGGATTGAAAAACAAAACAGTATATTACGTCATGGCTCCCCAGTCGTGTTGATCAAACACCACCTCCCTTAATCTTAGGGGGAAAAAAAAACATGTTACAAATATTAGATCTAGTTTCCTATTCTTAATTACTTTATCTAACCTATTCATGTTATAAAAATGAATTTCTTACCTGTGAGATTCATTATATATATATATATATATATATATATATATATATATATATATATATATATATATATATATATATATATTGGACTTCATTATATAATGGACGATTATAATACTTCAAAATTGGCACCAAATATGCATACTCATCTGTGCACATCAGCTATATAATACGGAACTCTTTATTTAAAGCAAACAAATGAAATTTAATTTAAAAATTGAAATAAACGAATGATGCTATAAATTTTTTTTATTAAATGATTAAAAATATTTTTGAGACGTTTGTTGTCAAGACAACTTATTCATAGCAGACGACTTGGTTTATTATTATTATTATTTTTTTTAATTAAACTTCATTTTTCCAATGAAACGACCAAGTTTATCAAAAGAGTATTTTTCTAAAATCACCAATTCGGAGAATTAAAATGTTTTGCATTTTTTCAATCTCTCTCTCTCTCTCTCTCTCTCTCTCTCTCTCTCTCTCTCTCTTCTCTCTCTCTCTCTCTCTCTCTCTCTCTCTCTCTCTCTCTCTCGCTCACACACACACACACACACACACACACACACACACACACACACACACACACACACACACACACACACAAATGGAAGAATCACCGTTGGTTTTTAAAGGAGTAAAAGTCTGAATTCAAGTTCAGTGAGTGATAGTTTTTCGCTTTGCGTTTAATAGAAATAATTAGCATTTTAACGATTAAACCCCCATATTAAACTACTACTACTACTACTACTACTACTACTACTACTACTACTAATAATAATTATTATTATTATCATTATTCACAGATTCTATGAAATCAATAAAAATCAACCTCTAAACTTGATTTAAGTCAGAAATTACTTTTTATTCGTCAGTCAAAATTCTTTACAAGCTATAAATAATAAATTAAAATGGATGATTTGTGTTTACTATCGTGAATCTTCGAAATTAGAACTGTACCTTATCATCTCTGTTGTATAAAAGAAAACGGAAAATTTAGAACACGTAAAATATATAACGGTAATGTATATATATATATATATATATATATATATATATATATATATATATATATATATATATAAGATACTCGTCCCTGATCATCACAGCTTTGCACCACTTTCATTATGACTCCTTACAAATATATATATATATATATTAGTAACATTCCAAAGCCAAATAGATAATTATATTTCATTCATAATATGTTATTGCGTTTTACACGTGTTTCGTTGTATGGTAGAAAAACATCAGAGCCAGTTTATAGATTTCTCAGAAAAAACAAACCGTTAGAGGTTTTTTTCTTTGATTAAAAAAGATAAAAGTTGATGAAAAGAAATGGAAATCCTCAAAAGTCACAAGGTTCATAAAAAATTATTTATTAAAAATATATTAGAACCCTTCTGAAAAAAAAAAAGCCGTAGGAATTTGAAGCCCATGAGGATATATCAATATTTAAAGTGCTAAATGTAATTCTCTATAATTATAATCGTTTTTAATTTATATATACGTTACTTTCAGAAAAATTAGATGAGATAAGCTATCGGTACTGTCGGTTTCAAACCTGATAATAGGGAACCGTTTTAGGACCCTATATTAAGCTCTCTTCGGGATAAGGCGTTCTAAAACGGCCCCCTATTATATTAGGTTTGAAATTGACGGTACCGATAACTTATCTCATCTCTGAAAATACAAATATAAATATTGTGCTCTTATTTTGAAATTGTTTTCCCTTATAATAGAACACTCTACTGAAATTCTTTTTTCCAAAATATAACTATATATATATATATATATATATATATATATATATATATATATATATATATAAATATATATGGAATTTAAGCTATACAGAATATTCCGCGTTTCATTCTCGTAAGAATTCGTCAGGCTTATATATATAAGCCTGACAGATTCTCACGAGAATTCAACGCGGAATATTCTGGGTAGCTTAATTTCCATATATATTTTTATAACTTACTACCTAGCTCTACCTATGTATTGAGCACTGTTGGAGTAAATGCTAAAAATTTACGCATAAAATGATATGTGTTTAAATTAAGTAGTAATATATATATATATATATATATATATATATAATATTAAGTAGTTATATATATATATATATATATATATATATATATATATATATATATATATATATATAGCCAGTAGAGTTTAGTTTCCTAGAAGTACATCCAATGAAACAACATGTGTCTACCAAAAATAGTGCTCATATATATATATATATATATATATATATATATATATATATATATATATATATATATATATATATATATATATATATACTATTCAAACACTACCGTGTTTGAATATATAGTTAGGTGGCAGTTTTAGTCATTTAGAACCACTTTACAGCTTCGCCGCTCACTCATTTTTCCATCAAATTTCAAACAATTATTACAGTTTATAGATTCACCTTCTTTCTATTGTGAAAAAATAATTCAATTTTCGTTCAGTAAACCAAAAGTTATGATGAATTTATTGATGTTCAAAATCATAAAAATATGTAAGGAAGTGAGAGACGTTTTTTATGACTGGTTTCCATAGCAACCACGTCGCTTCAGCGACTACTGTTCCTACTAATTTACTGCTGTCGCAGAAAGAAAAGTAACAAGTGAAACAGAGAGAATGAAAGCATGAAAGGGAGATAATTGGGGGATTTTATTGAAAGCAGAAGAGTGCCGTACATTGTTATTACATATGTTTTTAGGGGGCAAAAAAATAAGACTGAAATGAAACAAAGAACAAGTTAATTTATTGGAAGCCTGGAAAAATAATGGATTACAATAGAAAAATGCGAGCATGAAAAGTAATATGGCTAAGCTTAAACATGGAAAAGTAAAGGACTAGTTGTTAAAACTGGAAAAGAAAAGGACAAGATATTCTAGTAAAAAATATAATAAATTTATGACTTAAATATTGCGGCATTAAGATGTTTAAAAATTCAATTTACAACATTATATAATCAATTCTTAATGCTGCAATATTTTAAGTTATAAATTTATTATATCTTTGTACTAGAATATCTTGTCATTTTTTTTCCAGTTTTAACAACTAGTCCTTTACTTTCCCATGTTCAAGCCTAACCATAACACTTGTCATGCTCACATTTTTCTATTGTAATATATATATATATATATATATATATATATATATATATATATATATATATATATATACACACACATATATATATATATATATTTAGTAAGATGATTGATAATTTATATATATATATATATATATATATATATATATATATATACACACACATATATATATATATATATTTAGTAAGATGATTGATAATTTATATATATATATATATATATATATATATATATATATATATCGCATATTGAACTTTTTTATCTGCCTGGGATCGTCTTATAAATATTAATACTAATATTTAATTGGACGTTATGTATACTGTATTATACAATCTATATTCTTACTGCAATTCAAGATATCATTTATATATATATATATATATATATATATATATATATATATATATATATATATATATATATATATATATATAAGGCTCATTTTAGGAGTTTTGTTTAATTGGTGGCTAATGACTATTGTTTCACTGAAAATGTAATATTTTTTTATTTTCAAATGGTAGGTGTATTCCGTAAAAACATTTAAAATTCCAAACACACCGAAATTTCGGGGATATTTTAAAATTGATACTTAATATAACTATTGTTAAAATTTCATAAAAATCAGAGGCATTTTTACAAAGGTCTTCCCATCTATCTACGCTCCCTTTGCATAAAACAAAATTAAACTAAATATTGTTAATGTTTGGACGCCCTATGCCTACCAGCTGTGTTCCAAAATTCATAATGAACGTTAACGATGCCAACTCAAAGGCCGGTAACATTCAAGACAACCAGTGGTATAATTAACAAGAAAACATTTATTAGCAAAAGGATGTTACAGAAGTATACATCATGATTCTGGGGCCATAACTGCCAGGAATAACTCAATAGCATGTTAAATATAGTTAGATTTATAATCTCCGTACGTTGGTATATCAAATTAACCCATAGCATGTAATTAGTTTATGAGTAAAGCATACACATTATAATATCTACATATATTGATACTTAATTTTACATATAGAGAGACAAGCGCCGTTTTATATATGCATTTTCAGAACTTCCCATTTTTAAGTCTTTAGACGAGTTTAGACTATAATTGGTTAAATTCGGAAAGATTAAACGTGTGCCCGACGTGCTAAATCTTTCATATTACGAAACTTGCCGAGCGTAAAAATGTTGCAAATAAAGTTTGTAAAGACAAATATTAAACTTTGAATCATCGTTATTTCTTTAATAAAAATTATAATACACGTTAAATAAAACTACCCTCCCGCTAAAAAAAAAAAAAAAAAAAAAAAAAAAATCAAAATGTCGGCGAAAGATTAAAGAAAAATACTTTTAATTAAAAAAAAAAAACCCCGTAATATCAATCGTCAATGAATTTCGACAGTTTTGTTTGGCCCGGGAAAGTATAATCAATTTTCAAAAAACGATCTACAATTTCGCTTTTTATTCAATTTTATAACTTTCCCGATTCCTTTTATTTTTTTAATAGAAGGATTTTCTTCTTTTTTAAAAAATTATTTTATTTTATTATTTAAAATCTTTGAATAAGAAAAAAATTCAGCGATTCATAACAATTATGAAGGGAAGAATAAAACGTGCGTAATGAGTGGTTACGGGTAACGGGAAAAATATTGTCGCCATGTTTTGTTTGTTTGTTTGTTTGATACTGTGTGGTTTAGTTTTGTCTCTGCTTTATCATGACTGTTTTTTTAATTTTTTTTTTTTTTTTAAAGTTCCGTCCGAATCTGTAGACGATAAGTTCCGGGGGATGAAAAGACAAACACATTAAAGGGATCCGTGATTATTTCCATTGTGTGTCGAAAAATGAAGAAATTTAAGATGAGATGCCAATCGGAAGTGAACACTCATCCTCGGAGACACGTCGGCAGGATGGCGACTTTTTTTTTTTTTACGGTGGCGGCGACGGTGATGGGGGAGGGGAGGTGGTGGGTTGGTTGGTAGTTATGTTGTTTGTTGTTTGATGCGTGACACAGGAAGCGGAATTTAAGTTTGGAAGTCAACGTTGGTTGCGGAGGGAGGGCAGAACCAGCGAGACAACGATAAAAAAAAATGAATAAAAAAAAACAAACAAACAAACAAACAAACAAACAAACAAACAAAACGATAATATCGAGACAAGAGAATCTAACATCACGTTACGACACGTGGTATCACGAAAGTTAAGTTACCTTATGTCTGGTTAGTACTTCTGGGTATTTATTTATATCTTGTAACGAGATGTTACCCTGGGGTCGGAAAGTGGAAATGAGAACTAGCAACCCCAAGGAGACGCACTGTGATATGCAAAAAGTGCCCGGGCAACCCCGTCAGCGTTTCCTGGTATAGGTGCTCCATGTAATAAACTAATACCTTCTCAAAGAAAGAAAAAAAAAGCCTGGGAGAGAGGAACGCCTAGAACTAAACAAGACCAGTCACATACCACAAACAATAAGTAAAAGGCCATATCAGAAATGGCATAAATTTGGTTGTTTTGGCTGATGAAAAAATCCCCCATCAATAGAATATTTAAGAATAGCAAGTGTTGTAAGTTTCGTAATGGCTAATGTATTTTTTTTTTTACTGATTTTAACCCCAAACAAGGCACACTTCCGCTTGGATACATCCAAGTTAGTCTAGTATTTAAGACCAAAGCTACAGGGATACAATAAGCAGCGAGATGTTTGTTAACATTACAATTAACTTCTGTATGTCAGTACAGTCAGAAATGCAGGGACCCGTGAGGGAATATCAACGTCTAGCAATACGAGGGAAGAAACTATTATAATAGAAGCATTTCCGTAATCTAGGGATCTCTACAATGTAAGGGTGGGATTTTGCTGCTTGTCGAGTATTTACGTCGAAGGGTTACGAGTGCTTCCAGTTCGTCAGCGCACATTCCATTACACAGGGATGTAACATTTTGCCGATGGGACAGGGGTTGGAGTTGGTTGATAGTGCGGGCCTTGTTACAGCAGATAGTCTAAATAAAACTCGTCTCTATCAACGTATATCAGCATTTTTTTTCGATTGGTCTTGAATTTCTTCAGTCATTCATAGTTTGTTCTTAGTACCGCTTTTAGTAAAGATTGAGCCTTCAACCTCCAGAAGAGCGTCTTTCGGAACTGATTATTACTTAACACGTACCAATTTCTACGGGATTTCGCTGGGAATAATTCTAAACCTTCACTACTGCTACTACTACTACTACTACTACTACTACTACTACTACTAATAATAATAATAATAATATTCGATTTAGAAAAGGTATATAATTAACAAAAAGGAGTGTAACTAAAAAGTTATAATTTACTCTCTAATCTATCGTAGCGTCCTCTTAGCTTCCAAGACGTAAAAGAGACGACATATCGCTAAACGAATCTCTCAGTTACTGTACCTATTTACAATGCCTCCCCACGGGCAGAGTTAGACACCAGGATCGTTTTTTAATGTGGAGAAAAGGTACAAAAATAAAAATCGTCTCAGTCGTGAAGGATTTCTCCTCTACTGGAAGAGAACGAGAAATTAACCTAATATAATCAAATATTTCTTTGTTTCTAAAACCCTAATTGCGTCATGTCTTATGTTATCAAATTAAACCAGATCCCACCATTGTTTATTATTTCCATTCTTGTCTGATTGTTATAGTTCAATTTGCCCCGATTGTTATTGATTAAAAATTCTATCTCTTCAATATTTATTATTTGTTTCTAAAGCTTACTTTCTAAACATTCCTTACTTAGATGTGGCAACTGCGTAGGTCAATTAGCTAACGTACTCGATTTCTATCGTAGGGTCTCAATATGTTATAATATAGTCAAAGACGAAAAAGCAAAAGTAAAACAAAACAAAATCAAGAAAAAAACAAACAAAAATCTTGTTATAATAATGAGTCATTTGATATAATGTTAAGACTGTTCATTAATGGGCTAGGAGACCGGGGTTCAATCTTCAGTCGTCATATAAAAGACTTAAAAAATGGAACTTGGTGACACTTTACTAAACATTCAGCATTATAAGGGGAGGATTAAGGGCAAGTGGTATCATCCTGCGAATGGAGTGACGCATTTCCGTACATCTTAGCATAACAACTATTGAAAAATGATGCCTTATGGTCGCCTCTGACTATAGTAAACCAATGTGCTTAATAATATCAGTAAGTTAATGACTTTTAATTCATTTATATCGTATGAATAAGATGCTTTTATTGGTGTTTTTTATTTTTTCGCTAACTCTATAGTAAAAATTACTTCTATAAAACATCAGGTACTTACAGGAAGGACCACGCGAAGGTTGCCGACATCTTAAGTGAAAATGTTTTGTGGAACGAATTCCAATCGAACATGGCCAGCCAGCTTGTTAGTCCGTATTAATCAATTAGGTACCGACATTTCCCATAACAATATCTTTGCCACGTCGAGACGAGAGATACACACAAGAAATCTTAGACGTTACAAGTTGACATAATGTTACCTAGAAATTTCCTCCTTCTGAGGAAACAGGTCTAAACCGCCCAAGGTATATATGGTAACAGGGCTTGAGCATAAAGAATAATGGTGGATGTCATTAAACAGTGACAAACCCCACTCCTCTCCCGGCGTAGGTGGGCGTCTCCACTCAACTAGTACAATCTCAAAAGCTAAAAACCAAAACAAATTAAGTCTTTTAGTCGTAAATGGCGGTCGAAATGGCCAGGTCGTGAATCAGCCTCAGCCAAAGGTGATTAACTGTAATGAATGAATGAGCAAGAATCGTGGCCCGAAGAAAAGCGTCGCCTCGTTGAAAGTTATTGCAAACTATTGAAAACTAACCAGCCGTGTAAACTGATTGCTTTAAACATTAACAAGAAAGGCAACTACTTCCATTCCTTCCTGGAAACGGAAAAAAAGTTGAAAAGAGTAACAATAAATAAATAAAATAAAATAAAATAAATAAATAAATAAATAAAATAAAATAAATAAATAAAGTAAAATAAATGAATAAATAAAATAAAATAAACAAATAAATAAATTGAATAAAATAAATAAATAAAATAAATAAAATAAAATAAAATAAATAAAATAAAATAAATTTTAAACGGTTTAATCTTAAAACGGGGGGAAAAGTAAAAGCCAAATATTCCCGAAAATAAAAATGAGAAAAGAAAAATATATTTTTCCAATTCACTAATGCCCGACTACCACTGTAACCCGAACAAAAATGTCAATTCAATCAATCATGATGATGATAATGATTATGATGATCATGATCAAAAACAACAGTGACGCATAATTTGCTTTCCAGTTTTTTTGTTTCAATTTTAATGTCAACATTTTTTATTTAATTTTGTTCGTTTGTAAATACGCGTAAGTTCGTTTCTCTGTTAGTTTCTTTATTTGAGTATAAGTTTTAATTTTATCAAGTGGACTCATAGCTCCATCATTCTCTATATGTATTTATTTATCTATATCAGTTTATATTTCCCCACTCTGTCTCTCTCTCTCTGTCTCTCTCTCTCTGTCTCTCTCTCTCTGTCTCTCTCTCTTTGCCAGGATGCGATATAGGTAAAATACTTTCGCTTGTTTTCTTTTCCTTATAAGGGAAATGGTTTCCATAATGTTTTATTGTTAAAGTGTTTTTATTCAATAAGAAAGGCTGTTCTTATGAAACTTTTCAAACGATATAATGTTTGGATTTGTCCGAATAGTCTTGAAAACAATTGTAACTAACGATGAAATACACTATTTGTTGCTACCAACCCATTCTATGAAGCCTTGGTTTTTATTAAAACAATATATATATATATATATATAGTTATATATATATATATATATATATATATATATATATATATATATATATATATATAGTTATATATTTCTCGGGTTTCGAATCCTGAGCTCGGATGTGTCTAACTGATGAGCCCAAATGAGGGCTGAAACTTGGACTTCCGGTTCTTTGACTGTCATGGCTCTTGTGGGTTGCGACGTTGTTTGGCTGTGGAATTTATTATATATATATATATATATATATATATATATATATATATATATATATATATATATATATAGGGTGTTCATTTATTCAGTATGCATTAAAACATATAAAACTTTATTTGCCATTTTTTACAATTTTTTTTATTGTAAATGTAAAGACAGTTCTAATTTTTTTAATGAACACGGTCTATATTTATATAGTGTCCCTAAAATCCGTGTTCATCAAAAAATTATATATACATATAGCGTTTGCATTACTTATAAAATCATCAAATGTTCACAGACAACGACTATAATAATTTTTTCCTTGTTTCATGGAGTTTCAAAAATGATAATTTTCTCTTCAGAGGAGATTGCTTGCAGGGTAAAAATAAATAATTTACTAGTTAGCATAAAAGCACTTCTTACATATATATTTTTATATATGCGTGTTCCAAAATATACAACTCTATACGTTTACGTATATTGGCTATGCAAGTTATATATATATATATATATATAATATTTACATCCCGGACAAACGGTTATTTCGTTTTATGAGAACTCATCTGGTAAATGTGGGAACGTATACAACGAATGGTTTGAACTTTAGATCTCATACTTCGACATCTATATCCATACGCCAAACGTGTTCGAGTGAGAAGTATAAATACCGAACTTTATCAGTAGGATATATTGTGGTTTAAGAGGACCCACTCTCCACTTTTGATAGGAAGGGAACCTATGCATTATAGCTAAGCTTCAAAGAGAAACAATTAATTATTCAAAAACACAGTGATCTTCCTTTAAGCTGACAAATAGTTATAATTTCAGAATTAAATATTTACACCCACAGACATTCCTGTATTTCGTCTCCTAAAGGCTCATCAGTGTGGCCACGTATATTACTGAATCACTGCTTATGCGTATGTGATTACGAGCAACTGTTTTGGAACGCGTATCACAAGTTTATTCTGAAGATTCTGATGAAGATGTGCAATGAGTTATTCTCATCTTTATAAACATGAAACATTCGTAAATAAAATTAATCGGGTTTACACTGATGTTGGGTTTACATACACAGGATGTCTCAGCAAATGTACTCACACTTCGGATGACGATAGACCGTTTAGACATAGATTGAAATGGAACAGCTTTGAATACACAAGACAAATGTCATTAAAGGATTATGTTCGCAAATGTTCAAATTGATAACCATTATTGTCAAGGCAACACTGATAATACACCCCAAGGGATTCGCAAACATCACGGAACAATAATTACTGCCTCCCAAGACGGAAAGCAACGGGAAACTACCACCCTTACATGTCTTCCCAAGATTACCACGGCTCTACAATTTGGAGAGCCGTGGTCGCCGACGCGCTTAAAACAATAGGGCCGCCGCCGCCGCCGCTGCTGATGCTGCTGCATAGTTGTTGCTGTTGTTGTCACACTACGTTTTTACCCAACTAATCCTCTGGCCTGCTTTGGGTAGGATTAAAGCTGCTGTCTTCAAAGGATTCCAATAATAAAAATAAGATATATATCGTTCGGTACAGACATGACAATGGAAGACCACATAAGAACGAAAATTTGGATTTATAGGACCAAAAAATCGAACTTTGATCGCCCTTCGGAGCCTGTAGCGCAGTGGATAGTCTCTACGGTTCCAGGTGAGCATTGTTTGGAGATAACGATTTCAATCCTACGTAGAGCTGGTCAAAGGATTAGTTGGTCAAAAACGTGGTGAGACGACAACTATGAAAGGCAGTGATTACTAAGGATACAGTTCGAAGACTCAGCATCCCTATCCTGTCGCAGTTAATCACCTGAAGATGAGGATAACAGTCAGCAAATAAATAAATACACAAATTATTAGTGATGAGACGATTCTAATATTTTTCCGATTCCGATACAATAACCGCTTCCGTACTAAGTTACCGATTCCGATAAAATTACCGATTCCGATTCTTTATACATCTCTAAATATTTAACTATAAAAGTGTTATTTTTGTCTAATTACCGTAAAAACACTTATTAAATGTGCAGATATTTTCTCAAACGTAAAAGCACACTTGGGGTGGGGGATCAATAGCTTTTTACGTTACTAGTAATTTAAAATCAATAAATCTTTATTATTTTATTATAACTACTAGCTTTCATGCAAATGCGGAAAATTATACAAAGGTGATACCGGTCGCCTCCTAAAGCTAAGGCTAGAAGAACATTGTAAAACCGTGACATGATAGGAGGTCGAAAAGTCGAGACTAGCTGATGACATATGGAAAGAAAAAGGAACACACTCCCATTTACGGAACGAGGTAAAAATAATTGTCAAGGATGCAAGATGGAGAGTTAGGCGACTTAAAGAAGCAGCATATATGCTAAAAAAGGAAAAATGACTAAGCAGACCAAGTATAGAGATCAGCAGTATATGGGAATTTATAATTATAAAGTGAAACAAAAATCGCACAACCCTTCTTTAAAATTTTAACGGTAAAAGGGAGATAATCCCACCAAACTTTATTAAAGACACCCCCCTCTTGTCAGCCATTGTTTTCACACATACGAAACCACCACGAAAAAAAAAAGAAAAAAAAAAGAAAAAAAAAAGAAAAAAAAACCAACCCCAAAAATACGAAACCATCTACGGAGCCAGTAGCTTTTCTCTTTTCTTCTCCAAGATGACGACCAGCATACCTGACGAAGGCCGGAGACTACGCCAACCGAAACGTTGCACAAATAACACTCAAGATGAGAACAATAGTCTGATCAATACAAATAATATAAATAATCAGCTCTCATCTCAAAATTTTAGAACTGAATTCTTTTAGGATACGTTTGGTGGAAAAGAGAGTTTGGATGGAAAAGCGAATGTAGGAAGACACGGAAGTCCAAGTGCAACGAGGTATTTGGATAGAAAAATGTAGTTTTGGCAAAAAAAGGAGTCTTGGTGGAAGATGTTTTTTTCTGAGATGGACATTTTTGAAATTATTTTCTAAAAAGTGAATATTAAGCAGAAATCGAAACGAAAGTAAAAGACTTTGTAAAGAATTTTTGATTTAATTTTTCATTTTTCTCTTTGTTATCCCGATACAAAAAAAGATGGAGATTAATTAAATTAACATAATAGTAAATGCCCGTATCTGCCCTGCTGCATTCACTATTGGGTCACGGGCAAAAAGTGGGTGGGCGTCAGTTCTCTTCTTCGTAAATTAGCCTCCATCGAGTACAGAAAGCCTGTGGCACAGACGTAAACCCCGTGCACGCGTGCAAGTCCGGCTTTCTAAACGGATAGACCCGTGTACATTAATTGTGTGAGTATGCCAATTCCACTAATTGCTCCCCTACCTCAAACAAAAACGAAAACGCCCATCCGACCAAGCATCCAACTATGTCGGTTGCTGGCTTCTATTTTTGGTGGCAAATAGGTACGTGCCTTACACACGAGACTTACGAGACCCCCCTTCGTTGCCCGCAACGAAATCGAGTAGCCCCACGCAACAATGCCATAAATAACGCAATGAATCAAGGATTTTTAATTTATTACTAAAAAGTACGTCAACAATTCTGTGTGGTCCTCGTTGTAGAAAAGAATGGCGAATGACTTTCATGGAGACCCTGTCAAGTTTGAATTGTATTAAACGCCGCTTTGGAACTCCTACTCTGCTCTCTGTTACCTCGACTTTATTAACTCCCAGAAATGTAAATGCAATGTGAACAAACATCTTGCTGTTCAACTGCACAACTTAGGTTGCCTCTATAATCTGGCCCCTATCATAGTAGCTCTTTATGTTTCATTGGCCATATACCTTGTTTTTAGGCGAACAAAAGTTTAAGAAAAAATAACTAAAATTAGGGTAGCCTTCAAAAATTCCAATTTTTTATTAAAGTTTGCATATTAATGTTTTTAAATCTGGCTATATAATAGAACGCAAGTACATTTTATGTTGAATTCGTACATTATCACCCTGCACACATATTTAACAAAAAATAAGATCGCTCAATTAGCAAAGATAATGATTGATGATAATAGGGCTAGGACAACAGCATATTCTTTTCATTGTTTTGACTCAAAAAAATGAAGAGAATAACTGTTGTCATAGCCCTAGTGACAAATCAAATATTGTCAAAATAAAAGATTCGGACTTTAAAATGAATTGTTCCAAAATCAATTTGTGTCGCCACATCGTTTATTTTTAAATAGCAATAAAACTGATATAGCAAACTTTGATTCTGAGTGCTTCTGTGTACATGTCAAAAAAGTGCATAGAAGTTTGTCGTTGAGTTAATAGTCCCATTTGTGAATTTATCATTTGTGTCTGCCCGTTTCCAAGTATTTGGATTAATGGGCGTTCTCTTTTTCAACGTGCGTTCTTGAAATTCAGGCAACTGTACAATAGTAAACCCTCGACCACTCAGCGTCCGCGTATGTGAAAGGTGAGCTCAAGTTAAACTTAATTTAAAGTTCTATATTCATTGTGAATAGTGATTTACTGAAGAGGACATTCCCATCAGGGATTCGTGCCCTGCTTGGTGTCAAAGCGTTTCTGAATAGGACGACTGCTGGGCAGTTAATAGAACACTTTCTTCTTTATTTTTTTCGTTCCTTCTTTTTAGTTATTTTGCTTTTCTTTTTTATTTTTTCTTGCGTGCTGTCTTTTTTTTAATATTTTCTTTATTTAAAATTTTATTCTTCTTTCTTCTAGTCGTTATTAATGCGTTTCTCGTTCTTTTCTTTTAGCCTTTCGTTCTTTTCATTTTAAAAAAAATTCTTTTTATATCTTCCTGGTTTTAGTTTCCGTTATGCTTTTTGTTAAATCTCGTTCTCCTTAAATCTCGTTCTCCTTAACTCTATTCCTTACATTCTTTGGGGGGGGGGGTGGGGGTGGAAGGAGGAAGTTCCATGGGAGTATGAAAAATTCACAAGTGGTCCCCAATCACATGTATATCCATGTTAGGAGAGATGATAATCTTAGATCTTTTCAACTCTTGCAGGAAGGTGCCGGCGTTCTACATACAGCGCCTTGAATACTCAAATTGGTCACCCATCTGGTAATGACCAGGCTCAACGTTGCTTAACTACGGTGATCTAATGAGAACGGGCATGTCAACGTGATTATGCTGTCTTACGTTCTTTATCTTTTCTTTTACTTATTTTTCTTCTTTTTTTTAAATAGATTTTTTAATATTATTTTTGTTTATTCTTCATTTCATCTAAATTTCATCTGTTCTATTTACTCCATTAAATATTGAACCATTTCTTTCTATTTAGTCGGCTTTCACTTTTCATTTCATTCTATATGTTTCTATATCTTTCATTCTATATGTTTCTATATATTCTATATATTTTTCTATATCTTTTATTCTCTATAGTTCTGTATATTTCATCTTTTTATATCTTTCTATATTTTTCTATATATTTTTTCTGTATATTTCCATATGTTTCATTCTATATCATTCTATATATTTCTATAGCTTTTATTCTCTCTATATACATTCTATACCCTTCATTCTCTATACATCTGTATCTTTCATTCTATATATTTCTATAAATTCTATACATTTTTTCTAAGTATTTCTATATAGTTGATTCCATATCTTTCTATATCTTTTATTTTATGTTTCTCTATATATTCTATATATATTTTTTATATGTATATATCTTTGAAAGTGAGAATGTGTGTGTGTGTGTGTGTGTGTGTGCTTGTGAGGACACTTCTCAGCCTATATACTCAACGGATTCTTTATCTACAGGCTTGAAATTTAGTATATAGTATATTCAGACACGTAGAAAACTTTTTAGTCGGTTTTATCCCGAAAAACAAAAACGGCCCGCTAAAGGGTAAAAATTGAAAAATTGACACATGATGGTCGTCAGATTTTTATTTGTGTGCTGTTTCATGAATGTGCATGTGTGAATGTGCGTATTACAGATTCCTCATCCTAAGTATGAGTCGGTTGAAAACACTTTTTAAATCGTGTCAAGCATTCCTAATGGTAATCGTACTTGACTAACAATGTAGAGGTTTTGGTTTCGATCTCAGCCCGAATATTTTCTTTTTTTTTCTTTACTTACAAGAAGTGAACTGTTTAGAAAAAAACATAATACTTGCATGCACATGTCTTAGTTTCTTTGTGAATTAAAATATAGTATTTATGCGTATTTTACGACTGGGCAACACCGGGCGATTTGCTAATCTATAAGAATATGGGCATGATTACATAAATTCGAAAAATCGGAAGAGTAGTTGCAATCGTGTGTTATATTTACGCCATCTTTTTTTATAAACACACACACACGCCCCCCCCCATATATATATATATATATATATATATATATATATATATATATATATATACTTGATCGGGATTGAATAAGGATCAACGAATGTTTCGCACTTTGAGTACATTTATTTTCATCAAAATCGGTATATATATATATATATATATATATATATATGTATATATATATATATATATATATATATATATATATATATATATATAATGAAAATAATGGAAATAGTATTCAGACAAAATAGAGAAATAAAAAGGAACAAAACGTGTTATGTGTTCAACAAGGTTTCGTCTTTATTTCATCCAGAGGAAGTCTCGAAATAAAAACGAAACGTTGATGAATACATAACACGGTTTGTTCCTTTTTATTTCTCCCCCTCCCTTTCCCTCTTTTTCTCTATGTATGTATATATATATATATATATATATATATATATATATATATATATGTATATATATATAATTAGTTTTTTTTTAAAAAGAAGTCGAGCAGATTGATCAGTTATAAGGCAAATCCAAAAATAAGAGCGTATTTATATATATTTTTGTTTACAGAAAGTTTAACATAAGACAAGTCATTGATACTGGCAGTTTCAAACACGATAATTAGTATCGTTTTATGTACCCATATCAAGCTCTCGTCAGCCAATACTCAAGATGAGTATTGGCTGAGGAGAGCTTGATATGGGTATCTAAAACGGTCCTTATTATCGGGTTTGAAACTGACAGTACCAATTACTTGTCTCATTTAAAAACTTTCTGTAAACAAACGTATATATATATATATATATATATATATATATATATATATATATATATATATATATATATATATATAAATTAAAACTTAAAGACCAAAATACAAATATTAATATGCAAAGTTTAGTACCATACTTAAAAAATGCTCAATATTCCGGATAGAGCATGTATATACGTGCATTAAATTCCAGTTATATATAAATATATTAAAGTGAAAACAGAAGAAAACGCTTGATTAATAAGATTGTTTAAAAGATTTATTTCCGAATTTATTTCATTATATATATGTATGTATGTATGTATGTATGTATGTATGTATATATATATATATATATATATATATATATTAGGATTATTGTAAATTATTTTTTTTTATCTCTGTTATCTGTACCTACATTGAGATAGCAAACGAGTGTATACATATATATATATATAGGAAATTTATTACTGTGAGTCCAGAATGAGTTTACAAATTGTTTCAGCTAGAGGAAAATCCTCAAAGAGAGGAAAAAATCCAACTAGCATCGTCAGAATTCATAGATGGACTAAGTTATAAAGTCAAATAAGAATGGAAAAATCGTAGATAAAGGGGAGTTAGAAAAGAAGGGGGAGTGGTAGGGAGAGGACGTTGGAGTTTAAAGCAGTAGGAGTGTCTTCGATAAGAGAGGGGTTTATAATTAAATATTAATTATGTGTAAATTCTTATATACGTTTTTTTTAACGGTTTAAACTTAAAAGACGCTACTTTTATTGATAACGGCATAAGTAACAGTTAATTTAAAGGATCACCATGACAACAGGTTGGAGAGTTAATGTTAGTGAAGGAACGGGTTGAAAATGGGGTTTAAAGTGATTTAGCCGGGCGGGGAGAGATTGAAAGATATTTATTGTTTATAAAATGGAAAGAAAAAGAAAAGGAAAAATAAGTTAATGAAATATACTTTACAGGTTTATTTTGATAGTATAATGATATATATAATTAAATATAATATATATATATATAAATAAATTAGCCGGGCAGGTAGAAATTATACGTTACAGGTTTATTTTAATAAAATAAAATAATAAAATAGGTGAAAGCTTAAGTAAGTAACTTAAATAATAGATAAAACAATTATATATATATATATATATATATATATATATATATATATATATATATATATATATATATATATATATATATGAAGAATTACTCCATCCTCGAATATTCCTTTAAAATTACCACTTTTATAGGTTTTCAGGGTCGCTGAAAACGAAAATTATGTTTAAAATTAAGGCAAACGAGTAGCTTCCAAAATATGAAGAAATGTTAGTTTTAAAAAGTGGGGGATCACTTTTCTATAATAATTTAACGTAAAATGGTCACCCACTTTGTGCGGGGCTTCCTTTCTACCCTCGGAAAATCCTTTAAAATTACCTGTTTACATTTGGTGGGAGGCGGTGGAGGGGCGGGGGTGTTTTGGCCATTTTCAGAGACCCGAAACCCCAGAAGAGTGGTAATTTTAAAGGAATTTTCGAGGGTGGAGTAATTCTTCATATTTACTATATATATATATATATATATATATATATATATATATATATATATATATATATATATATATATGATCGAAGCTATAGCTTTTGCAAATTATGATTTACAACATTTATTCTTCGTAGACACAAAGGATACGAGATAAAGATAAATATTTCCTTATTCCATGAAGTTTCAAAAATAGACTAAGATGAAAAATAGTAAAATAATATTGTTTATAGATTAGCTATAATTTTCGTGGTTAACACAGTAATTGAAATTCTCAAAGTTTGAAAGAAATAATATTGCAAAGATCTTAACTTATTTCTATTTATATTGAAATTCTATTATTAAGTTCTAATATTAAGCATTTTTATTTGAATGGAATTATCCTATAAATATTAGTATCAATATTTATATCCACATTTTATGTTAAAAGTTTTTAATTCTGAATATATATATATATATATATATATATATATATATATATATATATGAAAGTCAGAGTTGTGTTTTCCGTGATAAAATATTTATATATAAATTCAATATACATATATATATATGTATATATATATATATATATATATATATATATATATATATATATATATATTAAAAAAGAATTTATATATATATATATATATATATATATATATATATATATATATATATATATATCAAAAAAGAACTTTTTCTCAATAAGTTTATATTTTTTGTTCTAAAACAATTATTTCTCATTTTTGCAGGTGATTGTCCCAGTATAGTTAGCGATGGTTGTTCAGAAGTGACCAGCAGATCACAATATAATGAAGGATCAACGGTCGTTGGTAATGACCTCTGTCCGTACGACGCCGAAAGTAGTTTGACCGCGGAGGGTATTAAGGAACACTGTCCGTCGTCGTCAGTCCAGTCGCCAAGAAGTTTAGACGACGCGTCTAGTCCACAAAACGCCGACATCAACAGCATGCACGGAGGACCGGTGAACGGTGAAGATGGCAGCGGCGTTTCAAGCCCGAAACCACGAAAAATTCGCCGGAGTCGGACGACTTTTACAACGTTTCAGCTTCACCAGTTGGAAAGATCGTTCGAAAAAACACAGTACCCGGATGTATTCACGCGAGAAGAGTTGGCAATGAGACTCGACCTAAGTGAAGCAAGAGTCCAGGTAAGCAACATATTAATTATAGAAAAATGTGTGAAGAGCATGTATTTTATAATGAATATAAGGAGAGGAGACAGTTTTTCTTATAAATGTATCAACTACACACCCACCCACACACACACACACACACACACACACACACACACACACACACACACACACACACACACACACACACACACACACATATATTTCTTTATTTAGTTGTGATTTCAATCAAAACTTAGCCAATGGAAACCACAAAGAAATCAGTACTGAAGCATGTATATATATATGTCGTACATAATGTTTGCATAAATAAAGAAAATTATGCAATAATGCAGCTCTGTTTCTTATTGAGTACTATTTTATAAACACCGGTTTCATTGGATTAAAATCAAGGAATACATTTATTATATATATATATATATACGTTTTAGTTTTCCCGGAAACTACTTGGTTGATATGATTGAAATCTTGTATTGATTTTTGCTATGAGAAGGTATATGGTATCCGTTCGATGCACAGTTAGGGAAATAAGATTAATCATTAACTCTAGAATTTTGGCATAAAGCATCCAGTCTAAATCAAGGGCCTGTAAGGTTTTTAATGGGCTAAAAATTCTCGTCTATTAATGATGTATATTCGGTATTACTATCTTTAAATGCTCAATTCAGGGTAGCGGTAGGACAATGCACCCCTCTTTACTTTGATATCATCATCCAATGCATTACCTGCTCTTTTTTGGAGGTAGAGTAAACGTAGTATTTGTTTTGTTGTCATCCTGCTAGGCATTATCTCCTCTTTTCGAGATCGTATATGTTAGTTTGTCTTAATGTCATCCTCTTCTCATTTAAAAGGTTAGTGTATTATCTGTCCTGTTGTCATAAAATCATTATCCCAAGCATTATCTCACCCTTTGTGTAGTATATGCTCGTTGCTTATATATACAAAAATATCCGACCAATAAGTTGTAATAAAAAAAAATGAAAAATTTGTACGTACAAAAAAACGTGGTATTAAAATAAAAAGAAATTAACCTAGTGCTTCCAGATCAGGCTTTCTGGCTTGAAATGCATCAAACACTGATGCTATTGTTTTTCCTTTTCCTCCGCAAAACTCAATCATGTTCGGCAAAATAAAAAATAGAAACAATTTGCCTTTAAAAAACAACCAAATCAAACATAATGAATAAATATTTAAAAATATAAAGAACATTCACAAAAATGATCGGACTCGCCATTAAATAACCCCCAAAATGGTTGATATGCCGGAAGACAAAAGAACCAACCGAAACACCATGAATAAAAATCTTTACCAAGATGGTCTTTCGACATTATATATATATATATATATATATATATATATATATATATATATATATATATATATATATATGTCTTCAAGTCCAACATAAACAAATTCCTGACAAACCGCCCCCTTAATTAAGACACTCTATCAAATATCCAATACTAATGATTACTACAATGCTATCTCATTGATTACTGTACACGCAATAACCCTTATCCGTGAGTGGCCTCCGGGCCTTGATAAGTGGGGACCTCCATGTATATATATATATATATATATATATATATATATATATATATATATATATATATATATATATATCTATATCTATATATTGAACAACATTGAGTTCTTGGTCTTCGGTTCAGGATCAAAGTGTAGTATCTGTATCTTTTTTGTTGTCGTGGGGATCATAGTGGAGGAGAAATCCTTCATGACTAATACATTTTTTATTTTGGTTACTAACCAGAAAACCCGCTTTTTGGGGAGCTGGTTTCCCTAATATTAAAAATCGACCTTGTTTCTAACTCTTCCCTCGAGGGAGGCAAGAAAACAAAAATAAACAAAAAAATGCTCTTTGAAGTTAGAATAGAGTACCTTAGTTCACCGGTAGTGCGAATGTAAAAACCAATCATCAGCGCTATAAATTCTTATATTGTCGATGCAAGTTAAATTTGGCCAGAAACAGAAAGTGTAACTAAACAAAACTACTTTAATCCAAACAAGCACTATAACGTACAAATCTTATTGAAATAACAGAAATACGTTCATTGAAATTGTGAAAAGATTTCTAACAATTTTTTTTGTTTTGTCTTTTTTACAGGTGTGGTTTCAAAACAGACGAGCCAAATGGCGAAAGCGTGAGAAAGCCATGGGTCGCGAAAGTCCCAACTTCCTTCCAACAGACCATCTTCAATCGTTGCCGGACGTAAGCGCGCTGGCCGGTGCCACCCACTTCAATAACGCCGGCGCCACCGACGCTTTCTGGCAAAACCGTTTTCCTCATCTCACCGGGGTCAGTCCGTTCTTAACCCTCCACCATCAACCCGGATTCTCGACGCTCGCCCCGACGTGCATCCCGGGCAAACTGCCTTTCGGCGGTCTTCTTTCGAACTATATGGGCGCAACCACTGCGGGGCCCGGCGCGCTACCCAACATTCTCCTAAACAGCGGTATGATACCAAGCTCACACATTAACCATTCGCCGGTGAGGTTCTCGTTTGATTCGGACGTTGTTGATATGCGAAAGTCAAGCATTGATAATCTGCGCTTTAAGGCCAAAGAGCACACTTCCTCCATTGAACATATTCCGATGTTGGCTCACACACATCAAGAACTTGCTAAATCATAATTGTATCTTTAATCTTTTTTTTTCATTTTTAACCCCTGGCCCATCCATTTTTTTAAAACTCATGTGCAAAAAAACGAATGAATGTTTTTCTCTTGTGATGTTTGTTTGAAATCTCGTGAATATTGTATAAAAATTGCAACGCAAATAATTTGTGGCTTTAGAGAAGATTAAATGGAAATTCAATTATTTACGTCGGTGTTGAGTTCTTTCTTTCACATTTTTTATCCGTCGTTTAGGAGATTACGTTTTATTCTGCATTCATTTATTTTCCTCAACAAGTCTGCACTTTGTGTCTTTCTCTCTATCTGTCTGACTGTTTGTCTGTTTGTCTTTCTCTGTCTGTCTGTCTTTCTCTGTGTTTGTTTGTTTTCTTTCTCCATGTTGTCTGTCTGTCTTTTTTCTCTGTTTGTCTGTCTTTCCCTACGTTTGTCCATTTCTTGTGTCTGTCCGTTTGTCTGTCTTTCTTTCTTTCTCCATATTGTTTGCCCGTTTGTCAGTCTTTTTATATGTCTGTCTGTTTGTCTTTCCACGTGTTTGTCTACATTTCCATATGTTTGTCTGTTTGTCCATCTTTCTCTATGTTTATGTTTCGCCTGTGTATATACTTTCTTTATGTCTGACCGCTTTCTTTATATTTGTTTGTCTGTCTCTTTATCTATGTTTGTCTGTCCGTCTCTTTCCCTATATCTGTCTATCTGTCAGTTCGTGGGTTTGTCATTATATCTGTGTTTTTTTTCCATTCTGTTTACCTTGTCCGTTTGTCTCTTTGTATGTTTGCATTTATATCTCTCTGTTTATTAATGTTTGTCTGTCTTCCTGTCTGATTGTATTTCTGTCTTTTTCTATGCTTGTCTGTCCGTTTGTTTGACTGTCTTTCTATGGTTGTCTACTCTGTATCGTCTTCAGTGTCTACCTATTTACTTTTTCAATGTTTGTCCGTCTGTTTGTCTTTGTCTATGTAAGCAACCGCACATAACAAGAACTGCTGATAAGATATCCATGAAACTTGTATCCAAAACATTAACATATATTAACACCCCTTCGACTATTTAATAAATAATAAAAAAAAGTTCGATGCTAAGTAGTTTGAAACAATTGACAAGATACTACAATTGCGATAACTGTGGGAAGTCTATCAAAAAGAATGATTTGCAAATTAATTCTCATGGCGGAAGATATTGGCTCGGAAACTAAAGGCAAGCACACAAAATAAAGTCCTGAAACAAACAAACAAACAAACAAACAGACAAAAAATTACACCAAACAAAAAACAAGAAAGGAAAAAGCAGTTACTAATTTATTTGTAGTTTTGTATTTTATCATTTTTTACACACACACACGCACACACACACGTACATACATAGGTTGTAGGTATAAAAGTAATTGTTAATATTTATGAAAAATATAATAATTATAAAAAGTCCCTTTAAGAAAATAATGTTGAGCACTCTTTAGATAGGAGGTGTCTTAAATAAGTTTCCAAACTTTTTTTTCATATGGGTACTTTTATTGATAGTACACACATGAAACTCTAATCCTCTTCGAAGTAATCTCCTCCGGCTGCAATGTACTTGTTGTACCGTTCCAACAACTTCTGTAAGGCCTCATGAAGTCCTCTTGTGTGAGTGTGTCAATGACCCTCGACACAGCCTCGTTCATCTCCTCAATTGTCTTATAACGACAGTCTCTAAAGTTTTCTTTTAGTTTTGGGAATAAACAAAGTCAAAGGAAGAAGGGGCTAAACTGTGGGATCTGAATTCGACCAGTTCGACCATTTCTCTGCTGTCATGACAACGTCTTTTTTTTCTGATTTTCTCTGTGCACACTTGGGACAAACTTTGGGCAAATCTTCCACATCTTCAGTTCTTTGCGAATAATTGTGTGTACAGTTCCCACACTGACATCAAACTGTGCACTTAACGTCTCTATAGTCATACGACGATCCTTATTCATGAAATTCTTTATTTGGCCAATCAACTTTGGTGCTCTGACTTCCTTACCCCTCCCACACTTCTCATCATACCTCACAGACTCCATGCCTTCCTTGAATCTCTTATGCCACTCAAAAACTGATGCTCGATTCATGCAAGATGGTCCAAAGACAGTCTTAAACATTCCATACGTTTCTGTGGCATTTTTCCAACTTTAAACGTTTATTAAATATCGTTCTTCTAAAATATCCTCACGTCCAGATAACATTTTTAAAATTACTAGCCGTGACAATCGGGCTTTAGTAGAGTCTATTCCAATTCCTGCTGTAGCTGTTCATTTGAACCTGACATCATAAAAATTGGTCAGTAATCTTATAAGATATATAGCAATAATATACCCAGTTTTCTAGATTCTACAACAATTTTAAATGTCTGTACAAAAATTCAGGAAAATTATTTAAGGCGCCTTGTAATTAAGAAAAAACGGCGAACTTAAGCGCATATGTAAAATCCCAACTTCCTATTTCTGAATACTCTCTGATTGTTTACTGTTTATGCCCGCTGAATTGGCATTTATTGGTTCTTAATTTCTTCCAATTGGATTGTCACGGCTAGTAATTTTAAAAATGTTATCTGGACGTGAGGATATTTTAGAAGAACGATATTTAATAAACGTTTAAAGTTGGAAAAATGCCACAGAAACGTATGAAATGTTTAAGACTGTTTTTTTGACCATCTTGCATGAATCGAACATCAGTAAAAATCATATTTTGTTGGAAATTGTTTTTTTGTTTTTGTTTTTCCTCCCATTTTCGCCCCAAACAAGTCACAGTGCCTCTTTGAAGTAGGGGGCTACAATCGGGAACATAAGTTGCAGGGATGTTATGTAGTGAAATGAGCATCAAGATATCTGTTCACATTACACTAGAACTTCTGCATGTCAGTACAGTTGGGAAAGCAGAATCCCGGAAGGGAGTTCCAAAGTCTAGCAGTTCTGAGGAAGAATCTACTGGAGTAGAAGGCTTTCTAACATCTAGAAATATCTACTGTGTAGGGGTCGGGTTTTACTGCTTGTCAGGTTTGTCGGGTTATTTACGTCAGGGGAGGGGTACAAGTGCGTGTAATTCGTCGGCGCATTCACCATTAAAATACTTGTAAAACAGGCAGAGGGATGCAACATTTCATGGATGTGACAGAGGTTGAATCTTATATGACAGTTCAGGATCTATAAGGTTGGTGACTCTCTTTTGAACCCTGTCCAGGAGTGAGAGACTAGTAGCAGATGCACCAGCCCAAATGTGACAACAATACTCCATGCATGGACGAATAGTGGCCTTAATTTTGAAACCAGGTTTACTGTTTTCTTTGAACAAAAGTGAATAATAACATTTATTTCCGGGTGTTTGTTTATGTATAGTGTTGCGTTTAACTTTACACTCGAGTTTGCATCAGTAATACTTAAATAAATGGTTATTAATGCTAGGGGATTAAGAAGGGAAAAATCAACCTTGCAGTATAATATCTGTTTTTTTTTTTAAATCATAGTGTTGCTTACGAAAACACGAATGTCAATAAAGAAATCCATTTCATACACAACAAATGTCGGAAATGAATTGCTGGAGTTTAGAACATGAATAAGCTTATAATATAAAATTAATTACGTTTATTAATATCGAATTGAATTCAGTTTTAAACGTGAAAAAAATAGAAGCACAATATTCTTCTTACGACAAAACAGAGCTTAACACACACACACACACACACACACACACACGCACACACACACACACACACACACACACACACACACACACACACACACACGCGCGCGCACACACACACACATATAACAAATATTTTGTATATATATATATATAATTGACATATATAACTTGACTTAAAAGTTACATGAATAATTATGCACAACGAAACAGGTGCTGTTAAGAACTGAATCATTTAAGTTCTGGCTTTAAATTTATCCAGAAGTATAGGTCACCCGACGAGGTCATATTTTGATTGAAACCATAGTTCTGTTAGCGTCGCGACACACAATATTTACTAAAAAGCAAATAAAATATCTTGCCCTTTTAATTGGACACTGTTAATAACCTCGTTATATTCATTGGCTTTTTATGCTTGGATTCCCGTAACTTGAAACTCTATCTATCTATCTATCTATCTATCTATCTATCTCTTTATATATATATATATACATATTATATATATATATATATATATATATATATATTTCCACTATCAATAATTCCCACTCTTTATCTGTGCTTAAACCTAAGCGTAGACTCCATGATCAAAGCTTTTTTCTTAGAACTGCACGCCGTTCTCCTGCTTTCCAGCTGCCTTCAAGTCCAACGTGAACAAGTTTCTGATTAGCCGTTACACTTAAGTTAACAAATTTACCGAACTTCCATTACTATCGATTACTATATTGTCCTTTTGACTACTGTACACCATTTGACCCTTGAGTGTGCCTATCGGCCTTGATAAGTGGTGACGCCTTTGTAATATATATATATATATATATATATATATATATATATATATATATATATATATATATATATATATATATACTAGCATTTCAAGCCGGCGTTGCCCGTGTGTTTGGAGTTGTATGTTGAGCAAAAAAAACAATGTGGTAGTAGGAAGGCAAGCTCGAACCCGTACCGCAAAGGAGAAAAAGAACGGGGAAAACCCCGACGTCTTTGCTGTTTTTTTTAACTTTGACCCCTATTAGGACCCCTTAGCATTTATTGTTTTGGATTCAAATTAAGTTATTAAGTTAGATCCTAGTCCAATGGACCTATATCTAAAATTTCAAGTGTTTAGACCCAAAATTGGCGGAGGAGTTTGGTAAAGTTCTCAAAGGTCAAATCGTTGAACTTTGACCTTTTAACAGCCAAATTTCCTTCCGAAAACGGATTACAAAGATTTTCCCAAATCTCAATACCCTGTATATCAAATTTCGAGTATGTAGACTGAAAATTGACAGAGTTATTTCGTAGGGAAATGTACACAGACAGACAGACAGACAGACAGACAGACAGATTGACAGACAGACACTTTCACTTTTATAGATATATAGATATATAGCCATCCACATACAGTAATGTTTCGTTGTATCACAATTCATCAGTGCGGCTCGACATACACTTTTTCACTGACGTATTGACAGCGGCAGCTCTAACCATCGGACCACGAATCAGTGCCCGTAAATATTTCTCCTCAAATGTCTATTTAATTAACATTTGCCCGTCGCATAGTGCTCAAATTATTAGTTTGTTTACAAATAGAGGGTTTCGCTTAATCACTTAAATACGCGTCGGGTGAAAATATATTTTGCAAAGTGCTCAACCCAAAAACGGGGGGGGGGCTTAATAGTCATTCGCATGCAGTAGTGTTTCGTTGTATCACAACTCATCAGTGCGACTAAACATACAACCGTCGTTTCGGAGATTGTGACTCTTGTATGTAAGCTCACATCGGAACACATAAGGAATCAATATATATATATATATATATATATATATATATATATATATATATATATATATATATTGTCTTTCTGGCGAAAATGATTGATTTACTGTCAAAACAAAAAGCGACCGGGCACATATTTCATGCACAAACTATTCCTGAAATAAAAAAAAACATTTTCGCTCTCGGAACAGCATTTTATAGTGAATGTCAGCGTGTTTAACGTAATTCACGCAGAACTAACTCCGACTTATGCAATTACAAAAACCGGCCCCAACAGTAGGCGATGTAAAAAGAAATCCGACGGATGACCGGCGGGACTAACTGTAATTCGCTTAATACGACTTCTCCAGTTCAAAACATTTGTCTGTAACCTTCTAGTAAGGCTTGGTACGGACTCTCTGGCGAGGCATGTTCCTATGGTGCTTAGTTACCAGGGCTTGTTTCACCTTACAAGTGAATTGTTTCTTAGGGCGCTAGGTCTTTCTGGTCGAGACTTAGGTCATTTGATAAAAGCAAAAGATCTTGGAAAGAGGAGGTTCTGTTATGGGAGTCTGTTAGCTCTGTACGGCAATTTTCTAGTGATGGTGTCACAAATAAAACAGTCGCTTTAAATTTCTCCTGAGCCAGCCCGGAACTAGTAAGGCTAATAAAACTGCCATAAAAATACTCACTCAGTGCACAACTTGGTCTGACCGGAGATAGCGAAATTTAAAATGTATCACAACATATATAGAACGTAAAATGTGAGGCGATCAAATTATTTTGGCCATGATCTTCTTCAATGCAATGCAATAGCCTCTTCATACCAACTTGAATTCGTTCGTCGCCTGTCAATTGAATACATCCAGGGAAGAAGTTTGGATGGTGCTATGGCATCAAAATATTAAATTCAGTTTTAGATGAAAAAATATTATTTGGGTTAGATATTTAACTTGAATGGACCCATTTATTTGCCTAGGATGGACGGCCTTTAAAGAAAGCAAAGTATTATTGACTTCAAGAGAGTGCTGTATCACATTAAATCTAGAATCTATATGTTCCCAGCTGTATTTTATGACCTGGAGTGAATAAATCGGGCTACTTCATTAGAGATAAAAATCGAAGCATTTCAAAATCATATATTGAGATCAATTACTGACAACAGAATCGCAGATCACATCTCAATTAAAGAACATCATCAGATCACTACTATAACACGGGTCACTCAAGTAATCCGAAGCTAAAGGCACTAAAATTCTTTAGACATATTAAAAAGTCTGACACTGGATTATCTAATATATGCCTAGAAGGGTTAAAGAAACGAACTGATTTCAAATGCCATTTATGTTGATGACATTGCGCTAACAATTTTCAGAAGCAACTTTAAAAATACCTTGCCTGCGTAGTAAAATACTCAGAAGTAAGACTTTACCAACAAAAACAAAATGCATGTCAAGCAATTTTATTCTCACTATGAGCAGCAGTACGATTGAACACCTTGCGCAAAAAATATCATCCACTAATAATGGATTATCAGAACAACAACAACAACAACAACAGTAATAATAATAATAATAATAATAATAATAATAATAATAATAATAATAATAATAATAACAACTACAACAACAATAAACATAATAATAATGGGAATTCATGGGTCAGTGTGACCCAGAAATAACTCACAGAACACCGGATATTGTAATTGTGAACAAAAAGACCAATGGATGTCAAATTATTGATGTGGCATGTCCAAACGACATAAACTTAGCAGGCAAAAAGAATGAGAAACTACGGAACTATCATAAACTGAATATGACGATTGTGGAATAAGAAAACTCCCTTCGTGCCGATTATTATAGATGCGCTTAGCTAAATTCCAGACAATCTTGAGAAACAGTTGAACTCCTTGGGAATCAAGTATAGCATCACCATGCTCAAGAAGTCATTTTTGCTTAGCACAGCAATCATCGTACGCCAGGTGCTTTCCATCTAATTGACTCTTTGACTATGCTCACTAGCTTTGGTGTAAAAACCCGCTCTTGAGTGAAAAACAAAAATAAATAAATAAATAAATAAACTGCAAAACATCACAACATTGTGGAGTTAACGAACATGAAAATGATAAAAATAAAAATAAAAAAAATTAAAATTAAAGGACAAATTAGCGAAAAGAGAATTTCATTAAAATAAATGAACATAAAATTAAATCATATATCTTTACAAAACCACAAATCATTAAAGCATGGAGTATTATTGCCACATATGAGTTGATGCATCGACCACTGATCTCTCACTCTTAAACAATCCCCCACACCCTCAAAAGCGTCTAAAATCTAATGGGTTCCACTCTGTCGGTTAAGCTTCAACCTCTGTCCCATCACTACAATGTCGTATCCATGTGCTATTTTACCAATCTATTTGACCAAGTTATATGGAATTTGCTCTGACGAACTCATAGCACTTGTGCCCACACGACGTAATACTCCCGATTAACCCAATAAGCCACAAAATCCCACCCCTTCACAGTTGAAGCTCCTAGATGCTGAAAGTCTTTTACTCTAATACATTGTTCCCTCGAACTATCACACTTTGGAATCCCTCCCTGTTTTCTGCCTCCCTTACCGTACTAACTTCTGCAGAAGTTTAATGTTATGTTATATTATGTTGTAAATATAAATCAGCTTTGCTGTGGATGTTTGTGTTGGAGGCAGTGAAGTGAGAGAAGATGGCTTGAGCTTAGGTATTGGCTGATGGTAGGCTCACCACTGGAATTCGATCACCAAAACAAAACAAAATGCTATCGACTCAATTTCAGCCTATGTTATGTAATTCGCTGTGACCTTTCTGACAATTAATTCGCCTCTTATTTGATGTCGTCAGCTTACGATTAACAAGTTTATTTACAAAAACTAATCTTTCACATTGTTTTCTTTTTTCAATTCATTCCCGAACTTGATTATCTAATAGTAATCTGTACAGATATCTCGCTGCTCAACTCCCCACAGTCTTGTTAGACACGATCCTAAATTGTAACTCCTTACGTCCCAAGTGGTGATATGACTTTTTGGGCGAAAAAGAATAAAACATGCAGTAACAAAGTGGATTATTAGATCAATATACAATTTAATAAAGTTAATATTTTAATTAAAAATTAAACAATTAATTATAAAATATTTCCATTCTCTGAGGAAATTGCAAATTGCATACGAAGGGCGTTCCATAAGTAATGCCTCTATTTGGATCAGAGCGGATTGTAAATTGCATTGTTATGATGACTGAAGTTATGCATTAATGACTTGAAAGTTTCCGCTATCTTGCAGATAATGACGGCGTGAGACTCCAAGAAAGCAACCACTGTCATAGACATGCGTAGAAGCAGAAACAGGGATATCGCATTGATATCTTCCATGCAGAAAAATTGAACCAATCAACTGGAGCCTGTTGAACGTTTACGAAGCCAATACATAGATTTATATATTTATAGTTCAAATTTTTGATCCAAACCGATTAAAAAGCTTGCCCTATCTTTGAATACCCTTTATGTAAAATTTCAAATTTTCTGAGTAATTTGGTAGAGACCGCAGATGTCAATTTATTTTTAATTTGACTCCTATTATGACCCCTTAACATTTATTGCTTTGGGCTCAAATACAGTTATTAAGTTAGATCCATGTCTAAGGAACCTATATCTAAAATTTCAATTTAACAGCCAAATTTCTGGTCGAAAATCGATCACAAAGAGTTTCCCAAATCTCAGTATCCTGTATATCAAATTTCGAGTCTGTAGACTTAAAATTGACAGAGTTATTGCATACGTAAATGTACACACACACACACACACACACACACACACACACACACACACACGTTTACTTTTATATATATACTAGCATGGGAGCCCGGCCTTGCCCGGGTGTTTAGAGGTGTATTTTGAGCAAAAAAACAAAAAACAAAAAATAAAACGGTAAATTTTCTTAACTTTGATCCCTATTATGACCTCTTAACATTTATTGTTTTGGGCTCAAATCAAGTTATTAAGATAGATCCATGTCCAATGAACCTACATCTAAAATTTCAAGTGTTTAAAACCAAAATTGTCGGAGGAGTTTGGTAGAATTCTCAAAGGTCAAATCGTTAAACTTTAACCCCTTAACAGCCAAATTTCTGTCCGTAAACCAATTACAAAGATTTTCACAAATCTCAGTACACTGTATATCAAATTTCGAGTCTGTAGACTGAAAATTAACAGAGTTATTGCGTAAGGAAATGTACACACACATACACATACACACAGACACACAGACACGTTCACTTCGATATATATATATATATATATATATATATATATATATATATATATATATATATATGTATAGATTAAACAAAAATATATATGTATACATAAATATATCTGGAAACAATTTTGTGTTTACTATAAACTTTTTACGCAAATATTATGCTGTATTCATGTAGAATATCTGCATGAATATAATTACACGTAATAGTTAACTAAAGATGATCATTACATAAGAAAACCGAAAAAAAACTAATAGGGAATTAATTAAAATGAATGTTTAAAAGAATATGCAAATTAGCCAGATCTTTTGCTAATGAATGCAATCCCACAACCCATATATAAGAAAATTGTATTTTTTAAATAAATAGAAAAGAGAGTTTTTAATATGAATATCAATACACGCAAAAGAAAACCGAATTTATATATATATATATATATATATATATATATATATATATATATATATATATATAATTTTTAAAATGTAATATATATATTATTTTTAAAATGTAATATATATATTATTTTTAAAATGTAATATATATATATATATAATTTTTAAAATGTAATATATATATTATTTTTAAAATGTAATATATATATTATTTTTAAAATGTAATATATATATATATATATATATATATATATATATATATATAGAAAGAGACAGAAAAGAAGAGAGAAAGAAAGAGCTTCGTGTTTACTATAACCTTTTTACACAACTATTACTCAAGTATAAATCATGTAGAATATCTGCATTAATATAATTATACGTAATAATATAGTAAAGATGATCATCCCCTAAGAAAATCGAAAAAAAAACTATCAATCAATCAATAAATCAATCAATCAATAAGGTTTTTATCACTAAATGAGGAACCCCTTCCTAGACTTTAGCCATGTAACTCTGTCCCGTGTGTGACCCATGTGTTGTATCAGGTCATCCCTCTGTCTCGTTCTTGGAATTCCCTTCGGCCTCTTTATGTTCACGAGATGTCCATTCCGTTGTCCTAATGGGTTAACTGTTGTCAGGTGTCTGGCTACGTGCCCTGCCCATCTGTGTTTGGATGTTTTGATGGCAGTATTGATGTCAATAACTCTTGTTTGTTGGCGGATCCAGATGTTTGTCTTTCTGTCTTGTATGATGGTGCCTAACATTATCATCTCCACCTTCCTTTGTACTACTACCAAGATTTCACTTTGGCGATTTGTTTGGGCCCATGTTTCACTATCGTAGATCATGACAGGTAGTACATATTCATTGACGATCTTCCGTTTGATTGACATATTTACTTTTCGGCTTCTCATGATATTCGCCACTTTCCCAAAAGTTACCCATCCCAACGCTATCCTTCTTTTTATCTCAGGGAATTAATTAAAATGCATATTTAAAATAATATGCAAATTAGCTAGGAGTTTTGCAGACGAATGCAATTCCACGACCCATGTATAACAAAGTAGTATTTTCTTTTTAAATAAATAGAAAAAGGAAGTTATAATATGAATATCCATATATATACATATACATATATATATATATATATATATATATATATGAATATCCATATATATACATATATATATATATATATATATATATATATATATATATATATATATACATACACACACACACACAAAACACAACTTTGTAAGAGTAAAAATAGATAGATTACAAAAGTAAAAAAGTATTTGGGTACCATTAGCTAAAACAGAAAACAAACTGTAGCATTCAAAGCTGGTGACGTTACCACTGTACCAACGTGACACGCATATGAACTAATTAAAAATAAACTAAGATGAATATACAAAATATAACGATTTTTCAATTTTGACTCCTTAAAAACTATTAAAGACCCATAAAAGAACGGTCCATATAAAATCTAATCACTTTAGTTCGCTAGCGCCGCTATGCGACTTTTAATTTCGAAATAGATAGAATTTGAAAATATGGAGAAAGACAGACAGACGGAAATATTGAATTTTATAAATTAAATATATACAAAATATAACAAAATTGACAGAGTACAAAATAGACTTCGTGGTTTGGTGGGAGATGCCCTTTTCTCTTCCCTGAAACCTCTCTCCCACAGAAGAGACGTTACGAGCCTCTTTGTTTTATCGTTATTTCCTTGGCAAGTGCTCGTCTGACCTCCAATCTCTCGTCCCCCCTCGCCAATCTTTCACGAGAAACACCCGTCTGGCTGAAACTACTGTCAATAATTGTCCCCACTCTTTATCTGTGCCTAAATCCAAACGTAGATTCCATGAGCAGAGCTTCTTTCTCAGAAGTGCACGATTGTGGAACTCTCTTCCGTTTGCCTGTTTCCCACCTGACTACAACTTGGATGTCTTCAAATCCAACATAAACAAATTCCTGACAAACCGCCCCCTTAAGTAAGACACTCTATCAAATCTCCAATACTAATGATTACTACAATACTATCTCATTGATTACTGTACACGCAATAACCCTTATCCCTGAGTGGCCTCCGGGCCTTGATAAGTGGTGACCCTATGTAAACAAAATATATATATAACATTTCTTTTTTACTATTTTTCACCCCCCTCCAACAAGGTACATTGCCACTTGGACGTAAGTGACTATTATTTTGGGATCATATCTACAGGGACACTATGTAGGGAGTTAAGCGCCGAGATGTTTGTTCACATTACATTTAAATTTATGCATAGCAATAGAGTCAAAGAAGCAGGAAACAGGAAGGGAATTCGAAAGTCTATCAGTCCGAGGTAAGAAACTATTAGAGTAGAAGGCTAGGGACCTCAACAATTAAGGGTTGGGTTTTGCTTGCTTGCAGTTGGGGCGTATTTACGTCGAGAGGGAGCACGTGCTATGAGTCCATCGGAGTACATTCCATTAAAATACTCGTAGAACAGGCACTTGGATACAACACTGCGGCGATGGGACAGGGGTTCGAGTTTGGTTGACCGCATGGGAATTATTAGGTAGGAAACTCTTTTTGGACCCTCTTTAAGAGCGAGAGACTAGTGGTAGATAAACCAGCGCAGATGTGGCATTTTTTTTTTTGTAGAAATGTAAGATGTCTTTTGTGAGTATTTCTATCACGGTATAGAGAGCCCACCTTCTTTATAAGGTAACATCCAAAACATGAACAAATCATGTATTTTGGAATATATATTCTAGGCAATTAACGTGTAACACGGGTATTTTTTCTTTCCTTTGTAAACTTTAACATTTCAGAGGTGCACATATATTAATTTAGGTGATATCTTTCGTTGTACATGATGAATTCCTAAACTAATGAACTGAGCATTATGAATTTTGGAGTATATATTCTCAGCAATTTGGTGAGTAACAGGGGCACATTATTTATTTATAAACAATTAAAATTTAGAGTGTGCGCTCACCCAACCTCGCCCCAACTTCACAAAAAACTTTAATGGGAAAAGATATGCTTTACATCAAATTTCTAGTTATAAAAGTCAGAATGTATGTGTGTGCGCGCGTGTGTGTGTTTGTGTGTGTGTGTGTGTGTGTGTGTGTGTGTATGTGTGTGAGTAAGAGAGGACAACTTTTAATCTGCCCTAATGGTTATCGTACTTGACTCACTGTCTTTAGGATTTGGTTTACTATGTCAAATATTTAGAAAAAGCATAATAATCGCATGCACATGTCTCAATTTCCGTTATTTTTTACTACATTTTTCTTAAAGGAAATGAAGGTTACGTTTAGTACCGGACAAAGCCGAGTACATATGCTATTAAGTAATATTTGAAAAAGATCAGTGCATGCGCATGTGCTCCAATAATATATAAAAGTGAAATTGCCTCTGTGTGTGTGTGTGTGTGTCTGTGTGTGTACATTTCCCTACAAAACTACTCTGTCAATTTTCAGTCTAAAGAATCTTTTTAATCAGTTTTCGGCCAGCAATTTGGCTGTTAAGGGGTCAATGTTCAATGATTTGACCTTTGAAAACTCTACCAAACTCCTCCACCAATTTTGGATCTAAACACTTGAAATTTTAGATGTAGGTTACTTGGACATGGATCAAACTTTTTAATTTGATTTGAGCCCAAAACATTAAATGTCAAGGGGGTCAAAATTGGGGTCAAAGTTAAAAAGAATTTGACCTTTGCGGTCTCTATCAAAGTACTCAGCCAATTTATGGTCTAAACATTTGAAATTTTACATAAACTGTATTTAGACATAGGAAAAGTGTTTTTAATCGTCTTTTGGTCGAAAATTTGGCTTGCCAATCGTTAAAGTTCAAAATATTTTACCTTTGCGGTCACTAGCATACTAATCAGCCAATTATGGAGTAAAACATTTGAAATTCTACATAAAGTGTAATCGGATATATAGCAAGGTGTTTAATCAGTTTTTGGACGAAAATGTGTCTGCCAAGAGGTCAAATTTGAAAGAGTTGACCTTTATAGGCTCTACCAAACCCCTCCGCTAATTTTGGGTCTAAAGACTTCAAATTTTAAATTTAGGTTACCTGGACATGAGTCAAACTTTTTAATACATATATATACATATGCACATAAAGTTATGAACAGTACATAGGGCCCGAGCAAAGCTGGGCTGAACTGCCAGTGTTTATATATATATATATATATATATGTGTGTGTGTGTGTGTGTGTGTGTGTGTGTGTGTGTGTGTGTGCTTGTGTGTTGGTAAAAAACTATGTAATTTATTATGATGAATCATAGAATATATATCATCAGAAACAGGGTGAGTAATGTGGTCACATTATATTTTTAGGAGACTTCACAGCGAAACTGTACCATACCACGAGCGACGTAAATAGAAGACAGTGTCACGTAAAATCACGGGACCTGCTAACGTCACAGGATAAAGTTCAACGGCCACTGACCATGGCCTTTTTTTACACAGTGATCACCACTTATCAAGGCCCGGAAGCCACTCAGGGATAAGGGTTATTGCAAGTACATTACGTTAGTGTGGAGATTTGATGAAGTGTACTTAAGGGGGCGGTTCATTAGGAATTTGTTAACGTTGGACTTGAAGACATCCAAGTTGTAGTCCGGTGGGAAGCAGGCAGACGGAACAGAGTTCCACAGGCGTGCAGTTCTAAGAAAGAAGCTTTGTGCATGGAATCCGCGTTTTGATTTAGGCACAGATATAGAGTGGGGGAAATTTTTCACAGTGGATTCAGCTAGACGGGTGTTTTTCGTGAAAGATTGGCGTAATTTATGTCATAAAAGTCTGTGAATTAAAAATACGTGATCGCTGAGGTCCTAGCAAGCAAGATCTGTCGATAATGAATCAAACATTTTTATAAAAAGCATTAGAAGACGTAACAATTGCGTTAGAAAAAGGAAACATAAGGACCACGGAAATTTGTACTGAAACTTATTCAATATTATTTAAAGAATTCAAAACGGAATGTTGTGTATTCATGCGTTTTAAGTAATAAACTATTTCGTTGTTTTATGGATTAAAAAAATGCTTTCATCACTTAATTATAAATTGCTTTTAATAAAATAAAAAAAGGAACACGATTCGATTTATAGTAAAACTGAACTTTATTCAATATAAATAAAAACTATGCATGAAAAATAACGTATGTTTGAAGCAAATGACATTCAAATGTTGCAAAATATTAAGTATTAATTTAGTAAATAAACAATTATTGTTTATTATCAACTTAAAATCAGACGATAAATATTATTTTTAATTTAAACGAACAATAATGAATATTTAAAAAAATTAAAACGAACAATAATAAATATTTTTAAAAAATTCAAACGTACAATCATAAAACTTTTTTTAAAATTTAAACGAACAATAATAAATAATTTTTAAAAATTAAAACAAACAATAGCAAATATTTTTAAAAATCAAAATGAACAATAATAAATATTTAAATAAAAATTAAAACAACAAATAATAAATTTTTTTTTAAAAATTCAAACGAACACTAATAAATATTTTTTAAATTAAAACGAACAATAAAAAATATTTTTCAAAAGTTAAAACGAACAATAATAGATATTTAAAAAAATTAAAACGAACAACAATAAATAATTTTTTTAAAACTTAAAACGAAAATTAATCAATATTTAAAATAATAAAAACGAACAATAATAAATATTTTTTTAAAATTAAAACAAGCAATAGTAAATAATTTTTAAAATATTAAAACAAACAATAATAAATAGTTTTTTAAAATTAATGAATATTTTTAAATAATTAAAGAGAACAATAATAAATATTTAAAAATAATTAAAGCGAAAAATAATAAATATTAAAATAAATAAATAAGACAATAATAAATATATAAAAAAATAAAACGAACAAAAATCAACATTTTTTTAAATTAAAACGAACAATAATAAATATTTTTTAAAAATTCAAACCAATAATAAAATAATTAATATTTTTAAAAAATTAAAAGAAACAATAATAAATATTTAAAAAAAAAATTTAAACGAACAATAATAAATGTTTTTAAAATATTACAACGAACAATAATAAAGATTAAAAAAAATAAAAGCGAACAATGATAAACATTTTTTAAATGAAAACGAACATTAATAAATAGTTTTTAAAATTAAAACAAACAATAATCAATATTTTTAAAAATTAAAACGAACAATAATAAATAATGTTTAAAATTAAAACGAACAATAATAATTAAAAAAAAATTAAAACCAACAATAATAAATATGTTTAAATAATTAAAACGAACAATAATAAATAATTTTTTCAAACTAAAACGAACAATAATAAATATTTTTTAAAAATTTAAACGAACAATAATAAATATTTTTTTAAAAATTTAAACGAACAATAATAAATAATTAAAAAAATATATACGAACAATAATAAGTAATATTTTTAAATTAAAACAAACAATAATAAAAATTTTTATAAAATTAAAACGAACAATAATATATGGTTTTTAAATTAAAACGAACAATAATAAATAATTTAAAAAAAATTAAAACGAACAATAATAAATAATTTTTAAAATTAAAACGAACAATAATAATTTTTTTTTAAAAATTGAAACGAACAATAATAAATAACTTTTTCAAAAATAAAACGAACAATAATAAATAATTTTTCAGACGTATTTTCTGTGAGAGGCGACTCTCAAAAAGTTGTCTATGACAATAAATAGAAGCGACAGTTTGGTAGAATTTGAGGAAAACACCATTCTTAAAATATCGTTTCTTTGTGTTGCCTGTCTTTTCATCAAATGCTGATGTCTCCCGCCGTATGTCGTCAGGTCGAAAATGAAGTTCACATACCTGAAGAAATAATTTGAAAGAAAACTGTACCATAAGTTGAACTCTTTTTAAAATCAAGAACACAGAGTAAAATAATATCTACAATATCATCATAAACTCACAATCGGGACTAAAAGTTCACCAGTTTGTTGAAAATTAACAATATGTAATCGATAACTCAATGAAAAATTTTATTTAATACCACAACGGGTTTAGAAAAAAACAAAACAAATTCGAAGCTATCTTTTTACAACCCTTCCTTTTCATAACTTATCATATTTTCATAATTCAGAGTTCATTTTCTGTAGGCTGTTTTTGAACCCAGTCAACGACGGGTACTTTTGCTAGTATATATATATATATATATATATATATATATATATATATATATATATATATATATGCTATGTACTTTTGCTAGTATATATATATATATACATATATATATATATATTTATATATATATATATATATATATATATATATATATATATATATATATATATATATATATATATATATATATATATGTTGCAAAAGTACCCGAATATAGTTATCTATCTACTTTCGGTTCGTTCATGAAACTTTATCAACTCCAGCCGTTTCTTGAGACCCGTGATCAGATCCAATAGACCAAATTCAATGACGTCAGCAGGTTACATGACTTTAGTTCCTCGGCCTTTTTAATATTATTACGAAGGCTACACACGGACCCACTGTACTGACTATAAAGAAGGATTTCATGTCTCATTTCTTAAAGAAATTGTCGAAGGATTTATAAACCTGGTTCAAAAGTGACCATATTTTCTTTTTTCGAAAGACGAAATATTTTTTTTTACATTTGGATACGTGTAATTTTAAAAGAAGTATTTTTTCACTGGAAAAGTACTGTGATGTTTTCTTTTATATTTGTTAAAAGTGTATTTAATTATTAATTCATACGTGAGTCTGATTTTAAGTAAAAAATGTACCCGTTTTAAAATAATTTTTAAATAAGATTTTTTCAATCAGCAAACATTATGTGGAATTATTATTTTTTTTTAAATATATATATCCTTATACGTATCTAAAAAAGTAAAATTTTGGTGAAAAGTGGAAAATTTTAGTTTTTAAACAACTAATTTTCACAATGTGTTTTTAAAAATAATAAATGAAATCTTTACAGTATTATTCATACAAATAAGTTTCACATGAGTTTTTCTTTCGTTTGTCTTTTTAGTCTTTCTTTTATATAATGGCGGCGTCTTCTCCTTTTCTGATGAGAGGCATTTAGTTTCGAAATGCCATGGCCCAAGGAGGATTTTCTCTTTTTGTAACCCTTACTGACTTGATGATGTAGTAAAGTTCCTATCTTTTATCTTTATCTTTTAAACTTATTATATATAGAGAGAGATGGGGGGGGGGGCGGGAAGAAAGAAAGGAGGAGAGAAAGAGAGAATGAGAGAAATGTTAGTTTTTAAACCTGTTAAACAAATAATTTTCACACGAGTTTTGTTCAGTCTGTTCTGTTAATAAAAAATAAAATCTTCACAGTATTATTCATACTCATTTTCTTAGTACACTTATTAAATGCTACTTCGTTAATATAAAGCTGTAGTTTTTATTAGTATTTCTTCGACTAATTTCAATGTCTGTGTGCAATTGTTTTCGTACTTAATTTTAGTATTAATGGTAAGCCTATTTCTTATTTTGGCTTAAGTTATTTTTATGGTGAGAGATAATGCGGCGTGGAATAACAGTTTTCTAATAGGTGATATGTTGGACGTTTTAAGAGACTTGTGGATGTATGGCCAATATATGTACTATGTGAATCCGCATGTAGGAAGATATTCTTCGAATGGATAAGTAAATTCATATATTACACTTGTTTGGCTCAGTATAGGTTACATATAATCAAACAGTACATACATACATACATGCATACATACATACATACATAATATTTATTTATATACATATACATGATGAGAATAATGGAAATACTATTCTGACAAAATAGAGAAATAAAAAGGAACAAACCTTGTTATGTGTTTGTTCATCAATGTTTCGTCTTTATTTCGAGAAGAAGTCTCGAAATAAAGACGAAACGTTGATGAACACATAATTCGGTTTGTTTCTTTTTATTTCTCTCTCTCTCCCCCCTCTCTCTATGCATATATATATATATATATATATATATATATATATATATATGTAGTCATCGACATACAGTGCTGTTTCGTTGTATCACAACTCATTACTGCCGCTAGACTAACACCTCTCCCAAGCCGAGGATTGAACCTAGAATAATCGCTTTGACAGTAAGTAATTCTACCCATCGAACCACGGGAGCGGTTCCCGCAAGCAACCTCGACAAATGTCCGTTTTGAACAAACACTTGCCCACCACTTTTATAGTGCTCTAACCGCTTATTTACAAACAAACAGTGAGCCTCGCATTTTTCAGCCAATTAAGTAGCGGGTGAGATTATTTACGACAGTCGTCTACCCCAAAAGGGGGGGGGGGCTTAAGATATATTTGTAGAGATAGATAGATAGATAGATAGATAGATAGATACTCACACTACTTTAGATTTGATAGCATTTTATTATAGGTTTATTACCAGAGTAATTACTGGTTGTCACAAGCGAGTGGCTAAACCTTCCGTCATCAGATAATTTATCAACAGATATAAAACAGGGGATAATACCTTCAGGTTAGGCCTCTGCTAAAACTTGAACTATAGACAATATTTAGTGTTTTATTTATAAACTATTAGGGAGACCCACCCTTTTCCGGGATTGGATGAGAGGTCTTATGTTCATTTACGCTCAGATCTTAGCACCATCTTATTTGTTTTCTTTTGCATTTTTTTCCTTTTAAAAAATTCAGTGAGACCGAATGATGTACTCGACAGTTATTGGCCGATATACTGAGGCCTAGCCCTAAACCTAACCCTAACCCTAACTTGGGGGTTCACGCCCCATATTATCAATTATCTGTTCTTATTATTTTAAGAATAATTTATAATTTTCCAATTATAAATCACATTTGGATTAACTAACTATACCACTTACTGGTTATAATACGGTATTATTGCTCTTATTGCCTCCGATTAAACACTGTAGTTTATTTAGAATATGTTTTGATATTTTACTCAAACTTTTTCTGGCTTCTGACAGTGAAAGAGAATTCCTTCTTGACTGAGGTAATTTTAATTTTAATTCTAATTCAGAGTGCCCCTTTTTGGGGAATTGTATTTTTCTCACATTTAAAAAACGACCTTGTGTCTGACCTTGTCCTGTTAAGGAAGTAAGGTAAGTAAATAGGGGTAAACACACACGCGCGCGCACATACACACACGCACGCACACACACACACACACACACACACACACACACACACACACACACACACACACACACACACACACACACACACACACACATACCTTAACTAGGCAACGTCCCAATGTCTTTAAATGATATATCATACAGAAATAAAACGTATTAAATATAATGACAAAAAATATCAATAAATTAAATATAATAATGATATTAAATATATAAACTAAATAAAATAATAATATCAATAACTACGTGGCGTCGGCCTGGAGTTAAATTGATGTTCTTTTGATAGTATATGACAAATAGCAAAGTAATTTAAAAAGAAATTTAAAGCAACTAATCAAAATGGTTGGCTAATGAATATAATTATTATTAAATGAATAAATTATGTTTTGTAAATAAATTATTTGTTTTAAGTAAGATTTTAATGTCACGAACTCATTAAATAAGATATCTAACTTGATTTCTAAGAACCCGAAATGCATTCTAGTGGATATAATTTCATCAGTGATTTCTTTTTATAAATGAATTAGCGAGGGGTACCCGGCGTTGCCCAGGTATTTGGAGGTGTGTGTGTGTGTGGGGGGGGGGTTAAAACAAAAGTAAGTATGAGGATCGAACCCGAACCCTTGAGGCAAAGTTATAAAAAAAAAGTGCGACGTTAACCATTGCCCCCCCCCCACCGCGACATGCTTACAGAAACACGTTTGAATTTATTTAATTACTTGGATTTAGCAGGTGCTCGTTTTAATGAGTTAATGAGGTCAATCTTGACTGCGGGATTTCATTTACTACTGAACGCTGTTTTTCTCTCCCCCAAGATGTTATAGGAAAAAGACTAACCAACATGCGGCGAGCGACAAATATTGAATATTTCCCGAAATCGAGCAAATTAAATAGACAGGCGAGCTTCGTTGTTAACTGTGAGATATCACGATTTATATGTGATATAAAAAGTTTTAAAAAGTTGTGAACCGACCGACCGCTTCTCTGAAAGAAGCCTTTTGTAGACACACAGAAAAAGTGAACACACATACATACATTTTCGCTTTTATATTTATAGATTATTATTGTTTATAAATAGGATTTCTATTTCACGAAATAATTCAATAAAATGGCTGACTAGTTTGCTAATAAACTAATGCATTATCAAAAAAGATTGCCTTCCCTCATCGAGGACAGAAAATATATTGCGTTTGTTGTATTTTCTTTTATCAGTGTGTATATATAGGGTTTATTCAACACCTTTGTCGCCATTGAACCCAACTTAATCATTTGTGGAGAAAAAAAACACTCGGTGCTCGTGTAGTATAATGGAATTTAAAACATATGTACATGGAATGTCGAAATTAGTAAAAATTCCAAAAATTACGAAAAATGATCGAGAAGAAAAATAATCACAAGTAAAAATAAATTTCAACGAATTGTTCCTATTTACAATGCCTCCCCACGGGACAGAGTTAGACACCAGGGTCATTTTTTTAATATGGAGAAAAGATACAAAAATAAAAATTGTCTCAGTTGTGAAGGATTTCTCCTCCACTGAAAGAGAACGAGAAATGGAAGCGCCGCATCTGAAGAAGAGATACTACACTTTGATCTTGGCCAAATAGCTATATGCCATTCTGTCTGTCGGTATGTCTGTCTGGCTCCATATTTTCAAACTCTATCTCCTCCGAAAGTAAAAATTCGAAGAGCGCTAGGGGCCTCAAATGATTGGATTTTTATGGACAATTCTTTTATGTGTCTTTAGCTGATTAAAATAGTTTTCAAGAGGTCAAAAATGGGTCAAAATTGAAAAGATCGTTAAATCTTTTGAACATTCATCTTAGTTAATTTTTAATTTTTAATCCATTCACATGCGTGTCATATTGGTACAATGGTAACGTCACTAGTTTTGAATACAACGGTCTCTGTTTCGATTCTAGATGATAGCACCTAAATACTTTCGTTTACTTTGGAAATAACGACACTATAATAATATATATGAAATCTGGACAAAATAAGATATCATATTTAAGCGTATTTTATGCCCGGGCAAAGCCGGGCGCTCCTCTCCGCTTGTATAAATTAATGAAGAAGAGTTTTTACAAGCAAGACGAAATAACTGCAATTTAACAAGCCCACCATTTCAAAATAAAAAAATAACCGGTCGCTAATATTTATTTATATCTTTTGTGTTAAAAATAGTTCAAGCGGAACTTCTATTTCATAATTTTCGTAATGTTCGTAATTTTTACTAATCTTGGATTATGTTGCACAAGTACAAACCATGCGGATACAAATATTTAGTTTTAATAAGATTTATTTAAATAGAGAGAGAGAAAGAAAGAGAGAGAGAGAGAGAGAGAGAGAGAGAGAGAGACAAACACACACACACACGGATGAACGAATAGTTCGTTTCGCTACATCACTCAAACTGCATGCGCTTCCTTCCTTCATTTGGGACAGCTCATTGACACGTCTAAGATAACTTCTAATCTTTCAAATATCACTCAAATACTCCAAATGAACACGAATTACGTAAAAATTTCCGACGAATATATATATATATATATATATATATATATATATATATATATATATATATATATATATATACATGTGTGTGTGTGTGTGTGTGTGTGTGCGTGGCCTATCAAGGTCACAGGAGAGACAACCAAACAAAGAAAAACCGCAAGTAAAATTCATTCCAAAACAGTAAAACTAAAGCTAGCCTGCCAGGACATTCTTCAAACTACATGGAATAAGGATTTTTTTTTATATCTGTACTCCTTATCGAATAATGAAAATCGTTTGTCACATCTTCAGCTTGATATGGAAAAGTGATTGGGAGCTGTTGAGCCATCTGTGTGCTCAGAACTGGGCCCACACTCTTGTAAGGATAACCTTCTTTAAAGAAATTTCAATCATCATTCGTATTTCGAAAGAAGTAGAGTAGGTAATAGAAGAAAAAAGTGAAACAAAAATAAAGAGTAGGTAGACAATGATAAGGAGGAAAGACAACAAAGGAGTAATAGTAAGAGAGACAGAGAGAAAGAGAGAGAGAGAGAGAAAGAGTAATAGAGAGTAAAGGAGACAGCGAGTAAGAGAGAGAAGCAAGGTTCAGTTGTCTAAGATAGGAAGCAATTATAAATTCGATGCCATAAGCAATATTTAAAATCTTAAATATTCAATTTTATTTAAAAATGTTAATTTGTTCTTCCCCCGAGTCGATAACACACACACACACACACACACACACACACACACACACACACACACACACACACACACACACACATATATATATTGATATTGATGGTTAATGATTTTATTCGATTCTTTTATTACTTTCAATATACTTTATTTTCGGCACACATGTATGTACACACATATATAGGTATATGTGCACACACACACACACACACACACACACACACACACACACACACACACACACACACACACACACACACACATATATATATACGTCAAGCACGTCTCTATCTATCTCTATATATACACATATATAAGCATATCAGACATACACAATATATTAGTACATTAGGCATGTATATATATATATATATATATATATATGAGCAAATAGTTAATAAAACATGTTAAAACACACTATAAAAAAAGAGTTAAAAACACATTTAATTTGAAAAGGAAACACTAAATAAGTGGATAGTCCTTAATCCGCGGAGTTTCGAAGAAATACTTTTCCTCTTATCAGAAAAATGCGGGATCGGATTTTGCTTACAAAAGTATTTGATGAAACTGTAAGTAAGTCAAAGATCTTACTTGATAACAAAAAGTGAAACAGAGGGAATAGAGTGAAGAAAAAGGTGATTTCACGTGAATGGATAGTCTAGTGAAAGGTAAATTATTCAATGACGGTAAAATCTAAAAATGTAAATCCAAGAAAGTTAGTTAAATTTCCATTCGCACAAGTAAAATACAAGAACATCGCGTGATTGGAAGATGGTCCCAAATAATTCAATAGGCCGAAATCCGTGGAATAATTCACAAATAGGTGCAAGGAAAAGAGGAAAGAATTCCAATGATATTATTAAAAGAAAAATAAGATATGCGTTAAACTCGGCTGTCGAGACAAAGTGTGATTAAGGAAAATGAGTGAATAAGAAGAGAGAGAAAAAAATGAGTGAAGAAAAAAAAAAGATTGAATTAGTGATTTAATAAAATATAAAATAGAAAAGCAAATGTCAAAATGACCAAGACAAGATAACGTTAAAAGACGCCAAAATATAGAGCAAAAAAAGTGGTCAACTGAAATGTACTTAAGAAAATATCAGCAGGAGTTATTAAAATACACTAAAAAATTTAAGGGGAGAGGATGGCCGGTATTTTTATTTTATTATATATATATATATATATATATATATATATATATATAGTATTGGGAATCCCAGCTTAAATGCTATCTAGGTAGCTGTAGAAATAGCAAATTATGTAGGTATATTTTCGATTCCCATCAGCGAGTTTGGTGGGGTCACAGAAGGTTAGATTTGATATTCGTCAAACTCAAGTCACCTTTTTTCAACCTATTAGGTGCACCGGAAATCAGGGGTGACGTGCACCAGAAATTAGGGGTAACGGGAATTGTGGTCGTAGGTTTCCGGTTGCCGACCACACGTGAGATTGGTTTTGGCCTGCAGATGGAACAGACAGGAGATTAGGGTCTCTCAGCAGCAACCAGGGTCCATGATAAGCTTGCCTTTAATAAAAGAATCGAAGCTTCAAATCCATCTCGTGTTATCGATGCATCTGCAGCAGTAAGTACCACTCCCCATGAGATGGCAGCCCAGCGACAAGAAGATATCATCCGCTGGACAAGGCAAGCAGGTATGTACACATTATATATTTTCGCATACATGTCGAGACCCTTCAAGCCAAGAAACTGTATAAGAATAGAACATACACACACACACACATAAGTAAGAACATATATGTAAGAACACACAGACTTTAAAAGTAAAAGTAAAAGAAATCGTAAAAAGATAGTCACAAGAAATCGTAAAAAAGAATAGCAGCAGGAACGCTCAATAATAAATAAATAAATAGAAGACTTGGGCATTTATACATACATATATATATATATATATAATAAATTCCACAGCCAAACAACGTCGCAGCCCACAAGAGCCATGACAGTCAAAGAACCGAAAGTCCAAGTTTCGCCCTCATTTGGGTTCATCAGTTAGACATACCCGACCCCAGGATTCGAAACCAGAGTCTCTTGCATGCAAGGCAAGCACTTTACCAACTGAGCAAACGTCCTGCACACAAGAATTTCTATTAACCAACACAGATCAAACAAACCGCGCCGAAATCCGACTGCGTAATGAACCTACTTCGTCTCAACAAGAGACACGGTCATCCAACCAGCTAATAACCCCAAGTATATATATATATATATATATATATATATATGTATATATATATATACATATATATATACATATATATATATATATATATATATATATATATATATATATATATATATATATATATATATATATATATATATATATATATATATATATATATAAACCTCGCTTTTCCAGGTCGAAATATATTTTCTGGCGTTAGGTTTTAGTCACATACTATTTAAGATACGCAGAATATTCTAACTTTTTAGAATTCCTTGAAACTGAACCACGTGTTGGATTTATGGAAACATAAAACACATTCATCTTTATCTATAAAAACCAAACGGAAAATGACTCTCATAGCTTAAAGAGAAGTTAACTACTAATAAAGCTTACTTCGATTTTCAAACGCAATTGATGTCTGCTAATAATAATTCAAATAAATTATGTTAATATAAATTAAATTAAAAATACATTCATAAACTTCATAAATATTTCTAAACACAAAAAATTTAAATAAATCTATAACTAATAACCATTAATAACATGGGCTAATTATTAGATTTTATGTAACGGAATATGCTCCCTTTTTAAAGCTTTCGGCAAATTTCGTTGGGCTGTCACAGGCATACGTTTTGTTTTGAACCTTCCACGCTTCTGTCGTAATTTTCCAGGCCATACCTCACCAACTTCCAAGTATCCAAGGCGAACTGAGCTACACCTAGCTTTTCCGAAGTTTTACCTACGAATTATTATGACGTAGATCACTGTTTTCCAATATTTTGAAGCTTCTCATCAAATATGATTTCCAGATCCCAAATGTTTCAATAATATACAGAAACAGCTGTTGCCCTTTACCGCCATTTTTTTTTTTATATACAAAAGAGTACCCAAATATCAATCCCCGGATAAGGGTTAATGAGTGTACAGTATGCAATGGGACAATATCGTAGTAATCGTTAGTAGTGTAAGTTTGGTAAATTGGATTACTTAAGGGAACGGCTCATCAAGAACTTGTTTACGTTGGACTTGAGGACGATTACATTGAAGTCAGCTGGAAAGAAAGGAAACGGAAGAGAGTTCCACGGGCGTGTAGTTCTAAGAAAGAAGCTTTGTTCATGGAATCTAGATTTAGGTTTAGGTATGGATAAAGAGTGGGGAAAATTATTGCTAGTGTTTTCGGCTAGACGAGTGTTTTTCGTGTATATTTGATAGGCACTTGCCATGAAAATAACGATAAAGCTGAATCAGGAAAAAGGTTGCAGGGAAGAGAAAAGGGCATCCACCACTAGATTACGAAGTCTATTTCAAACTCAGTCAAGGCAGGATAAGCTGCTTCTCGCAACTTCTGTCCAGATGTGGCAACAGCACTCTATCCTAGGAGAAAGCTTATGTCGACCATAGTAAAGAATTCAATATGCAATATCTAGACGAATGAAAGAAATGGAATTTTCTTCTAAAAGGTGTGCAAAGAAGCTATTTTTATATAGGAAGAACATCAATGATAGAAAGAGATTTTTCTCGTGTTATGGCAAGAAAGATACAGACTGGTTCAGGAATGTTTTCTGGTGAAATGAATCAAGATTTTGGCTTATTAGTGATGCTCCCGAACGGTGCAATCGAAGAACTGTAGAAAGATTTTCGCCAAGTTGCATAAAAATGACAGTTAAACACGGGAATGGAGGGATAATGGTATGGGGAACTTTTACTGCCGCAGGAGTTGGGAACTTATTAGATGCGAAAAATCAATCAATGCAAAGTAATACATTCGAATATTAAAAACAGAACCATTACTAAGTATCCAGAAGCTGGGAATATCCAAGAACATTATTTTTCGACAGGATAATGCCCCTGCACACACTGCTTAAGTCACAGAAAAATTGTTTTCTGATAACTCAATTGATGTAATATTTTGGTCCGGTCAAAGCCCTGATTTAAACCCAATCGAGAATATTTGGTTCATAATATCTCGCGCATTGGCTGGAAGAACTTTTTTTGAACAATGACAAACTGTGGGAAGCTGTGCAAAGCGAATGGAATAGCATCTCTTCACCGTGTTTCACTTTGGTTTAGAACATGTCTAAAAGGATTGATCTTTTAAAGGAATCAAAAGGGAATGCGATTCCATCCTAAGCATTTATTAAAGTAAATGTCTTGTTCAGTGTTATTAGTCTTGTTTAAGTTTCCTTGTTCAATTGTTCTTTGTTCAATATAGCTTTTAGTGCAATAAAATGTATAACATTTGTTTGGCCCATTTTGCCGAGTATATATATATATATATATATATATACTAGCAGAAAACTCGACGTTGTCCGGGGATGTAATTATGATCAACGAATGTTTCACAATAATCATATATTTTTATTGTCATCGAAATCGATTGATTGCATACTCTATTATAGATTCCCTGTCGCCCGTTACTTAGTCCACAATACATTGTAGTCTGCATTGCGTTGTGGATTATATACAATTATCTGTAAATAATGTCTTATTTAAAAGTTTTATACGCAAAAATCAAGTACCATTTTGCTCCAAACAGAAAATTTTATCTCGAACATCTGTCTTATCAAAAAATAAACTGTTGATTTTATGAATTTATTTTTACGCAATCACTTGGGCTAAAGTTAAACGTACAAAAGTCAAATATCATGGTTCAATTGTGCTGTAAAAAGAAACATTTATTTCGTTCGCGCCCCTGTCTTATAAAGAATATACAAGTTGATGTTATAGGCTGAGTCTTTTTACTTGTACGGTGATAAAACTTCTCAAATTCACTTGTGACGTTAGGTTGCATAAAAGTGTTATTTTTGGCCAAAATCAGACTTGCTTCTTTAATCGAATTTTTCGATGATCGATTTTCGTAACTCATCAGACACAATCTGATACAAAATCTACGTAAGAACACTCTCAGACACATCAAGCACCTTAATGTAAAATCTAAAAAAAATTGGCCTAGCCGTTAATGCAAATTATAAGTATAAATCAAGTAGAATATCTGCATGAATATAATTACACGTAATAGTTATATTATAAGAAAAAAGAAAAAAAAACTAATAGATCTTTTGCAGATGAATACAATTCCACGACCCATATATAACAAAGTTGTATTTTCTTTTTAAATAAAAAAGTGTTTTCATATGAATATCAATACACAAAAAACCCAAATTAATAAGAATACACACACACACACACACACACACACACACACACACACACACACACACACACATATATATATATGAAATTTATTTATACAAACATTAATGGCTACATATGTGCATACATGTTTCTGTAATCATCCGCGTTGGGGGATTACGTCTTCAGGCCAAGAATTATCGTCGAGAACTCTTGGCCTGAAGACGTAATCCCCCAACGCGGGTGATTACAGAAACATATATGCACATATGTAGCCATCAATGTTTGTATAAATAAATTTCATATACCTGCTCTGTTTACTCATTGAACACTCTTTGGTAGACACATGTTGTTTTATTGATGTACTTCTAGGAAACTAAACTCTACTGGCTATATATATGTATATATATATATATTATATATATATATATATTTAATTTTAAATGTGGAAATTGATGAATCGCACACGTAAGAAATTAATTTTTATAGTATGAAAAGGTTAGTAATTGCAATTAATAGGACATTGGATCAAATATTTGTAACATGTCTTCTTCCTAAGATTAAGGGTGGTGGTGTTTGATCAACACTGCTGGAGAGCCATGATGTAATATACTGTTTTGTTTTTAAATCCCCGAAACAGTGTTTCATGGTAAACAACTGATGGTCCCTTAAAAAATAAATTATTAGTACTATAGTAAATTCGCGAGCGAGTTGATGCAGTGATTGCAGGTGATTAAATGACTTACTGACTGGATGGTTTTCTAACGAATGACAAAACATATTTTTTGTATAATTTTAAAGGTTAAAAACTTCAAAGACTATATATATATATATATATATATATATATATATATATATATATATATATATATATAGAGAGAGAGAGAGAGAGAGGGTGACCAAATGAAAACGGGCCCCAACTCTAATTAGTCCTCGTTTCTTAGTGTTTTTGTCCGAATGAAATGAAACTTTGGTCATAACTAGTTTTATTATATTCAAAACATCACATCAAAACACAAGGGTCTTTGCCCTTTTTTTCTCCGTTGACTGTAAAATGCTCAGAAAAACAATTGAATGTCCTCTGTTTTTTTTTTTGGTCACTCTGTATATGAATGCATCAGCGATGATACGTACGACTTTTAGAAGACGAACCATTAATAGATACGTCTGCCTTACTTAAAAAATGCTAGGTTTATTTTGGTGTCTTTAAAAAAAAAATCACCCAATATTTTTGCTGATGAGGAGACTTTGTTTCAAAAAACTATATCATACAATTATTGTCCAAGACTCACTGTCTAGCACAATAAAAACATCGTTTCCGAAACGATCGTACAATTTATTGATTTTGTTTGTTATTCCTTAAGAAACAGATTTTTAATTTTTAATTTTAATTATAAAATAAATTATCAATCATCTTACTCAATATGAAGGACATATATGCCTATCGAGCTTATCTACATTACAACGAGCACTGTTTTCTTTTCTTTTAATCGCATTAGTGAATTTACAAATACATTAAAATATACTCTGCTCTTTAGACTCTTGTTCTAATCCCATATATATATATATATATATATATATATATATATATATATATATATATGTATATATATACATACATATATACATATATATATATATATATTTAAATAAGGGAGTAGTCACCAACAATGTGTATTTTTTAACATTATTTTATTATTCCGTGTCTTGGTTTTTCATTGAGAATTATGTTTGGATCATTGTAATAATGTTTTTAAGTCATTGAAATCGTTTTTACGCGCGTTTCAGACGGTCTGTGATGCGTCCTCGTCAGAAATTATTTTCAAATGTGTTGAAACAAACACATTTGAAAATAATTTCTGACGAGGACGCATCACTTTAAATTTTAAAATTAATGATTTATGAAAGTATGATAGGTTACGAAAAGGAAGGGTTGTAAAGAGATAGTTTCGAACTTGGGGGTATCAAAACCAAAGCAAAATATGATGAAAGTAAAAATAAAATAAATAAACCACATAATTTATTATACCATACGTGTTTACACTGAAACACTTATCACAATATTCTGTAGATCTATATTAAAAAACCTTGTTAAACTTTGTGACATATTTCCATTCTATGGAGGTCAGGCGCGAACTACCACACCATAATTTTATTATACCATATTTCTTCAAACTGAAGCATAATTATCAAAGTATACTTACGCAGATAGATATGAAACGTCTTTATTAAAGTTTGTGCCTATTTCCATGCTAGGGAGGCCAGGCGCGAACGCAGACCCCACAATTTTATTATACCATCCCTATTTAAGTTAAAACATACTTATCAAAGTATTCTTATGTACATCTATATCAAAAACACTTGTAAACGTTTTTTTATTTTTAAAGTTTTTATTTCCATACTTTGTGGACAAGGTGCGAACGAAGACCCCACAATTTTAATGAACCACCGTTCTTCCAGATCAAACATATCCATTGCTATATCTCGATACATCTTCTATCATTATATGTAAAATCGGTTTTTTTAAAATAGTCAACCATATAGGAGCCTATTCGTGACCACACACACACACACACACACACACACACACACACACACACACACACACACACACACACACACACACACACACACGCGCACACACGCACACACACATATATACACACACAGACATTCAGCTTTATATTATAGATGTATATATATAATGCAAGCAAAATCCGATACCGCATTTTGCTAAATCCTACCCTCTGATGAGAAGGAAAGTATTTCTTCGAAACTCCGCGGATTAAGGACGAACCACTTATTTAGTGTTTCCTTTTTAAAATTAAATATGTTTTTAACTCTTTTTCAAAGTGTTTTTAACATGTTTTATTAACTACTCCATATATATATACATACATACATACATACATACATACATACATACATACATATATATATATATATATATATATATATATATATATATATATATATATATATATATACATATACACGCTTTCAGCTTTCAGTTGCAGAAATTAACTAATGGAGGACGTACTCGTTGCCCCTATCGTAATTATATCACGATTATCACTTAGTTTTCAGTTAAGTCCCTTTTTAATAGATTTTGTGTATATAAAATCAAATAAAGATACAAACTGATAAATTTGCTATGAGTCATTCGTCTGTAAATGAAAGAGACGTACATCTATGTTCGAAGACATATATACATATCTGTGTGTGTGTGTGTGTGTGTGTGTGTATGTGTGCATCGATCCATACGTATTTTACACCTATATTTTTATGTATACAAGTTTTTACTTTTTCTTTTTAATGCACGGATTCAATCAATTTATTAAGTCACGATATCTTATTTCAAACTCATCAAATAATTCCTATCAAACATTGCCCCGGAGAAAACTCAATTTCGCCTGTTATTGTATTTAATATCTAAATGACGTCGACACATTGAAATCGAAATAATATGAAAGCCGCTGACAAAATAATTGAATTCTACTCAAATATACAAGAATAAGTAAATAAAACAGATTAAATCTAAAGTTTTTCTTATCAGGTTATCAAATTGCCGACGGCAGCCCATCGATATTCGATGACGAACAACGATGTCCGTTAGAAATAATAAATTAATATAAGATTTAAATTAAAATTTTACTGATTGTCTATCAAGGTTTTTCATTTTCGGAATTTTTAGTTGAGGATTCGTCACTTGGTCTATGGCTATTTTAAACATGGCTCAACTACCAGAAATATTTATTAATTGAAAGGTGTGCTAGACATATTTTAACAAAAGACATTTGGAAAGTCTTAGTTCATAAAAACTTGCTAGGAAATCATACGTTGGCCGCGGTGGAATGAGGGTCAACGAATATTTCACCCTCCCATATTTTAATGTCATCGAAATCGTCTATTTTCCTTCAAATTGATTGATTGCCTGCTCTAGTTGGGGACCCACCGCGGTGCACCGAGAGGAAGTGACTTAGCCCACAATACATTGTAATTTACGTTGCATTGTTAGGAACCGACTGCTGGTTTTATAAAATTATTATAATGGTTTGAATTAAAGTTTAAAATGCAAAAGTCAAGTATCATGGTTCAGTTGTACTCTAAGCAAAAACATTCATTTCGAACGCGCCCCTGTCATATCGAAGCACCTACTGTTGATTTTTTTGTACCAGGCCTTTCTACTTTTGCGGTGATAATGATTTGAATTAAAGTTTAAAATTAAAAACTCGTCATGGTTCAACAGAAACATTCATTGAAACGCGCCCATGGCATACCAAAGAACATACTGTTGCGTTTATATGTCGGATCTTTCGGCTTGTGTGTGAATAAATATTCTCAAATGAA
>NC_136486.1:19187894-19189763 GCF_053919585.1 Euprymna scolopes
TTTGACCTTTACTCCTGATCTGAAATGAAACACGTACATCAAGTCTGTTGCCAAGGTCGCTAGAAAGATGGTGGGATCCTTCTACCGCTCCAGAAGATATCTCACTACTGATGCAATTCTCTATCTATATAAAAGCCAAGTACGTCCAAGGATGGAATACTGTTTCCATATCTGGGCAGGAGCTGCTAAAAACAGCCTATCCTGCCTTGACAGAGTACAAAATAGACTTCGTGGCTTAGTGGGGGATGCCATTTTCTCTACCCTGCAACCTCTCTCCCACAGAAGAGACGTTGCGAGCCTATCCTTGTTTTATTGTTATTTCCATGGCAGGTGCTTGTCTGAACTCCAATCTCTGGTCCCCCCCAATCTTTCACGAAAACCACCCGTCTAGCTGAATCCACTGTGAAAAATTTCCCCCACTCTATATCTGTGCCTAAATTAAAACGCGGATTCCATGAACAAAGCTTCTTTCTTAGAACTGCACGCCTGTTCAGCCTGCTTGCTTCCCACCGGACTACAACTTGGATGTGTTCAAGTCCAATGTTAACAAATTCCTAATGAACCGCTCCCTTAAGTAAACACTTCATCAAATCTCCACACTAACGTAATGTACTTGCAATAACCCTTATCCCTGAGTGGCTTCCGGGCCTTGATAAGTGATGATCACTGTGTAAAAAAAAAGTGCACAAACATGTGGCAGATATTTTTTTGTGAAAAGCTTATTTTACTAATTATATGAAATCACACAATCAAAGACAGGAACGACAATCATATAAGGAGGCTATTATAGCACATCCGGCATTGCTAAGTTGTCGTATTTGTGCTTTAATCTGCAAATCTAGAAGTGGGCTGAAACGACGTCCCAAGATTCACAATATCATGCAACCATATATGTGAACTTTCACTAAGTACTAAAGCTGAATTAAAAAGTCACCTTCGTGTACATAGCCGCACAACGCTTAACTGAAGAGATGACAAGTTTCTGGCAAGAATAAGCAATCATCATCATGTATATGAATTCAAAGGCATGTATAGTGCTAAAATCATATTTCTAATATAAGTCCAAGAAAGCAAGTATTTCAAAAATACATTGTTTTTTTTTCCAGCCGTTTTTCATTTGACTCTCTTAAAGTAAGGCGTATCAATATCTATTTCAAACAAAGGGGTTAATACCTATTGACTGGTGAAAATAAGTCGCTAGTGAGGGGTAATAAAACTAAGAACTGTCATTGGTTAGTAGCAAGTGTAAGGACTAGTTAGCTATAAAAACAATGATAAAATGCGATTCCACAATATTAGGCAATTAGCTTACTTGCCATAAGTACATTTTTCATACTAGTGCTATTAAGACAATAACGACCACTAAACCTCCATTCGCGTATTGACCATTGTTAAGGTAAATAATGAAAAATAGTATGTATATGTAATATATTATATTATTTTATATTATAATGTAATGTCTCTCTCTCTCTCTCTCTCTCTCTCTTTATATATATATATATATATATATAGACACATTACATTATTATATATATATATATATATATATAAATATATATATATATATACATTAAATGGAGTTAAGACGTAAAAATGACAAATTATGTTGCTGAGTTATCTTTTTTATTTTTTCAATTTTTGTAATGATCTTTTGTGTTAAGATAAGAAATAGTATATGCTTTTATGTATCGCGAACGTTTTCGATTTTTCGTCGAATCATCTTCAAACGACAAAAACAAATGAACAGAAAGCTGGAGAAAAGAAGAAATTTTTAAAAGATCAACGGGGACGCGGACCTGAAATCACCAAAGCAACAAACATAAATTATCTTTAATGCAGGAAAAGATCATTAGAAAAAATTGAAACTAT
>NC_136486.1:19189863-19392363 GCF_053919585.1 Euprymna scolopes
CTTCTCTGAAAGAAGCCTTTTGTAGACACACAGAAAAAGTGAACACACATACATACATTTTCGCTTTTATATTTATAGATTATTATTGTTTATAAATAGGATTTCTATTTCACGAAATAATTCAATAAAATGGCTGACTAGTTTGCTAATAAACTAATGCATTATCAAAAAAGATTGCCTTCCCTCATCGAGGACAGAAAATATATTGCGTTTGTTGTATTTTCTTTTATCAGTGTGTATATATAGGGTTTATTCAACACCTTTGTCGCCATTGAACCCAACTTAATCATTTGTGGAGAAAAAAAACACTCGGTGCTCGTGTAGTATAATGGAATTTAAAACATATGTACATGGAATGTCGAAATTAGTAAAAATTCCAAAAATTACGAAAAATGATCGAGAAGAAAAATAATCACAAGTAAAAATAAATTTCAACGAATTGTTCCTATTTACAATGCCTCCCCACGGGACAGAGTTAGACACCAGGGTCATTTTTTTAATATGGAGAAAAGATACAAAAATAAAAATTGTCTCAGTTGTGAAGGATTTCTCCTCCACTGAAAGAGAACGAGAAATGGAAGCGCCGCATCTGAAGAAGAGATACTACACTTTGATCTTGGCCAAATAGCTATATGCCATTCTGTCTGTCGGTATGTCTGTCTGGCTCCATATTTTCAAACTCTATCTCCTCCGAAAGTAAAAATTCGAAGAGCGCTAGGGGCCTCAAATGATTGGATTTTTATGGACAATTCTTTTATGTGTCTTTAGCTGATTAAAATAGTTTTCAAGAGGTCAAAAATGGGTCAAAATTGAAAAGATCGTTAAATCTTTTGAACATTCATCTTAGTTAATTTTTAATTTTTAATCCATTCACATGCGTGTCATATTGGTACAATGGTAACGTCACTAGTTTTGAATACAACGGTCTCTGTTTCGATTCTAGATGATAGCACCTAAATACTTTCGTTTACTTTGGAAATAACGACACTATAATAATATATATGAAATCTGGACAAAATAAGATATCATATTTAAGCGTATTTTATGCCCGGGCAAAGCCGGGCGCTCCTCTCCGCTTGTATAAATTAATGAAGAAGAGTTTTTACAAGCAAGACGAAATAACTGCAATTTAACAAGCCCACCATTTCAAAATAAAAAAATAACCGGTCGCTAATATTTATTTATATCTTTTGTGTTAAAAATAGTTCAAGCGGAACTTCTATTTCATAATTTTCGTAATGTTCGTAATTTTTACTAATCTTGGATTATGTTGCACAAGTACAAACCATGCGGATACAAATATTTAGTTTTAATAAGATTTATTTAAATAGAGAGAGAGAAAGAAAGAGAGAGAGAGAGAGAGAGAGAGAGAGAGAGAGACAAACACACACACACACGGATGAACGAATAGTTCGTTTCGCTACATCACTCAAACTGCATGCGCTTCCTTCCTTCATTTGGGACAGCTCATTGACACGTCTAAGATAACTTCTAATCTTTCAAATATCACTCAAATACTCCAAATGAACACGAATTACGTAAAAATTTCCGACGAATATATATATATATATATATATATATATATATATATATATATATATATATATATATATATACATGTGTGTGTGTGTGTGTGTGTGTGTGCGTGGCCTATCAAGGTCACAGGAGAGACAACCAAACAAAGAAAAACCGCAAGTAAAATTCATTCCAAAACAGTAAAACTAAAGCTAGCCTGCCAGGACATTCTTCAAACTACATGGAATAAGGATTTTTTTTTATATCTGTACTCCTTATCGAATAATGAAAATCGTTTGTCACATCTTCAGCTTGATATGGAAAAGTGATTGGGAGCTGTTGAGCCATCTGTGTGCTCAGAACTGGGCCCACACTCTTGTAAGGATAACCTTCTTTAAAGAAATTTCAATCATCATTCGTATTTCGAAAGAAGTAGAGTAGGTAATAGAAGAAAAAAGTGAAACAAAAATAAAGAGTAGGTAGACAATGATAAGGAGGAAAGACAACAAAGGAGTAATAGTAAGAGAGACAGAGAGAAAGAGAGAGAGAGAGAGAAAGAGTAATAGAGAGTAAAGGAGACAGCGAGTAAGAGAGAGAAGCAAGGTTCAGTTGTCTAAGATAGGAAGCAATTATAAATTCGATGCCATAAGCAATATTTAAAATCTTAAATATTCAATTTTATTTAAAAATGTTAATTTGTTCTTCCCCCGAGTCGATAACACACACACACACACACACACACACACACACACACACACACACACACACACACACACACACACATATATATATTGATATTGATGGTTAATGATTTTATTCGATTCTTTTATTACTTTCAATATACTTTATTTTCGGCACACATGTATGTACACACATATATAGGTATATGTGCACACACACACACACACACACACACACACACACACACACACACACACACACACACACACACACACACACATATATATATACGTCAAGCACGTCTCTATCTATCTCTATATATACACATATATAAGCATATCAGACATACACAATATATTAGTACATTAGGCATGTATATATATATATATATATATATATATGAGCAAATAGTTAATAAAACATGTTAAAACACACTATAAAAAAAGAGTTAAAAACACATTTAATTTGAAAAGGAAACACTAAATAAGTGGATAGTCCTTAATCCGCGGAGTTTCGAAGAAATACTTTTCCTCTTATCAGAAAAATGCGGGATCGGATTTTGCTTACAAAAGTATTTGATGAAACTGTAAGTAAGTCAAAGATCTTACTTGATAACAAAAAGTGAAACAGAGGGAATAGAGTGAAGAAAAAGGTGATTTCACGTGAATGGATAGTCTAGTGAAAGGTAAATTATTCAATGACGGTAAAATCTAAAAATGTAAATCCAAGAAAGTTAGTTAAATTTCCATTCGCACAAGTAAAATACAAGAACATCGCGTGATTGGAAGATGGTCCCAAATAATTCAATAGGCCGAAATCCGTGGAATAATTCACAAATAGGTGCAAGGAAAAGAGGAAAGAATTCCAATGATATTATTAAAAGAAAAATAAGATATGCGTTAAACTCGGCTGTCGAGACAAAGTGTGATTAAGGAAAATGAGTGAATAAGAAGAGAGAGAAAAAAATGAGTGAAGAAAAAAAAAAGATTGAATTAGTGATTTAATAAAATATAAAATAGAAAAGCAAATGTCAAAATGACCAAGACAAGATAACGTTAAAAGACGCCAAAATATAGAGCAAAAAAAGTGGTCAACTGAAATGTACTTAAGAAAATATCAGCAGGAGTTATTAAAATACACTAAAAAATTTAAGGGGAGAGGATGGCCGGTATTTTTATTTTATTATATATATATATATATATATATATATATATATATATAGTATTGGGAATCCCAGCTTAAATGCTATCTAGGTAGCTGTAGAAATAGCAAATTATGTAGGTATATTTTCGATTCCCATCAGCGAGTTTGGTGGGGTCACAGAAGGTTAGATTTGATATTCGTCAAACTCAAGTCACCTTTTTTCAACCTATTAGGTGCACCGGAAATCAGGGGTGACGTGCACCAGAAATTAGGGGTAACGGGAATTGTGGTCGTAGGTTTCCGGTTGCCGACCACACGTGAGATTGGTTTTGGCCTGCAGATGGAACAGACAGGAGATTAGGGTCTCTCAGCAGCAACCAGGGTCCATGATAAGCTTGCCTTTAATAAAAGAATCGAAGCTTCAAATCCATCTCGTGTTATCGATGCATCTGCAGCAGTAAGTACCACTCCCCATGAGATGGCAGCCCAGCGACAAGAAGATATCATCCGCTGGACAAGGCAAGCAGGTATGTACACATTATATATTTTCGCATACATGTCGAGACCCTTCAAGCCAAGAAACTGTATAAGAATAGAACATACACACACACACACATAAGTAAGAACATATATGTAAGAACACACAGACTTTAAAAGTAAAAGTAAAAGAAATCGTAAAAAGATAGTCACAAGAAATCGTAAAAAAGAATAGCAGCAGGAACGCTCAATAATAAATAAATAAATAGAAGACTTGGGCATTTATACATACATATATATATATATATATAATAAATTCCACAGCCAAACAACGTCGCAGCCCACAAGAGCCATGACAGTCAAAGAACCGAAAGTCCAAGTTTCGCCCTCATTTGGGTTCATCAGTTAGACATACCCGACCCCAGGATTCGAAACCAGAGTCTCTTGCATGCAAGGCAAGCACTTTACCAACTGAGCAAACGTCCTGCACACAAGAATTTCTATTAACCAACACAGATCAAACAAACCGCGCCGAAATCCGACTGCGTAATGAACCTACTTCGTCTCAACAAGAGACACGGTCATCCAACCAGCTAATAACCCCAAGTATATATATATATATATATATATATATATATGTATATATATATATACATATATATATACATATATATATATATATATATATATATATATATATATATATATATATATATATATATATATATATATATATATATATATATATATATATATATAAACCTCGCTTTTCCAGGTCGAAATATATTTTCTGGCGTTAGGTTTTAGTCACATACTATTTAAGATACGCAGAATATTCTAACTTTTTAGAATTCCTTGAAACTGAACCACGTGTTGGATTTATGGAAACATAAAACACATTCATCTTTATCTATAAAAACCAAACGGAAAATGACTCTCATAGCTTAAAGAGAAGTTAACTACTAATAAAGCTTACTTCGATTTTCAAACGCAATTGATGTCTGCTAATAATAATTCAAATAAATTATGTTAATATAAATTAAATTAAAAATACATTCATAAACTTCATAAATATTTCTAAACACAAAAAATTTAAATAAATCTATAACTAATAACCATTAATAACATGGGCTAATTATTAGATTTTATGTAACGGAATATGCTCCCTTTTTAAAGCTTTCGGCAAATTTCGTTGGGCTGTCACAGGCATACGTTTTGTTTTGAACCTTCCACGCTTCTGTCGTAATTTTCCAGGCCATACCTCACCAACTTCCAAGTATCCAAGGCGAACTGAGCTACACCTAGCTTTTCCGAAGTTTTACCTACGAATTATTATGACGTAGATCACTGTTTTCCAATATTTTGAAGCTTCTCATCAAATATGATTTCCAGATCCCAAATGTTTCAATAATATACAGAAACAGCTGTTGCCCTTTACCGCCATTTTTTTTTTTATATACAAAAGAGTACCCAAATATCAATCCCCGGATAAGGGTTAATGAGTGTACAGTATGCAATGGGACAATATCGTAGTAATCGTTAGTAGTGTAAGTTTGGTAAATTGGATTACTTAAGGGAACGGCTCATCAAGAACTTGTTTACGTTGGACTTGAGGACGATTACATTGAAGTCAGCTGGAAAGAAAGGAAACGGAAGAGAGTTCCACGGGCGTGTAGTTCTAAGAAAGAAGCTTTGTTCATGGAATCTAGATTTAGGTTTAGGTATGGATAAAGAGTGGGGAAAATTATTGCTAGTGTTTTCGGCTAGACGAGTGTTTTTCGTGTATATTTGATAGGCACTTGCCATGAAAATAACGATAAAGCTGAATCAGGAAAAAGGTTGCAGGGAAGAGAAAAGGGCATCCACCACTAGATTACGAAGTCTATTTCAAACTCAGTCAAGGCAGGATAAGCTGCTTCTCGCAACTTCTGTCCAGATGTGGCAACAGCACTCTATCCTAGGAGAAAGCTTATGTCGACCATAGTAAAGAATTCAATATGCAATATCTAGACGAATGAAAGAAATGGAATTTTCTTCTAAAAGGTGTGCAAAGAAGCTATTTTTATATAGGAAGAACATCAATGATAGAAAGAGATTTTTCTCGTGTTATGGCAAGAAAGATACAGACTGGTTCAGGAATGTTTTCTGGTGAAATGAATCAAGATTTTGGCTTATTAGTGATGCTCCCGAACGGTGCAATCGAAGAACTGTAGAAAGATTTTCGCCAAGTTGCATAAAAATGACAGTTAAACACGGGAATGGAGGGATAATGGTATGGGGAACTTTTACTGCCGCAGGAGTTGGGAACTTATTAGATGCGAAAAATCAATCAATGCAAAGTAATACATTCGAATATTAAAAACAGAACCATTACTAAGTATCCAGAAGCTGGGAATATCCAAGAACATTATTTTTCGACAGGATAATGCCCCTGCACACACTGCTTAAGTCACAGAAAAATTGTTTTCTGATAACTCAATTGATGTAATATTTTGGTCCGGTCAAAGCCCTGATTTAAACCCAATCGAGAATATTTGGTTCATAATATCTCGCGCATTGGCTGGAAGAACTTTTTTTGAACAATGACAAACTGTGGGAAGCTGTGCAAAGCGAATGGAATAGCATCTCTTCACCGTGTTTCACTTTGGTTTAGAACATGTCTAAAAGGATTGATCTTTTAAAGGAATCAAAAGGGAATGCGATTCCATCCTAAGCATTTATTAAAGTAAATGTCTTGTTCAGTGTTATTAGTCTTGTTTAAGTTTCCTTGTTCAATTGTTCTTTGTTCAATATAGCTTTTAGTGCAATAAAATGTATAACATTTGTTTGGCCCATTTTGCCGAGTATATATATATATATATATATATATACTAGCAGAAAACTCGACGTTGTCCGGGGATGTAATTATGATCAACGAATGTTTCACAATAATCATATATTTTTATTGTCATCGAAATCGATTGATTGCATACTCTATTATAGATTCCCTGTCGCCCGTTACTTAGTCCACAATACATTGTAGTCTGCATTGCGTTGTGGATTATATACAATTATCTGTAAATAATGTCTTATTTAAAAGTTTTATACGCAAAAATCAAGTACCATTTTGCTCCAAACAGAAAATTTTATCTCGAACATCTGTCTTATCAAAAAATAAACTGTTGATTTTATGAATTTATTTTTACGCAATCACTTGGGCTAAAGTTAAACGTACAAAAGTCAAATATCATGGTTCAATTGTGCTGTAAAAAGAAACATTTATTTCGTTCGCGCCCCTGTCTTATAAAGAATATACAAGTTGATGTTATAGGCTGAGTCTTTTTACTTGTACGGTGATAAAACTTCTCAAATTCACTTGTGACGTTAGGTTGCATAAAAGTGTTATTTTTGGCCAAAATCAGACTTGCTTCTTTAATCGAATTTTTCGATGATCGATTTTCGTAACTCATCAGACACAATCTGATACAAAATCTACGTAAGAACACTCTCAGACACATCAAGCACCTTAATGTAAAATCTAAAAAAAATTGGCCTAGCCGTTAATGCAAATTATAAGTATAAATCAAGTAGAATATCTGCATGAATATAATTACACGTAATAGTTATATTATAAGAAAAAAGAAAAAAAAACTAATAGATCTTTTGCAGATGAATACAATTCCACGACCCATATATAACAAAGTTGTATTTTCTTTTTAAATAAAAAAGTGTTTTCATATGAATATCAATACACAAAAAACCCAAATTAATAAGAATACACACACACACACACACACACACACACACACACACACACACACACACACACATATATATATATGAAATTTATTTATACAAACATTAATGGCTACATATGTGCATACATGTTTCTGTAATCATCCGCGTTGGGGGATTACGTCTTCAGGCCAAGAATTATCGTCGAGAACTCTTGGCCTGAAGACGTAATCCCCCAACGCGGGTGATTACAGAAACATATATGCACATATGTAGCCATCAATGTTTGTATAAATAAATTTCATATACCTGCTCTGTTTACTCATTGAACACTCTTTGGTAGACACATGTTGTTTTATTGATGTACTTCTAGGAAACTAAACTCTACTGGCTATATATATGTATATATATATATATTATATATATATATATATTTAATTTTAAATGTGGAAATTGATGAATCGCACACGTAAGAAATTAATTTTTATAGTATGAAAAGGTTAGTAATTGCAATTAATAGGACATTGGATCAAATATTTGTAACATGTCTTCTTCCTAAGATTAAGGGTGGTGGTGTTTGATCAACACTGCTGGAGAGCCATGATGTAATATACTGTTTTGTTTTTAAATCCCCGAAACAGTGTTTCATGGTAAACAACTGATGGTCCCTTAAAAAATAAATTATTAGTACTATAGTAAATTCGCGAGCGAGTTGATGCAGTGATTGCAGGTGATTAAATGACTTACTGACTGGATGGTTTTCTAACGAATGACAAAACATATTTTTTGTATAATTTTAAAGGTTAAAAACTTCAAAGACTATATATATTATATATATATATATATATATATATATATATATATATATATATATAGAGAGAGAGAGAGAGAGAGGGTGACCAAATGAAAACGGGCCCCAACTCTAATTAGTCCTCGTTTCTTAGTGTTTTTGTCCGAATGAAATGAAACTTTGGTCATAACTAGTTTTATTATATTCAAAACATCACATCAAAACACAAGGGTCTTTGCCCTTTTTTTTCTCCGTTGACTGTAAAATGCTCAGAAAAACAATTGAATGTCCTCTGTTTTTTTTTTTGGTCACTCTGTATATGAATGCATCAGCGATGATACGTACGACTTTTAGAAGACGAACCATTAATAGATACGTCTGCCTTACTTAAAAAATGCTAGGTTTATTTTGGTGTCTTTAAAAAAAAAATCACCCAATATTTTTGCTGATGAGGAGACTTTGTTTCAAAAAACTATATCATACAATTATTGTCCAAGACTCACTGTCTAGCACAATAAAAACATCGTTTCCGAAACGATCGTACAATTTATTGATTTTGTTTGTTATTCCTTAAGAAACAGATTTTTAATTTTTAATTTTAATTATAAAATAAATTATCAATCATCTTACTCAATATGAAGGACATATATGCCTATCGAGCTTATCTACATTACAACGAGCACTGTTTTCTTTTCTTTTAATCGCATTAGTGAATTTACAAATACATTAAAATATACTCTGCTCTTTAGACTCTTGTTCTAATCCCATATATATATATATATATATATATATATATATATATATATATATATATATATATATATATATATACATACATATATATATATATATATATTTAAATAAGGGAGTAGTCACCAACAATGTGTATTTTTTAACATTATTTTATTATTCCGTGTCTTGGTTTTTCATTGAGAATTATGTTTGGATCATTGTAATAATGTTTTTAAGTCATTGAAATCGTTTTTACGCGCGTTTCAGACGGTCTGTGATGCGTCCTCGTCAGAAATTATTTTCAAATGTGTTGAAACAAACACATTTGAAAATAATTTCTGACGAGGACGCATCACTTTAAATTTTAAAATTAATGATTTATGAAAGTATGATAGGTTACGAAAAGGAAGGGTTGTAAAGAGATAGTTTCGAACTTGGGGGTATCAAAACCAAAGCAAAATATGATGAAAGTAAAAATAAAATAAATAAACCACATAATTTATTATACCATACGTGTTTACACTGAAACACTTATCACAATATTCTGTAGATCTATATTAAAAAACCTTGTTAAACTTTGTGACATATTTCCATTCTATGGAGGTCAGGCGCGAACTACCACACCATAATTTTATTATACCATATTTCTTCAAACTGAAGCATAATTATCAAAGTATACTTACGCAGATAGATATGAAACGTCTTTATTAAAGTTTGTGCCTATTTCCATGCTAGGGAGGCCAGGCGCGAACGCAGACCCCACAATTTTATTATACCATCCCTATTTAAGTTAAAACATACTTATCAAAGTATTCTTATGTACATCTATATCAAAAACACTTGTAAACGTTTTTTTATTTTTAAAGTTTTTATTTCCATACTTTGTGGACAAGGTGCGAACGAAGACCCCACAATTTTAATGAACCACCGTTCTTCCAGATCAAACATATCCATTGCTATATCTCGATACATCTTCTATCATTATATGTAAAATCGGTTTTTTTAAAATAGTCAACCATATAGGAGCCTATTCGTGACCACACACACACACACACACACACACACACACACACACACACACACACACACACACACACACACACACACACACACACGCGCACACACGCACACACACATATATACACACACAGACATTCAGCTTTATATTATAGATGTATATATATAATGCAAGCAAAATCCGATACCGCATTTTGCTAAATCCTACCCTCTGATGAGAAGGAAAGTATTTCTTCGAAACTCCGCGGATTAAGGACGAACCACTTATTTAGTGTTTCCTTTTTAAAATTAAATATGTTTTTAACTCTTTTTCAAAGTGTTTTTAACATGTTTTATTAACTACTCCATATATATATACATACATACATACATACATACATACATACATACATACATATATATATATATATATATATATATATATATATATATATATATATATATATATATATACATATACACGCTTTCAGCTTTCAGTTGCAGAAATTAACTAATGGAGGACGTACTCGTTGCCCCTATCGTAATTATATCACGATTATCACTTAGTTTTCAGTTAAGTCCCTTTTTAATAGATTTTGTGTATATAAAATCAAATAAAGATACAAACTGATAAATTTGCTATGAGTCATTCGTCTGTAAATGAAAGAGACGTACATCTATGTTCGAAGACATATATACATATCTGTGTGTGTGTGTGTGTGTGTGTGTGTATGTGTGCATCGATCCATACGTATTTTACACCTATATTTTTATGTATACAAGTTTTTACTTTTTCTTTTTAATGCACGGATTCAATCAATTTATTAAGTCACGATATCTTATTTCAAACTCATCAAATAATTCCTATCAAACATTGCCCCGGAGAAAACTCAATTTCGCCTGTTATTGTATTTAATATCTAAATGACGTCGACACATTGAAATCGAAATAATATGAAAGCCGCTGACAAAATAATTGAATTCTACTCAAATATACAAGAATAAGTAAATAAAACAGATTAAATCTAAAGTTTTTCTTATCAGGTTATCAAATTGCCGACGGCAGCCCATCGATATTCGATGACGAACAACGATGTCCGTTAGAAATAATAAATTAATATAAGATTTAAATTAAAATTTTACTGATTGTCTATCAAGGTTTTTCATTTTCGGAATTTTTAGTTGAGGATTCGTCACTTGGTCTATGGCTATTTTAAACATGGCTCAACTACCAGAAATATTTATTAATTGAAAGGTGTGCTAGACATATTTTAACAAAAGACATTTGGAAAGTCTTAGTTCATAAAAACTTGCTAGGAAATCATACGTTGGCCGCGGTGGAATGAGGGTCAACGAATATTTCACCCTCCCATATTTTAATGTCATCGAAATCGTCTATTTTCCTTCAAATTGATTGATTGCCTGCTCTAGTTGGGGACCCACCGCGGTGCACCGAGAGGAAGTGACTTAGCCCACAATACATTGTAATTTACGTTGCATTGTTAGGAACCGACTGCTGGTTTTATAAAATTATTATAATGGTTTGAATTAAAGTTTAAAATGCAAAAGTCAAGTATCATGGTTCAGTTGTACTCTAAGCAAAAACATTCATTTCGAACGCGCCCCTGTCATATCGAAGCACCTACTGTTGATTTTTTTGTACCAGGCCTTTCTACTTTTGCGGTGATAATGATTTGAATTAAAGTTTAAAATTAAAAACTCGTCATGGTTCAACAGAAACATTCATTGAAACGCGCCCATGGCATACCAAAGAACATACTGTTGCGTTTATATGTCGGATCTTTCGGCTTGTGTGTGAATAAATATTCTCAAATGAACTTGTGATGTTAAGCCTTATAAGGTGTTAACTTTGGTTAAAATCGCCTGTTCCTTCTTTCATCGGATTATTTTGATTGTTGATTATCGATACTTATCAAAGACATTCCAATACAAAACCTCTCTACGAACACTGCCAGACACATAAAGTACGTTTGTGTGAAATTTGAAATAAATTGGCCCAGCCGTTTTGGAATCTATAAAGAACTCGCACACACACACACACACACACACACACACACACACACACACACACACACACACACAAACGCGCTCGCGCGCGCTCGCGCAGGCGCAAAGTTTCTTTTATATAATAGTAGAAATAATAAATAATTTTATTGAATTAAGAACTCCGTCATTTTTGTTTCAATTTCTATTATGAATATTCATACACACATTTATAACGCTCCAAAATATGTGAACATTTCTTTATCCAAACATCTGCAAACAAACATAACACACAGCCCGGTCTTAGAATATGTCCGATAAGGTAAAAGCTATTTCAATGGCAGGCTCGCCCCTCTGGGATTAATACCAACAAAATGTGGAAAAGAAAAAAAAATTAGGAAAATAGCCTCGTATTTCTCCAAAGACTAAAGACAATTTAGATGTTAGTTCAATCCTTACCAAAGACTAGATGTTCGCAAAAAAAAAAAAAAAAAAAAAAATGTGCGTCTAAGGATAACATTCATGTACGTAAAAGTTATAATATGTAAATAATAATATATAAATAATTACTTTAATTAGTAATTACGCAACCGTCAGTGGTGGAAATCACAATCGATGCTGTTCGAAAGATTCGAACCCCGATACAAAGCCACCTTTGCTTCCCGTAAGGAACATACCCCAGTGCCACCATTTATCGCCACAATGCTAAGGGACATTTTAACATGATTGAGCGTCGTTTAATATGGACGATATTAGAGTGATCAAGTGAGAGTGAAGGCATGATCCCACACACAAAGCCCATCTGACCGACTTTTTTAATTTTTCAAACAGTGCTCAACTTTAAGAATTTTTATTTCTTAAAAGGGCGATAATAATTATATATATATATATATATATATATATATATATATAACACTTATATATAACACTTTTATATATATATATATATATATATATATATATATATATATATATATATATATATATATATAACACATATATAACACTTATCACAATATTCTGTGGATCTTAAAAAACCTTGTTAAACTTGTTAAACGAACACCCCATAATTTTATTACACCATATTTCTTCAAACTGAAGCATAATTATCAAAGTATACTTACGCAGATAGATATGAAAAGTCTTTATTAAAGCTTGTACCTATTTCCATTCCATGGAGGCCAGGCGTGAACGTAGACCCCACAATTTTATTATACCATCCCTATTTAAGTTAAAACATATTTATCAAAGTATTCTTATGTACAGCTATATCAAAAACACTTGCAAACGTTTTTAATTTTTAAATTTCCATACTTTGTAGACCACGCGCGAAAGCAGACCCCGCAATTTTAATGAACCACCGTTCTAACAGATCAAACATACCCATTGCTATGTCTCGATACATCTTCTATCATTATATGCAATCAGTTTTTTAAAATAGTCAACCGTATAGGAGCCTATTCGTGACCAGACACACACACATACACACACACATACACACACATACACACATAGGCATTCAGCTTTATATTATAGATATATAGCGAGAGAGAGAGAGAGAGAGAGAGAGAGAGAGAGAGAGAGAGAGAGAGAGAGAGAGAGAGATGCATGTATATGTTTTTTTTTTAAACAGCCACAAACGCTTTCCAGTAATAATGAAAATAAACTTGCCCGCTTGAAGGATTCTAGCATATTCTAGATCGATCCGAAATTGTGAGAGTCGATTAAAAATTAAAATCATACACTTTCGTCTTTTTTTGTTGTTTTTTAAACAGCCACTAACGCTTTCCAGTAATAATGAAAATATACTTGGCTGTTTGTAGGATTTCTGCGTTTATGACCAATCCGAAATTGTGACATTTATTTTTAAAAACAAAAACATACCCTTTCATGTAGTTCTTGAACGATTAAATAGCGCCAGTATAGAAATGAAAATCAGTAAAAATCAGATGCGTTGGATTAGATACTTTGTTAAGATTGAGGACAAAAAACTTCATGAACAACTGTTTCATGGCGAGATAGAGGTAAAAGACCACAACATAAAAAAAAGGGTTTAGAGATTTTCTGAAAAATAACTTGAAAATACCTGAGATAGATGTACATAACTGGGAATTCCAAGCGAAAGAGCGATCATTGTGGAGAAAAAAACCCATCAAAGTTGTAAGATTTTTGAAGAGCGGCGTGTAGATCTTGCTGTCTTAAAACGCGTTTAAGAAAGCAGGACGAAAATATAATGTCAGAGAAATTGCAACAACGCTCTGATCCCCATCTGGCATCAATTGTGATGGATGGCTCTCGTCTGGGTGAGGCCCCGTGTTTTGACAAGCTTCTCGGTTTGACCTTTACTCCTGATCTGAAATGAAACACGTACATCAAGTCTGTTGCCAAGGTCGCTAGAAAGATGGTGGGATCCTTCTACCGCTCCAGAAGATATCTCACTACTGATGCAATTCTCTATCTATATAAAAGCCAAGTACGTCCAAGGATGGAATACTGTTTCCATATCTGGGCAGGAGCTGCTAAAAACAGCCTATCCTGCCTTGACAGAGTACAAAATAGACTTCGTGGCTTAGTGGGGGATGCCATTTTCTCTACCCTGCAACCTCTCTCCCACAGAAGAGACGTTGCGAGCCTATCCTTGTTTTATTGTTATTTCCATGGCAGGTGCTTGTCTGAACTCCAATCTCTGGTCCCCCCCAATCTTTCACGAAAACCACCCGTCTAGCTGAATCCACTGTGAAAAATTTCCCCCACTCTATATCTGTGCCTAAATTAAAACGCGGATTCCATGAACAAAGCTTCTTTCTTAGAACTGCACGCCTGTTCAGCCTGCTTGCTTCCCACCGGACTACAACTTGGATGTGTTCAAGTCCAATGTTAACAAATTCCTAATGAACCGCTCCCTTAAGTAAACACTTCATCAAATCTCCACACTAACGTAATGTACTTGCAATAACCCTTATCCCTGAGTGGCTTCCGGGCCTTGATAAGTGATGATCACTGTGTAAAAAAAAAGTGCACAAACATGTGGCAGATATTTTTTTGTGAAAAGCTTATTTTACTAATTATATGAAATCACACAATCAAAGACAGGAACGACAATCATATAAGGAGGCTATTATAGCACATCCGGCATTGCTAAGTTGTCGTATTTGTGCTTTAATCTGCAAATCTAGAAGTGGGCTGAAACGACGTCCCAAGATTCACAATATCATGCAACCATATATGTGAACTTTCACTAAGTACTAAAGCTGAATTAAAAAGTCACCTTCGTGTACATAGCCGCACAACGCTTAACTGAAGAGATGACAAGTTTCTGGCAAGAATAAGCAATCATCATCATGTATATGAATTCAAAGGCATGTATAGTGCTAAAATCATATTTCTAATATAAGTCCAAGAAAGCAAGTATTTCAAAAATACATTGTTTTTTTTTCCAGCCGTTTTTCATTTGACTCTCTTAAAGTAAGGCGTATCAATATCTATTTCAAACAAAGGGGTTAATACCTATTGACTGGTGAAAATAAGTCGCTAGTGAGGGGTAATAAAACTAAGAACTGTCATTGGTTAGTAGCAAGTGTAAGGACTAGTTAGCTATAAAAACAATGATAAAATGCGATTCCACAATATTAGGCAATTAGCTTACTTGCCATAAGTACATTTTTCATACTAGTGCTATTAAGACAATAACGACCACTAAACCTCCATTCGCGTATTGACCATTGTTAAGGTAAATAATGAAAAATAGTATGTATATGTAATATATTATATTATTTTATATTATAATGTAATGTCTCTCTCTCTCTCTCTCTCTCTCTCTTTATATATATATATATATATATATAGACACATTACATTATTATATATATATATATATATATATAAATATATATATATATATACATTAAATGGAGTTAAGACGTAAAAATGACAAATTATGTTGCTGAGTTATCTTTTTTATTTTTTCAATTTTTGTAATGATCTTTTGTGTTAAGATAAGAAATAGTATATGCTTTTATGTATCGCGAACGTTTTCGATTTTTCGTCGAATCATCTTCAAACGACAAAAACAAATGAACAGAAAGCTGGAGAAAAGAAGAAATTTTTAAAAGATCAACGGGGACGCGGACCTGAAATCACCAAAGCAACAAACATAAATTATCTTTAATGCAGGAAAAGATCATTAGAAAAAATTGAAACTATAAAAGAAAGGTATTTTTTATGGACATTGCTCGAGACAAGTTGTGAAACCACACTTAATGCAAGGAGCTAAGAAGAACGAAAGATGAATATCGCAAAGACAGGAAATGCCTATTGACCTTAGTCTTGAATAATAAAAAAGAACAAGATTGTAAATAGAAGGAAAATAGTGAGCAAGAAGAGAGTTCAACAATTTTGCAATGCTTTCAAAGAAGCTACTGGAATAATGCACTGTATTACATGAGGTATCAAAACAGCGAATTAATGGAGATCACTAGATCAACGAATCAAACGAGCTGGAACAAAGGAAGCAGAGAATAGATCAAACAATTCTGAGAGACACATGCCACAATATTATTTATAAGATTAGAGATTAGCAACATCACGGCTGTGTGTGTGTGAGAGAGAGAGAGAGAGAGAGAGAGAGAGAGAGAGAGAGAGAGAGAGGTGGTAGTGAGGAAGAAAGTGTGGGGTCAATTAAATTACAGATACGTTTCTGCATCTGATTAAGAACCCTCAAATGGGACAGAGATTCACCAGCTCAAATATGACAACAACACTCTAGACATGATCTGATAGTGGATTTGTAAAGATAAAGAATAGCGTCAGATGTGTAATAAGTGTTTAGAATGATATATGAACTAATTTTACGAGAAGCAGAAATAGCAATGGACTGTATGAACTCCAAGAAAGATTTTTTTGAGAAAGAAAGACCAAAAAGTTTCAGAGTCGATTTCCCAATTATAATTAAGCAGACGAATTTCATCATTTTTAAATAATGTTTGTTTAAATGAAAGAAGAAATATATACACACAAGGCATAAAATAGTAAATAATTTATACTTCACCTTAATGTGACTCAACTACATATGTTGGTCAAATTCTACACTAACAGCATTTATAATAGAGCTAAGTTAGAGCTTTTATTATGTGAACAATTCCAGGCAATTCTCGACTGTCTTGCTGACTCCACTTGTATGGTCTATGAAGCAACCCTAAACAAGGAAAAATAGCTCCAGCTAGCGAATTTAGGATTGATGATAATATATTAATATTAATATTGTTTTGCTAATAAAACAGTATATTTCGAGAGAATGGTAGTGAAATAGTGTTTATGCTACGACCGAGAGCAGTACTTGATCCTGATCTCATCCTAGCAAGGTCTTTTCGGCGTGAGAACACATCGATAGAAAATTACCTCGATGAGCAATTATGTACGGTTTGCACTTGACCAATCAGAAAAGAAGAGGACATGACGCATGGATCACTGATTGTCTAGAATAGATCTGAGAGCTCTAGTGATCAACCAGTCATTTCATTATATAAGCTTATGCACGAGCGATTTTTGACAGATCACAGTTGAGAAGAGAAGTTTGAGTTTTAGAGAAGAAATCTCGAAGACTAGACCAGTTTCGGGCCTGGAATGAGCCCCTTAATGTTGACGCTATTGCTCATAGAAGCCCTCTTCTTATCCCGTATAAGAGGGCTGATGGTACCAAAATTGTAACAAGAAAGGACGAAATCACATCTTTGTGACTGTTGATTATTCTACCACTATAAAGATTTAGGATACATGAAAAGAGTATTTCTTCGAACGGACTATTGGCATCACGATTTCACACACCCATACATATATTTACACCTTTTGTAACATTGTATTATAATAGATTATTTAATTAGATAGTTTACCAGTTAATATACCCCGCAGTTGTAGAAACTTATCAAAGTCTTCATTGATGTTTTCTTAATTGCTGTAGGAGTAATGTACCTTCGGTTGTAGAAGCTAACCCTCAGTCTGAGTGATGGTACACGGAAATTAACCTAATCACAAACGTGAGGCATGTGCTATTGTCTTTAACTCAAGAAGATCAATTACTTCATTTGTGGACTCCCGAGAAGGAGAGTAAAGGGCGCTGAAGTGGCCAATCAATTCTGCTCGCGTATAGACGATCAAGACCAAGCTATCGTGTTGGGAGAGTTGTTCTGGGTGACCAAAATAGCTGTTGAATTTTCTTGGGCGTTCCTTGATCGAAAACGCCTAAAACGAACTCATATACCAGCGAACCTCCCCACTATGGATCGACGCCCAGTTTATATTAATACATGTACATATATAAATATTCTCATGTATCTTATTTTTTAAATTTTCTTATAGCTGAGAATGGGAAATCCTATCGCATGCCAGAAATTCACCCGTTATCACATAGATTCCAATATTCCCTTTAAGTTCAATTGTTTGTATTCCTTACACTTGATCCGCTGGGTATATTTGCCAAATAGTTTTGAAAATTCTTTTTCATGAGTTCGATTGCTCCTAAAATTACAAGAATGATAGAGATCTTCCTAAGATTCCGGTTTCTTTTCATGCCGTACATAAATGAGGACGTGTCCAGTTAATGGACAATATTCAGAACTGGTCAATGAATCAGTGCCTGTTTCTCCTTTCGATCGGCCGCATGACTCCAAATTTTCCTTTTCCGACCAAGCACTATAGCGTCGGGAGCTCAGCGAATATCGAATTAACTTTCTTATTGTATTCGATATCGCGATTTATTTTTCGTTCCATCCTCTAGCTTTCAATATAGAACCATTTGCGTCGCTTCCGAACCTCTCACCTATCCTCTTTGCCACGAAATCTTCCACCATTATTTGCTCAACGATTTCTAAAGATCCCCTTTTCATATTCAGACGTTGGGAGGCAAGGGACGAAACAGTGCGTAGGTGGGAAGGAGAGAGGCGCAAAGCAGAGACTAACTTTCGTATTGATAAACATTATGAAAAGAGATACGCCAAAGCAGTCTGAAGAAACGTCAACAAAAATGTTACGGCATGAAAACAAAAATGAGAAATTGATGAATAACGGTCGAGCTAAAAAAAAAAAAAAGACGAAAAAATGTCGGACAAAGAGAAAACAAGATAACGGAAGTCTTACTTAGAATTAATCCCTATTTCTATCTTTATATCTATTATATAAAGTCACTTTGTGTGTGTTTGTGCTTGTGTGTGTGTTTGTGTGTATTTGTGTGTGTGTTTGTGTGTGTGTTTGCATGTGTGTGTGTGTTTGTATGTGTGTGTCTTTATGTGTGTGTGTGCTTGTGTGTGTGTGTCTGTGTGTGTATTTGTGTGTGTGTTTGTGTGTGTGTGTTTGTATGTGTGTGTGTTTATGTGTGTGTGTGTTTGTGTGTGTTTGTGTGTGTGTTTCTGTGTTTGTGTGTATCTGTGTATGTGTGTCTGTGTGTGTCTGTGTATGTGTTGGGTGTGTGTTTGTGTGTGTGTCTGTGTGTGTCTGTGTGTGCGTCTGTGTATTTGTGTATGTGTCTGTGTTTGTGTGTGTCTGTGTCTGTGTGTGTGTCTGTGTGTATTTGTGTGTGCGTGTGTGTATGTGTGTATATATGTGTCTGTGTGTGTGTGTGTCTGTGTGTGTGTCTGTGTGTGTCTGTGTGTGTGTGTCTGTGTGTGCGTGTGCGTATGTGTGTGTGTCTGTGTGTGTGAGTTCCTTTCTCATAGATTCCGAAATGGCTGAGCCTATCTTTTGCAAATTTCACACAAAGGTAATTCATATCTCTGGCAGTGATCTTCAATATGTTTTGTACAGAAATTCATCCGATAAGTATCGAAAATCGAAAAAATACGATCTTAAAACTAGTTTTTCTCTCTTATAGATAAAAAAAAATTCATAAGGGAATATTTTACATTACACCGGCACGTGTTACATAAAATATTCTCCTGTAAAAAAATGATCTTAAAAAATTAAATTCAATCTTAATTGGTGTCTATTGGCTATGATTGAAATTCGATGCAAATATGATACGTTTAATTTTCAGTAACTTTTTATAGAGAGATTAACGGCTACCTAGATGGCTCTATTCTTTTACAAGGAGCTATGCATTTATTCATAGTCAGTGCTGGCGTTGATTCTTATCAGAATTGGTTCAATGATGTGATTTAATGACCGCTCCCGCATTGAACTACGCATTCACTTTGTCACGCAACAAAAAGAACTTTGTAACATTAATCTCATGAATACGACAAGTTCTATAAGATATGCTAAGCGGCATTAAACTTAGATAGGCCGTACTGAAAGAGGAAGTCTTTAGGGAATATCAAATTCACACGCGGATTTTCCAGTCATACGGCAAAAAGAAAGTCCGCACTTCAAAAACTGCAAATTTAAGCTAAATTTAATGTAACTTTAAACAACCTATTCCTCATTTGATTGGCGTTTTATTCTTCTATAATTTTACCTGCTAATATTTGACTTTTAATTGAAATATTCTAGTGTTCACGTCAATTTAAAACAAAAATAACTTCAATTATTTTTAAATTGACGTGAACACTAGAACAAAACGCCAATCAAATGAGGTATAGGTTGTTTTAACAGTTACATTAAATTTAGCTTGAAAAAAAATTACAAGTGCGGACTTTCTTTTTGCCGCCTGTGTATATCTCGGTCAGGGGAGATGAAGCGTTAGTTTTTTTTTTCAGTTCTTGCTAGGAAGTATAGACGCCATACTACATACAGCGCCTGGTATTCCCAAATTGTCACCCTTCTGGTACTAACCAGGCTCAACGTTGCTTAACTTTGGTGATCTAATGAGAATAGGTGTGTCAACGAGATTATGTCGTACACATATAAGGCAATAAATTTAATCAAGTCGTCTCTAATTTCCCTCTTTCGGACCAGCACCCACAAGAAAGGGAAGAGAGGGGGCCAACTAGAAACATTGATCGGCCTAGTCTTATTAAATAATCTGGATAATCTATGTCAACGTTTCTGGTCCATGCTTACTGGTTGGGTGGCTTGGCCAGGTCGGGGCAGGCCGCTTTCGTTTATGTCGGCCTCATCGCGTCTGATGAGTGAACACAGAAACGGCCATCTTATGAATATTGCTTTACCCGTGGGTAATAATGGACGACAGGGGAAAAGACAAACAGAGAAGCAGACTGTCGAACGAGACAGTAGAGACGACGGGCGAGATCTCGCTACACTGAAATCGAAAGCAAAATTGGCCGTAACTAATCAACCGACACATCGGACGACCAATCATCTGATCCAAACGACTCGTCCTCACCCCCAACCATCGGTCAATTTACGTCGTCCCCACCAGGATTACTATTATTAATTAACTTTTTTTTTTTAGAGATATTGTGGTGTCGTATTTCTGATATGTTTATTAAATATAAACTAAAAATAAAAATGTATCTATTTATAAATGGTAATAAATTTTAAAGAATAATAATGAAAAAAAAAAATAGAATAATTAGCCTTTTTTCTGATTGGTCTAAAATTTTTGGTTATTTGAAGCCGCCGTAAAAAAAGAAACAAAAGAAGTGCCATCTGTTAGCATAGCTAGAAAGCAATCTTTCGTTTTGGAAAAGAGAAAGGCATCCCCCTCACCCCCCTCCCCGGACAGATATACTCTGGTAAGTTGACCCGTTATATCCTACATTTTTTAAAAATTTAATTTTTCAAGTTGGATCCAATTTTTGCGGTGCGTTAATTTATTGACCATGAAGATACAGAACAGTAAAGAATGGATTTCTACATAACACCGTTGTTCCAGCGCGGTTCGTGTTCTGCATAAGTGCCGAAGCATGTTAAGGTCCTTTCCTGGTCCTGGTGAACTTGAAGAAAGAATCTGATCAACTTTAATCATCTTTCTAGTATAAGGGAGTACCTGAACAGATAAAAACCAAGTGTATTAAGTTTTGTAGGCCTATCTAATCTCTTGAAAAGTATTCACAAACCTACAATATCATCGAAACCACCACATCCGTTGCTATCAACAATAACATATTTTGATTCGATATTTTTTCATATCCATTTTTCATTTACTATTAAAATTTTTAATATTTAATATCTCGACTAAGACTATTTCTATTTTTGGGGGGGACTTAGTTTTTTTCTGTTTTCGGTTTTAGCAAAACTCTTTATATAACACTTATGGTAAAATTATGCCTACTAGCAAAACTACATGTAGTATACTGCTTACCGTCGTACGTGTAAAAACATTATACACCCACACATCCTCAGTAGTAACGTATGTTGTCCTTAAGGCTTGTAGTATTAAACACTTGTGGATGCTGGTGATTTTTTTTTTACAAGGGGTCACCACTTATCAAGGCCCGGAAGCCACTCAGAGATAAAGGTTATTGTAAGTACAGTACGTTAGTGTGAAGATTTAATAAAGTGTCTACTTAAGGGGGCGGTTCATCAGGAATTTGTTTACGTTTGACTTAAAGACATCCAGGTTGTAGTCAGGTGGGAAGCAGGCAGACGGAACAGAGTTCCACAGGCGTGCAGTTCTAAGAAAGAAGCTTTGTTCATGGAATCTACGGTTTGATTTAGGCATAGATAAAGAGTGGGGAAAGTTTTTGACAGTGGATTCAGCTAGACTGGTGTTTTTCGTAAAAGATTGGCGAGGGGGGACCAGAGATTGGAGTTCAAACGAGCACCTGCCATGGAAATAACGATAAAACAAAGATAGGCTCGCAACGTCTCTTCTGTGGGAGAGAGGTTGCAGGGAAGAGAAAAGAGCATCCCCCACTAAACCATGAAGTCTATTTTGTACTCTGTCAAGGCAGGATAGGCTGTTTTTAGCAGCTCCTGCCCAGATATGGCAGCAGTATTCCATCCTTGGACGTACTTGGCTTTTATATAGATAGAGAACTGCATCAGAGATATCTTTTGGAGCGGTAGAAAGATCCCACCATCTTTCCATCGACCTTGGCAACAGACTTGATGTACGTGTTCCATTTTAGATCAGGAGTGAAGGTCAAGCCCAGAAGCTTGTCAAAACATGGGGCTTCTCCTAGACGAGAGCCACCCATTTCAATTGATGCCAGATGGGGGCCAGAGCATTGATGATGTAAAGATAGGAGTTTGGTTTTAGATGCATTAAAGGTAACCATCCACCTCTTCCCCCACTGAACCACGCGCTCGAGATCAGAGGAGAGAGAGAGAGAGAGAGAGAGAGAGAGAGAGAGAGAGAGAGAGAGAGAGCTTTGTCTTTTACAGCCTTTGATGTGTTGCCGTAGATGGTCGTGTCATCAGCATAGATGTCAACGAATGATTTAAGTATGTGTTTAGGGAGATCATTGATGTAGATCAGGAAGAGAGTTGGGCCCAGGATGGACTCCTGAGGGACTCCAGCATTAATACTGCAGGCCTCTGATTTTTGTCCATCAACCACTACTCTAATGTGCCTATCAGAGAGAAATGATTTAATGATAGAGAGAACATTTCCAGTTATACCGTAGCTGGAAATCTTGTGAAGTAGGCCTTAATGCCATACCTTGTCGAAGGCCTTTGATATGTCAAGAGCAATTACTCTAGAAAGGAAACCGTTGTCAAGTATTCACTAATCCTGTGGGATATAACCGTTAGCACATCTGCGGTAGATCTTGCAGAACGAAAACCATATTGCGTGTCACTAAGAAGGTTATTTCTGCTGAGGTGGTTGACTATTTCTCTAATATGGATTCCAGCAACTTACTTATGACACACAGGAGACTTATGGGTCTGTACTGAGAGGGAGATGACTTATCACCTGAGTTCTTAAATACAGAGCATACTGATGAGGTTTTCCAGGGTGTTGGAAAGCATTTCTCCTTAAGGCAACGCTTAAACAGTTTCGTAAGTATGGGAGCAAGTTCTGGTTGAAGCTTTTTTAACACTATAATTGGGATGCCGTCAGGGCCAGTTGCTTTACTGGAATCAAGGTTCTTGATTAGCTTGGCGACCTCATGCACAGATATTTGTATGTTACCTAGCGTGTTCTGTGTTATAGGAGGAAATATGGGGAAATATGATTTGTTGGTTAAAGTTTTATTTGAACAAAACAATGATAGAAATCTGAAATCCGAGCGTGTGTGTGTATGTGTGCAGAGAGAGAGAGAGAGAGAGAGAGAGAGAGAGAGAGAGAGAGAGAGAGAGAGAGAGAGAGAGAGAGAGAGAGAGAGAGAATTGGAGCGGACGGTAATATACGAAAGATAAGTCAACTTTCATCTATCTGTACGCCATCATCCCGCCCACATTTCGGGGTTAGTCTACATAACAACATCTCGCGTCTGTCATCCAGTGATATCCAGAGGCTGAGAGAACAAAACCCTCTCTCTAGTTGAATTTGAATATTAACAGAAAACCTCGTAAGCAGTGGTTTGTTTTAAACTGTTTTATTTAAACAGAACAAAGGCAAAAAATGACATGAGTGTATACGTGAGAGAGAGAGAGAGAGAGAGAGAGAGAGAAAGAGAGAGGGGGAGAGAAAGAGAGAATTGAATATAAACTAATAACATAAAAGAGAAGCCGACTTTCAGTTACCTGTACGCCACCGTAACCAGTGTTAGTCGGGACAACAACAGTCCGTGTATGCTCTCATCGATTTCAAAGTAGGTTCTCTCTACCGTACTAGAAAGCTACTGACCCCTGAAAGTATCCTGTACCTCTATAAGGCCACCATTCGCCCATGTATAAAGTATTGTTGTCATATTTGGGCCGGTGCATCTGCTACTAGTCTCTCATTCCTAGACAAGATTCAAAAGAGAGTCGCCAACCTAATAGGTCCTGAACTGTTATCTAAGCTTCAGCCTCTGTCCCATCAATGTAATGTAACATCCCTCTGCCTGTTCTACAAGTATTTTAATGGTGTATGTTCCGACGAGCTGCAAGCACTTGTGCCCCCTCTACGTAAATACTCCCGACAAACTCGACAAGCAGTACAATCCCAATCCTTCAGAGTAGAGATCCCTAGATGTAAGAGATAAGAGATCCTTCTACTCCAGTAGTTTCTTCCCCAGAACCGCTAGACTTTGGAACTCCCTGCCAGGTTCCTGCTTCCCCAACTGTACTAACATGCAGAAGTTCAAGTGTAACGTGAACCGACATCTTGCTGCCCAACTCCCCACCTAGTACCCCTGTAGCCCGTGTCCCTAATAGTAGCCCCCTACATCAAAGTGGCAATGTACCTTGTTTGGGGTGAAAATGTAAAAAAAAAAAGAGCAGAAAGTAACTGTTCCTCCTAGTGGAAGTTAGGGTTAGGGTTTTGACTTCCGCTTTTAGTCTCTCTCTTTATTTTAAAGTTCCATCCCTCGGCCACTTTTCGCTCTCTAACCAATTTGAAAAATCAACAGCTCTTTTTACATTAATCTGCATACTACAGGGTGACCCCCCCCAAAAAAAACAAAAACAAAAGCTTAATGGAGGCCATCTAGAACATATGCTATAGAACGGAGAAAAAAGGCCAAAGACCCTAGTGTTTTGATGTGATGTTTTGAATATAATAAACTAGTTATGACCAAAGTTTCATTTCATTCCAACAAAACACTAAGAAACAAGACCTAATTAGATTTGGGGCCTGTGATTTTGGGTCACACTGTACTACTACTACTACTACTACTACTACTACTACTACTAATAATAATAATAATAATAATAATTAGATTAAAAGTAATAATGACAAACACAATAAAAGTAAGTCATAAAAATCATACTAATAAAAAATTAATATTGATAATAATAATAAATAAAATAATAACTATAATGATAAAGATAAAATAATTATGATAAACATAAAAGTAGTAATTATAACATTAATAACATTAACAATAATAATAACAACAATAATAATAATGATAATAATAATTTTAATATATAATATTAATAACAATAATTATAGCAATAACAATAATAATAATTATGATAAAATTAATTTTAATGAATAATAATAACAATAATTATAGTAATAATAATAATAACAACAGCAATAATAATATTTTATATATATAATAATAACAATAATTATACCAATAACAATAATAATAACGAAAATTATAACAATGATAAAAATAATTTTAATATATTATAATAATGACAAAAGTTTTATTAATAACAATAATAATTACAACAATAAGAATACGGAAAATAATAATTTTAATAATAATAACAATAATTATATTAATAACAATAATAATAACAACAATAATATTGATAGTTATATTTTATATACAATTAAAACAATAATTATAGCAATAACATTAATAATAGTAATAATAGCAACAATAATAATAATGACAAAAATAAGTTTAATGTGTAATAATAATAATTATTATAGTAATATCAATAATAACAACAATACTAATGATGAAAATATTTTAATAATAATAATAATAATAATAATAATAATAATAATAATAATAATTATAGTAATAACAATAATAATATTAATAATATTAATAATAACAACAATAATAATGATGATAATATTCATAATAAGGATAAGAATAATTATAGTAATAACATAAAAAGAAAAATAATACTATTAATTTTAATAATAATAATAATAATAACAATAATAATAATAACAATAATAATAATCTTTTTGAACAAATAAGCGTTTATTATGATCAGAAATATTATATAATAAATATTTTCATAAATAAAATGATAATTATATTAAAAAATAATAACTACAATAATAATAATAATAATAATAATAATAACAACAATAACAATAAAAATAATAATAGTAATAACAACAACAATAAAAATAATGATAAAATCATTTAAATAATAGTAATAATAATAATAATAATAATAATAATAATAATAACAATAACAATAAAAATAATAATAGTAATAACAGCAACAATAAAAATAATGATAAAATCATTTAAATAATAAAAACAACAATAATAATAATAACAATAAGAAAAAAATAATAATAGTAATAACAACAACAATAAAAATAATGATAAAATCATTTAAATAATAGTAATGATAATAACAATAACAATAATAATAATAATAATAATAATAATAACAATAACAATAAAAATAATAATAGTAATACCAACAATAATAAAAATAATGATAAAATCATTTAAATAATAAAAACAACAATAATAATAACAATAAGAATAAAAGATAATAATCTTTTTGAACAAATAAACTTTTAATCTCGTTTAATTCTCTTCTAAATATTCTTTGTCTTTGTACCGTGTAAACAATTGTCTTGTGAATATTTTTCAAATCGAATGTTACATTTTAAAATGTTTTTTGTTATCTAAAATTTCACTGTTCTAATCGGCGGATAAAGTATTAAATTGTTTTACCTTAGTGACATCAGATTAATTATGAATAAGTAAAATGTGATAACAGACATACGAACAAGAAATATCTGAGGATATTATTATATAGACTAGCGGATGGGTACCCGGCTTTACCCGGCCATAAAATACGCTTATATATGATATTTTCATTCGTCGAGATTTCGTATATATTGTTATAGAGTCTTAATTTCAAAAGTTAAAAAAAGTATTTGGATGCCATCAGCTAGAATCGAAACCTAAAGCAAAACTGTACCATTCAAAGCTGGTGACGTTACCAGTGCACCAAAGTGACACACATATGAACTGCTTAAAAATAAACTAAGATGAATTTACAAAATGTGTAACTATTTTTTAAAATTTTGATTAATTTTTGATCCCTTAAAAACTATTTTGATCGGCTAAAGACCCATAAAAGAACGGTCCATTAAAAATCCAATCATTGGAGGCCCTTGGCACTGCTCTGCGAATTTTAGCTTCGGAAGTGAAAGAGTTTGAAAATATGGAGACAGATAAACAGACAGACAGACAGACAGACAGACAGAAAGACGTAGTGAGTTTTGTAAATTTGATTACCATTCGAATCGAAACCCATTAAAAAAATAACGGAAAAATTACCTTTATCAATGTTCGTTCTTATATTCATAAAACATATAACATAGCGTCTGAATTAGTGAAGTTTTTTTTTTATGGAAATCACCCCAGACAATGCATGAAACCACTTGATGTAAGGAGCTAAAAATAGTATTTCAAGGTTAAAAACTTTGGATAACAACAGTGTTAGATGGAAGAGATTCTGCCCCAAACAACAGCAATTCTTCCCCGTTTGCCACAAGTATCGCTCATGGAATGTGAGGACTAAAGAACAAAATAAGGGAAGTGAGAGTTACACAACCGTCGAAAGTAAAATCAAGATCTACTTTCTTCTATCCTTAGCAAAGAAATAAGAAAGGGAGGCATAAATGTCTTAAACTGGAATGTTTTTAAAAAAGGAAAAGGAAAATGTATAAATCGGTATAAAAGAACAGTGACCTCACTATAGGAATAGAGTGAAACTGGAAATCGGCTGACTTTGGATTTGCTTTACCTGAAACACTTGAACTGTTATTCATCCGACAGTAATTTCCTCTTCAACATTCATAGGACAGGACGCGCCATATCCAACCTTGATAGAGTTCAAAACCGACTTCGAAACTTAATATGTGACGCTCTTTTTACTTCCTTGCAACCTCTTTCCCGCAAAAAAGAAACGTTACGAGCCTATCTCTGCTCCATTATTTTCATACTAGTGCTCATCTGAGCCAAAATCTATGGGCCCTCTTTGCCAAACTTTCACAAACGACACTCATCAAGCTACAACCACTATGAACAATTTTCCCCCACTCTCTATCTGTGTCTGAATCTAAACGCAGCTTCCATGAACTAAGCTTTTTTCATAGAACTACCTGCTTCCTGGCCGACTACAATACGGTAGCCTTCAAGTCCAATTAAAACAAGTTCTTGTTTAGCTGTCCACTTAAATAATCCAAATTCCACCCATTCTACGCAATTAACGATTACGACACTACCACCTTACATTCATTAACGCTTATCATTGAGTGGCTTCGGGCCTTGATAAGTGGCGATTTCCTCATATATATATATATATATATATATATATATATATATATATATATATACAATTAATTTTTACTATAATGATTAAATACCTACAGACACTAGTGTTTCATTCTTTCGGGAATCTTCAGTGCAGGGTGTCACGATTAACACCAGTCGACAGATTCGAACTCGGCAACACGAGACATCTCTGGCTTGATTAGCAAAGACGGTATCCATTCGGCTACCGTTAACCGCGTGAAATACCGTTGAATTTAAACATTTTAATTTTTTTAATGTTCTTTACGTCAGTCACAGAGCTAAATTGACCGACTTAATTCAACTGTAAGTGCTCAACTATAAGAAACGAGTTTCTTAAAGGGGCTGTCATGATTATTTTTTACTATAATAATTAAATATATATATATCTATATAATTATAAAACTCAAATGACCTTGTAACGATGTATGTAACCCACTTTCCGGTTTACGACATCCGGTTGCGCATGCGCGCATGACCTGCGCACTGAAATATTAACGTTATTATTTAACATGGGAAGGGTGGGATTTAAAATAACTTAAATGTAATACAGAAATGAACGATGTAAAAATAAAGCAGCAGTATTAACAATTGTTTATTTGGATAATTTAGACGCGAAACAAAAACAAAAGAACAATTGGGACGCTGAAATATTAACGTTATTATTTTGAAATTATTATTTAACATGTGACGAGTGGGGTTTAAAATAATTAAATATAATACAGAAATGAACGATGTAAAAAAAATAGCAGATATATCAAAATTTGTATTATGGTATCTGTTCAGTGCACATTTACCTATAAGTATGGCTAACCACTTATAATTCAGTAACTGTAATGTTTATTTTTCAAAAATAACCAATCATAATAAACAAAACGACTCATAGAAATCTATCTATGTTCTTTTTTTATTTTAATATAATTTCATAGAAATGTTTCTGTTATGTCAAAAAGAGAAAACTATTTTCTTCACGTCACAAGTGTCACGCTCATACATGAATTCCATAGCTAATATAACATACTGACCCAACGGGTCACAGGTAGTCTAGTATATATATATATATATATGTCAAATCCCCCTCAGAATTAACATATGTTGCATGTGTATCACAAATATTGTCTTCAGTCTAACTAGACTTGAGCTTTTCTTGTTATTTTTTTTAATATAGACGTTTGCTTTGGACTGGCACACCTAAGGCGGTCATGCTTGTGTATTTTATTCAGAAGTTCCTGTCGCCATTAATTCATCTTCAATCTCGATTACGTATCAGATTTTCTACGACTGTCCTTAATATTTTCGCCATAGCTCTGGGGGAAAATTGGTTGAAGAACATTAAGTTGAGGCAAGGCTACGGGTATTTCCCGTTCACTAAGTAGGGCGTTTAACTCCCACGAAATGTCAGCTCTTTCTGATTTTGTTCTCTGTTTCAATAAAGAGTTCTTCAGTCTCCACGTTGATTACCTGCAGCCTTTGGCAGTTAACGATAATTGACCAATAATGGAATTTTACATTTTCATACGATACTCCCAACATTGCTGGAATATTCTAGGAACATAACGTTTTTAAACAGAATTTTTGTCCGATATTTGTGACCTTCTTCAACGTAAAACTTATGTGGGAAGTAGGTTGTAACGTCGGAAAAACTGAGCAGTGCTAATTGAATGCAAAATCTTGTACGTGACGAGTATGCCACGAAAAACGTGGATTAATCAACGTTTTAACTCATTTTATTATTTATCGGCCAGAGATTAAACAATGATTTAAAATGATTCTATGAAAAACTATTATATTAATACAAAAATAAAAATATAATATATATATATATATATAGAGAGAGAGAGAGAGAGTGAGAGAGAGAAAAGGAACAAACCATATTATGTGTTCATCAAGGTTTCGTCTTTATTTCGAGACTTCCTCTGGATGAAATAAAGACGAAACGGTGATGAACACATAATACGGTTTGTTCCTTTATATTTCTCTATTTTGTCGGAATACTATTTCCATTATTTTCATCATCATCATCATCATCATCATCATCATCATCATCATCATCATCATCTCTCTCTCTCTCTCTCTCTCTCTCTCTCTATATATATATATATATATATATATATATATATATATATATATATATTCGAACAGACATAATAAATACAACGGATATATTTAGCGGTATGATTCTTTTTTTTTTATTTTTTGCGATTTTCCGTATTTTTTATATCAAAATCGATAATATTATTGAAAGTTCCACAGTTATCACGAACGCTTTTGATTCAACTGCGGACCATCTTCAGGTTAAATTCCTGGAGTTGATGAGGGGAAAATAAATAGGTGCGAAAATGGAAAGTAGAAAAGTTTAAAGTTAAATACGCAATAAACTGCAACGAGTGATGGACGGTTAAAATCATATGATTTATTGTGTTTTTTACTTTTCATTTTTTAATTTTATTTAAGCGATGCCACTTATTTTACTTCAGAAATATCAAAATAAAAAAAAGATTTACCGACATATTTTAGAAAAAATATCTTTGTTTTACTGCAGAAATAAAACAAATGAGTATTATAATCAACAAAAAACAAATTCATTTCTACACCAAGGCATAGTTAGACACGGTATATAATTTAATGTGAAACTGTCACTCTTATTTGCTTCGTTTATTTTTATATCGTGTCTTGAATAAGATAGCGAGCCAAACAAAATAGGATTAAGATGGCGATCATGATAGCTAACATGCTTTATTATTATTGTTGATATATGAAAAGGTTATTTTTTAAATGTTTGATTTATTCATTTAAAAACAGTTTTTGTTTTTTGCTACGATTGTTTTTGAGGCGATATGGATTTTATTGATCGGCTCCTATAATGTTATAATCTCTCACACAAAAAGAACAGATAATTCAGTTTTTATTTGAGATTTAAGCTTGCCAACTATGTGTTTCTTCATCCCCCTGCAAGTTAGACTCATGATAAAAACAGTAGTTCGAATAATCCAAATAATATAAAGTATCGATCCTTATCCATATATCCTTAGTAAAATGAAAGTAACACACACTGAACTTCATACATAACTTGAATTTTGGTATGTCTACAAGCCGTGTCAGCAACTACTGCACAACTTTCACTTGAAGAGGACGCTTCTCTTTTGTTGTGGTCTTGGTGCTTCACCGGAAGTGGTTTTGCAAATGATACTTAGAAAACCATAGTATCCTAGCAATGAAAGTTGAACCAATAATTATAAATAACTAAGTGTTTATATGCGTGTTGAAGTATTTTCGCTATAGTTAGAGAACAGACGCATCAAAATAAAATGGCATCTATTAAAAAAAAAAAGAAAAAAAAAGTCGACAGCGGAGAGGCTGAACAAAATAATCCGCCATCTTCACCATCGAAAATGAAACAAAGACTTATTCGAAGCGGTCAGTCGTTTGCTCAAGATATTTTATGACCAGAGGCTAAATGATCTTGTGTGGCCACTTTGAGAACGAGTAAGCGACCTGCTTTCTCTATAAAAGAAATAACAGGGCTTTAAACACCGTCACCGGAACCGGATATACAAAATTAGGCGGACCGATTTGTTTACTGTTTTTGGTAACAAACACACACACACAAAAGATCGCATTATGTACTTCTGTGTCCCCCTCCACCTATCTTCTTCTGCAAAGCGCAAAAAACTCTTCCGGTCAGTGAGTCACGTGATTTGCCCATGGCGGCAAATCATAGAAAACAATACACAGTAAAACAATGCGATCGAAACAATGTTTCCAAGAGGCAGGCGATAAGAACTAAAGGAAGAAAAGAATTAGAGAAAAAATATAGGCCGTTCTGGTCACTCATTAAGTGCCTCTTGTCTAACAAAATGAACCTTCTTTGTTAAGTATTCGTCTTGCGACAGCCAGAAGAATAAGTTATGTTTGGCCTGTATAAATATCCTCAGGCGATGAAAATAAAAAGGAAGAACAACAAAAAAAAAAAAAAAGAAAGACAAACAACATACAGCTAAATTGTCAAAAGCTGATAGAATAGAGAGTGAAAGAGAGAGAGAGAGAGAGAAAGAGAGAGAGAGCAGCTTTATTTAAGACGCGATATAATAAGCAAATAACGATGAAATAAGATGGTTTAATTTAATAAAACTGTGGACTAAACTCTTCAACGTTCTTACTTAATGCGAGAGGATAATGGCGAAGAAAGAACAGAAAACGAATATATCAAACTGATATAAGTATTCGGTGTCTAATATTAAACAAATATAAGTAACGTTAAACATTATTTTTTATACCTACAGACACTAGTGTTTCATGTTTACGCAATCGTCAGTGTAGGAGGTGACAATTCCTGCCGGTTATGAGATTCGAACCCAGCCACGAAGCTACGTGTGTATATATATATATATATATATATATATATATATATATATATATATATATATATAGTGTAGCCCGGATATAAGGGACCCGAATGTAAAAAACGGATATAAGAGAGATTTTCTCTGGCTCCAAATTAGAGACTGTGTTAATCTGTGTTAATGCACAGGTTAACCAGGATATAAGAAATTTGGATATAATTTAACCCGGATATGAGAGAGTGGTAGCCCCAAATCAGAAGTCTCTTATATCCAGGTTACAGTATATATGAATATATATATATTCATATATATATCTATATATTTTAAAGGACATCGGACGGAAAGGCGAAAATAATTCCTTAGAAAGAATCAAATCCAAATTTAAATCCATTTGAATATAATTAGTCCGGTTTGAAAATTGTCAACGCAGCTGAAATTATGGAAATTGTTTTTGCGCATAGTGCAATAGTCCAAAGGTAGATTGATCCCGAGTTAAGTTGATTTAAGAGATAAGATAGACAGAAAATAAAAATGTCATCTCACATCGTTGGCTTAATTAGAACAGACGATTTCAGACTAATTTTTAAAAAAGTAAGGTCAATCTAAAAAGATGTAAGCACGTGAATGTTTGTATCACTGCAACAGGAAAGAGTGGGGAGTACTGATTGGAATGCTTTAAGCGTGGAAAAATCTTAGCTTATTGGTAATTATAAGTCTTTTTCATCTCCTCGATTGTCTCATAACTAAGGTTTTACTTGAGTTAGGGATTAACTAAACGTCACAGAGAGCAATGCTTGGTCTATAGGGAGAGTGAAGACTGTCTTGCTGCTCATCTTGGTCAAATAATCTGTGACAAGAATGGAGTTGTGGACGTGCATTGTTCTGGTGGAAATGCCACTGGTCCGATCTGAAGAGTGCTGGCCTCTTTTAATGAAATCTCTTCCTTAATCGAAAGTACAATTAGAATTAACACACTTTTGCCACCCCAAAACAAGCGTATCTATGGCATTAACTTAAAAATCTTCCGTTCTGGTGACGATGAAGTCGCTGATTGCGTTTTTGATATCGTTTAGGTTTTTGAAGCATTTCTCACGCAAAAAAATTTCAAGATGCTTAAAGAATAGTAATCTGTAGGTAAGAGGTCTGGAGAGTATGGCAGAGTTTAGTAACCTAATTCGTTTAACTCCCGCAGGCCCGGTTTAGCAACGTGCAGTCGGGCATTGTCTTGGAAGAGAATTGAGCCTTTTCTGTTGCCTAATGCTGGGTGTTGTTGTCAAAGTTTCTTATGCATTTCAGCCATTTGTTGACAGTACTTCTCCACCGTAATGTCTTCACATGCATTAAAAATGTAATGAATGAGATCGGTCACAGACTTCCAAACAATCAGCCTGACTTTCTTTTGATGCAACTCTGGCTTCGGGTTATGTTGTGGAGCTTCATTGGCGTCTAGCCACTGAACTGAGCGTTACCGGTTGTCGTAAAGATCCCACTTTTCATGCCAAGTCACAACCCGTTTGATAAACCTGTCGTTCTTGTTACGTAAAAGAAGCGAAGATGACGCTTCATAACGGTTTATTTTTGGTTGTTGTTCAATTCGTGAAAGACCAATTTATCTAGTTTTGTTTTTATCTTTCCAATATCTCTCACGAAGTTGGAAATTGTTGCATACATTCAATTCAGAAGCAAGTTCTAATCTAGAAACAAGTTCTTAAACAGTTGTGCGTGGATTGGCTTCGACTAAGGCTCTTAATTGATCGTTTTCAACATCCGATGGTCAACTACTCAGCTCATCATGTCCAAGACTCTTGTCGCCGCCACAAAATGTCTTAAACCGCACTTTGTTTTGTGCGTCCAGTAGTAGTTCCTGGGCCAAAAGCTCCTTGATATCGCGAATGTTTCAGCAGCTTTTCGGCCTAACTTGAATTGAAATAAGAAAATTGTGCAAATTTCCATCTTGTAATTAACGCTCTGAAAAGAAGACTTAATTGTTTTAAAACAATTGTAATTTAAACGATTAGATAGAGTGAAAACGCTCTTTAAAATTACATATGAAGAAAAGGTATTTTACAGAAAACTTATTTGAAAATACATCATTTGAAATAAAAATAAAAATTCCGCACGAACTATCTAATCAACCTTATATATATATATATATATATATATATATATATATATATATATATATATATATATATATATGAACTATGTATAAATATTAATGCGAAAAGTATAAAAGCTTATTTTTTCTTTATCTATTATATTTATATTAAGCAAGTTCAAATATATTCATAAAAGAGACTTAAAGCACATATTTGTATATGAAATACGCAATATAAAGTAGAGCTTTATTAATACATTTTATAAAAACGTTAACACAAAGTAATTAGTACAGTCTCTATCATGTGTGCTAAAAACAAAAACCCAAGTTAATTTATGTAGACTGTTTCAATGTTTGTATGAATGCTATACATACATACATACATGCATACATACATACATACATACATACGTACGTGTCGATGTCGATTTGTAAGACTTTCAAATTATACTTTGTAGAGTCTCTGAACCTCTTCCTAGGCTTGTGTTGAGGACGCTTCCATTTTCCAGCTCCCCGTAAAAAATTTGTTTTGGCAGCCTACAATCTTTCATTCGAACCAAGTGGCCCACCCAACGCATGTAAGATCTGATTACAACAGTCTCAACACTAGAGCAACATGCTCTCAGAAGGACTTCAGTATTGGGTACTTGTGCTTGCCACTTGATGTTTAAGCTACGTCTCAAGCATTTTTGGTGAAATCGTTGAAGCCATTTAATGTGCCTTTGATGCAATGTCCGTGTTTCCGATGAGTACAACAGTGTGTTAGCACATCGGTTTTGTAAACGCAGATCTTAGTCATGTCTGTGATGCCACGATCAGACCGAACTCTCTTCTCCAACCTTCCAAAAGCTAGAGATACCTTCTGAATTCGTCCGTAGATTTCAGTGTCGAAACAGCCATCCCTTGACAGAGAACTACCAAGGTACACAAATGAATCAACTACTCCCAGTCTAGCACCACAGGCCATGATGTTTGGCTCCACGTATGACTGGCCCGGTGCAGGAGTGAACATCACCTTTGTTTTAGACAGACTGATCCTCAGACCAAAGGCAGTGCAGGAGTCAGCAAAGCTCTCTATTATATGCTGCATATATATCAGTATGATGAAAAAAAAATGGAAATAGTATTCCGACAAAATAGAGAAATAAAAAGGAACAAACAGTATTATGTGTTCATCAACGTTTCGTCTTTATTTCATCCAGAGGAAGTCTCGAAATAAAGACGAAACGTTGATGAACACATAATACGGTTTGTTCCTTTTTATTTCTCTATATATCAGTATACATACATACATACATACATACATACATACATACATACATACATACATACACATATGAAAAAAACAACTGAACAAAAACACTGGAGAAAATAAAACGATTTCAAAAAGTAGCTTTGAAACGGTCGTTTGAAGTCAGTTAAACACCAGGGGACTTTTTTCATACTGTTCTGATGGACGTTAACAATTTAAATCCGTGATGCCAGAATTAGCGTCATCTTTTTAATTATTATGTATCATTTTTTAATAAGTATTAGTGATTTCAAATGCAATATTATTAGTTGTAAGTTGTTGACTGTTGATGTCGACAAATTTTTAAAAACTTTTTATAATTCATTTCAGTATGTATTATTCTAGGATTTTTCTGGAATCAGAGTCGGGGACAGTTATGATTTTGTAGATATTGAGCTTGATTTTACAAGATGCATGGTGACGCGGCGGTATAGAGTAGTTGTCGTAAACCAATGTACCTATTAGCTTTTATATTATTATTATTATTATTATTATTATTATTATTATTATTATTATTATTATTATTATTATTATTATTATTATTATTTTCGACCGGATCTCATTTAACACCAGGACAAATATACTAACCGTATTTAATAACTAACAAGAAACTATATAAATAAAGTATAAAAGAAGAAAATCGAAATTAAAAATAAAAATAATTGGCCCCTAACCATTCTGCAACTACCTTTATTACCAATAAAATAAAGAAAAAAAAAAAAAGAAAACGACGACGATCGGGTGCACCGATAGAAAGCGCTTCAGAAGACTATTACTGAACAACAATTTTTGGGCGCCATTATATACAACATGCCAGCTGAAATAAAAAAGACCGCTCGACGAATTGAAAAGATATCTAGAAAAATCAGAAAAAAGAATAACTCTGTCGTGTTCAATCAGATGTGATTGAATAACTATATATATATATATATATATATATATATATATATATATATATATATATATATTGCAAGTAGAGAGATATAAAATACAATATAATATAATATAATATATATATGTGTGTGTGTGCGTGTGTATGTATGAATTCATTCGATTAGAATTGATAATTTGGATTATACACACTATTCTCATCTTGAATGCTATTCTCACAACATTTCGACCGAAAAGATCTCCGACTTTTGGTGCCCCCGTATCGCAGTGGATAGAGTCGTTGAGTCTCTATTGTTCCAGGTGAACATTGTCTGAAGATAACGGTTTCAATCCTACCCAAAGCAAACCAGAGGATTAGTTTGCAAAAACGTGGTGAGATAACAACAACTATGGAAGGCAGTAATTACCGGAGATACAATTACAAGACTCAGCATTCCTATCCCGTTCTTGTTAAGAACCTGAAGAGGGCCATAGGTTAAGTTGGCCGAAACGTGATGAAACAACAACAATTATGACGATGAGAATAACAGTCCGCAAAAAATTGAACACTCAAATGATATAGCCCCATCGCAAAGGATTCCAATAATTAAAAAAATAATATATAATCAGTAATCCTTATGTCCAACTTGAGAATGTATACTGATTTTAAAACTGACCGCTTCAATTAACCTTCGCGGTAGATTGTTCTTGTTCCTTCAATCATGGTAAAAGTATTGTTTATTTTATTCTTAGTATTGATTGTAATGAGGATGTAACCTTCAACCTCTAGATGATGATCAATTAGAACTTATTTTAACTAACTCTTTTTTTCCACTGTGTATGGATTCTCGAGTTTGACCATATGAATCTAAAGAAGGCCGGAGGTTACATCTACCGAAAAGTCGTATGAATAACATGAAATATGATAAAAGTAGACAACTGAGACAACTTTTTAATTAATGAATTATTTTTTTCAAAACACCGAATAAATAAACCCCGATGCACACTGGCTTGGACGAGGAATGGCGCATCTTGTCCATATGATGTTGCTTCTAGTAACAACAGTTTGCGTATACTCCACTAGATATAATAAACTTTTCTTGTTTTTTTTGTTCGTTTTTTTTTTACACAGTGATCACCACTTATCAAGGCCCGGAAGCCACTCAGGGATAAGGGTTATTGCAAGTACATTACGTTAGTGTGGAGATTTGATGAAGTGTTTACTTAAGGGGGCGGTTCATTAGGAATTTGTTAACATTGGACTTGAAGACATCCAAGTTGTAGTCCGGTGGGAAGCAGGCAGACGGAACAGAGTTCCACAGGCGTGCAGTTCTAAGAAAGAAGCTTTGTTCATGGAATCCGCGTTTTGATTTAGGCACAGATATAGAGTGGGGGAAATTTTTCACAGTTGTTTTTTTAGTTTTTTTTTTACATAGGCATCACCACTTATCAAGGCCAAGAGGCCACTCGAGGATAAGGGTTAAAGAATGTACAGTAGAAATTGGACAATATATAGTAATCGTTCGTAATGGAAATTCGGTAAATTTGTTAACTTATATGGAACGGCTCATCAAGAACTTGTTTACGTTAAACTTGAAGACGACCATATTGTAGTCAGCTGGAAAGCAGGAAAACGGAAAATTCCATAGGCGTGCAGTTCTAAGAAAGAAGCTTTGCTCATGGAATCTACGTTTAGGTTTAGGAACAGATAAAGAGTGGGGGAAATTATTGATAGTGTTTTCTGCTAGACGGGTGTTTCTTGTGAAAGTTTGGCGAGGGAGGACCATAGATTGGAGCTCAGCCGAGAACTTGCCATGAAAATAACGATAAAACAGAGACTAAATTGTTATTGTTGTTTATTTTCCTTAAAACGCCGATTTTTAATACAAGAAAAGATTTATTTAAAGAAAAAAATAAATTTTTGATGCATTTTTAATTGCAAAAACAACAACAAAAAAAAACAACAAAACATAAAAAACCCGAAAACAAAGCAAACAAACTTGTTGATAAACAAACGAAACATTGTCCTTATTGATCCAAATAGAAAATGATATTTTTAGTGAAGGTCTGCTTTCAGCGTTTTAAATACTCGATAGTTTATTTCCGGGTTGCCCTCGGCTATAGTCGGCAAATTAGTTTAGCTTTATATAATTTGTTAACTCTGTTATCTTTGTTATCTATTTCAATTTCACCACCCGGACAACATGTGGTAGCACTGCTGATATGAGTCACTGTTATGCTGGGTGTAGACCTTTAAATTTATTTATTATGATAGTAAATAAAATGCTGACGCTCCACCACAGGAGTCTCTCAAAAAAGCTGCCCCAAATTCAGCTTTTTAACTCGTAGTTATTAAAATGAAAACATAAAAATATATTAAAAAATAATACGATAAGCTTAAACAGAAATCGCATCAACTAAAAAAAAAAAAAGAAGTTATTAATCTGCCTTGCATCTTATTTGTTTTATCGCCTTAAAAGCTTTATTTTGTTCCAGGGTTAAACCATGAGTTACGCAGTCGAACGAGAATACACAAGGAGCGCAGGTGGCACGAATTGAACCCAGCATGAAACCGGTTCAGTTTCTCGTGACCGACGTTTTGTGCGAATGTATGTGACGAAAGTGGAACGGATGTAATGATTACTGACGCAGACTTCGGATTCGGCAGGCTGCGTTCAAATGATAATCAAATCGTAAAAGTACTTTAATACTCGTGGGAAAGATATGCACCCATTTTTAATCCCGTCACTAAGGATGAAATAATAAGATAGAAGAAGCCTTGATGCTTTGCTACTTTCATTAATATTCTTGCAGATGTGGCGATTACTGGCGTAGATCGGACACTTATCTTAATATGGAAGTAAATATAGGATAAGAAAAACTTAGATGTAAAACCTGTTTTAAGACTGGTATCTGAAAGTACTCCTTCTGCGTTTCTAGTTGTATCTACGCATTGCTGTTCTGTTTTGGTTTAGTAGCAATATCTAGTAAGTAGACAAAAGAAGACGTGTTTTTCTAGACCCCAGAACAAAACAATTTCAAATGGCGAGAAGACGCGGGAAACCAAACAGCGATGAAGAAAACCACCCCAGACTTATCCCGTCGCTTGAAATAAATCCAGAAAGAAGGTCAACAGTGTTTTTTTTTTAGTTTAGGTCATCAGGAATGATGCTAACAATTTATATATGAAAAATCAAACTATTGTGACGCAATTCTATGATTTTTTTCGGTTATTTTGCAATATATCTAGAAAAATAGTAAGTGCAAACAAGAAAGTAGAAGGTTACATCGGCCGAAATTCTGTTACATGAAACTCAAGATGAGAACAGTCATCCGAATAATGCAACTACTACTACTACTACTACTACTACTACTACTACTACTACTAGTAATAATAATCACCAACCCACAGCAGTATTGAAAACGGAAACCAGAAAATCCTATGGAACATGGACGTGCAAACAGATAAACCCATGCAAACAAGAAGACCGCATGTGATAATAGTTAATAAGAAGGAAAAATCCTGTCATATCGTAGATTTCGCTGTCCAGCAGACCATAACGTGAATACCAGGAGAAAATACATGGAACTGGCATTAAAACTGAAAGGGATACGGAAGATGACGAAAATCAACATAACACCAATAATAGTTAGAGCACTGAGAACAATCTTGAAAAACCTTGAATAAAGAACGGGAGAGATTGGAATCAGAGGGATGGCTGAGAAAATACAACGTATAACAATAATGAAAATGGCTGAAATAGTAAGGCAAACCCTTGAATACGGAGACTAATACACAATAATAACTCATGAGTTTTCATACGGTCGGTTGGCGCTTTTGACTAATAACCATTGCAAATAAATTTGCGTTATCTAAACAGCCTCTTACCATTGATTTCTTGTTCGTATCGACTATTAATCACAAGCGCCAACCGGCCGTATGAAAACTGCTACAGAAGTAAAACACAAGCACCACATAGAATCAGGAAAATTGAAATTATAATTGCAAGTTACCCCCCCCCCAAAAAAAAAAGAGAGGAGGATAGAAAAACTGAGTAAAGAAAGCACCTACCAGAACTCCATGTAATGAGTTCAAAAGAAACTAGGACCTCGTGGAGACTTTTTTCTACTCAAATTCTAGTGAAGACTAATGGTCGCTACGAACGAGAAATTAATGATAAACGGCTGTTGCGATAACGCAAATTTATTTGCAATGGTTATCGAAAGCGGTGCAGAATACTGGAAATCTAGAGAGACTTGTTGTCACTTAGACTCGAGGGAGCACCACAGAGTGTTGACAGAGAGAAATCTTTGATGATGGTGTGAAAATTTCAAGTGAATAATAATAATAATAATGATGATGATAATAATAATGATAATGATAATAATGATGATGATGATGATGATGATGATGATAATAATGATGATGATGATGATGATGATGATGATGATAATAATGATGATGATGATAATGATGATGATGATGATAATAATAATAATAATAATAATAATAATAATAACTTATATGTCATAGTATAACTACGATTGTTTTAGAAAGTTGTTATCCAATAATCAATTACTCTCCCTTAATTCTTTGTAATTCTTTGTAAGCTGAACCTGTACAGAATAAGCGGATTATCTCCACTGTTTAAAAGAGATGTCGATCTTGTTGAAAAGAGTTGAATGCTGGAGTCGACCATTCAAAACTCGATGCCAAGCTGTTACGAAGAATAAAATCCTCGCAAGATTCTAATTAACGAATTAGAACGGATAGCGTTTCGGATTCTGCGTTCTCCATCGGAAATTCAATCAGAATATCTAAATGTAATCCTATCTTGGTTTGACATTTAGTTGGCGGGAAGCCGTCTTCGCGTTGAATGAGACAGAAGCTGACCCGTGCATCTGCTCTTTTTGTGTTGTCCAAAGCTTCATCGTCAACAAAGAGGTATTAATTTGTGAAACGTGCCCATGTTTACACGCGTTTATCGTGTTAAGTTGATATTGTACGGATACTTGCAACCAATGTCTGGCACAAGGATAACGGAAAAGGGCAACTGGGAAGAAAAATTATTAATTTGATGGCGTCTCCTACCCCCTTCCATTTTCTCTGTGTTTTGTTAATCTTTTTAATCTTTCATCCTTTATATAATATTTTGATCGCAGAAATTCGCCTCTGCAGCGAATTGCCGTAGGTTTTCATTAACAGATGCCACATACAAATTTATTATGTCGAAATCTTATCTAAATACAATACGTCTTTTCATACACAGTTATTCTGTATAATTAGATCCTATATTGCATCCCAGAAAAGGCATAATAACTATTGCCCAGATCTATAGAGGAAGTAATTCATATTTTCCCTTCTCCCTGACAAGTCCTCCCACTCTCCAAGACAAAATATTTATATATAACCATTACAACTCTTTTGACCTAAAGCCCTTATTAACTGAATTAAGCACTATTACAGATACAACTACAAATACACTTCACTATTCAAAAATAATGATTTCTCCTCAGTAACATTCCTCCTATTCTTATTGGCTGTTACCTTTAAATTCTATTATTTCGGATCATTTAAAAAACGAATACATCAACCCTTATTCAAGATGGCTGCTCCATCTTCACGCATTTACATAGACCATTTATAATTTAGTTTAAAGTTACACAACTCAAAAAAGTTATAACTTCCATATAGATAAGTTAGCGCAGCTACGTCTGGTGATGTTTACATCTAATGAAAATACCGTTTCTTCGTTCTAAATCGTCCAAGCTTTCTTCTTTTATTCAGTTGAATTCATAAAAAATATCGTTGGATCGATCGTCAAAACTGAAATGAAAATATGAACGAATCTCTGGCGTGCGTCTATCTATATATATCTGGTTATTACGGTTTATCACCGGTTTATTACGGTTTATCACTATATATATCTGGTTATTACGGTTTATACTTATAGGCGTCTGTGACATATTTCCATTGTATGGACTCCTCGGCGCGAACAGAAACCCCACAATATCATTAGACTATTTTTAGACAGAACAGATACTACCGTTGGATCTTAGCAAGAAGACAAAGAAGGTATATTTTAGTTTTACATACGGCCCAAAAGTGACACCATTTATTTTATTCTGTTTTTAAATTGCGCCTTCAATGATCGGGAGATCCTGTTTATTAAAAAGAAGGATAAAATCTGATAACATACTATGAACATTAAATTAACGTATCTATATACTAATTTAATATTTGTAGTATGCTATCACCTTCTATCCTCCTTTTTAATAAATAGGATCTCCCGATCGAATATTTTATAATCTGGAAACCGTAACATACATAGGTACGTTAAAGGTACTAAGGTATTAATATATAGATTCCATATGTCTTGAATATGAAACATACGTTTTAAAGACGAACGTTAATCCCATCAAGATAACAATAACTGATCTAATACTGAACTAATAATCTCGGCTTGAATAACAGAATTTGCTTTAATATTTCATGAAAACACGCGATGTTGATTGGATCGATTCGCTTCTATTTACGCTGCTCAATCGAACGAGATTTCTGAGACGGACAATTACGAGACCAATCGTTAATTTCAATATCGATTTCATTATCTCTTTCCTTTGTCCTTACAAAAAGAAAATCAAAGTTATTGATGTCATCGATTCTACTATTATTACACGGTAGATCGTATTGCGTTCTTTTACATAGAGGAATAGGAATACAGATAAAACGTTGAAAATTTCTTAATCTTTGCGACAGATTGCTACGTGTTGACCATATTATTGTCATACTTGCCATATTATTGTTTTTATTTGGAAACTAGAATCTGACTTAAGATGAATTGATGAATACGAACGACTTTAATAAAAAAAAATTCCGACGCGTTAGTTAACTTTTATCATCTACTTTTACTAGTAGTTATATATATATATATATATATATATATATATATATATATATATATATATATATATATATATATATAAAGCTGAACGTCTGTGTGTGTGTGTGTCTGGTCACGAATAGGCTCCTATATGGTTGACTATTTTAAAAAAACTGATTACATATAATGATAGAAGATGTATCGAGGATCAGGAATGGGTATGTTTGATCTGGCAGAAGGGTGGTTCATAAAAATTGTGGGATCTGCGTTCGTGCCTGCCACCCCCTCCAAAGTATAGAAAGAAAAATGAAAAAAAAAAAACGTTTACAAGGGGTTTTGATATAGATGTACATAAGAATTCTTTGATAAGTATGTTTCAACTTAAATAGCGATGGTATAATCAAATTGTGGAATCTGCGTTCGCACCTGTACTCCATGGAAATATGACACAAACTTTAACAAAGACTTTTCATATCTAACTGCGTAAGTATACTTTGATAATTACGTTTCAGTTTGAAAAATATGGTATAATAAAATTATTGGGTGTACCTTCGCGCCTGACCTCCAAGAATGTAAATATGTCACAAAGTTTAACAAGGTTTTTTTTTTTTAAAGTGTGAGGGTCCACAATAACACCTTAACTTTAATCTTAATTCACGTTAGCTTTTCTTTATATTTTTTGAGTTGAATCATATTGTGTCGAATAAATTCACCTCATAAATTCACGTTCTTATTAAAGTGAAAGCCCCCCCCCAAAGTCGGAACTTTAGACAATTCTCGACACAAATTTTGCATAACTCTGATTTTTTCCCTTCTCCACTTGCACGTGGCACTCTTTCGAAAATAGATAAATAGATAATTAATAAAAAATAAGAACGTTACTTGTTATCGTGTCAAAAGAAGGAAAAAGTCCTGCTCACGTGATTACGTGTCTTTTTAAAAACATTTACATAACCTTTTTATTTTTATTAATATATCTGTTTAAGCTTTTTTGTCAGTGTACTAGAACGAACTCAGTTGATTACAACTCTTTCATCGTGTTCTTTACATTAGAATAGTACAACCCTGAATCCGACGGCGCAATACTACACCATTCAATACTGTAAAACTGAAACGAAGCTGTTCTGCTTAAAAAGAGCGCCATTTTTTTCTTATTCATATTTATATCGATTCTTTGCTTTAAAAAACTAAAGTAATTACGTGTTTACTTTTTTAATATCCCATTTTGCCGTTTCGGATTATTTTATTAAATTAAGTAAAGCTCCATTATTTTTCAAAACTGTTTTCGTTACTTTGTTTTTCGATATTTCGTCGATATTATTTAGTAAGAGTGTTTAGCAAAAAAGCCAACGAACGACTACCCGAAAAAATAAATATACAAGAAATAAATGTTACCATAGTCAATAAAAGTTCAGTTCATGTTTTTTTTGTTTTGAAATAGTTTTTAAAGCTCTTTACTTGAAATAATTTCAGCGAACCAAAATTAAAACGAAATTGCAGGCGATAACTACTTAAATGAATTTTTATATAAACTACACATGCCATAATCGAATATTCCTCAAGAACAAAATAGCGTAAAACATTACAATATGTTTATAAATATTCCTTATGTTGACGTAACTCTCTTAAATTGTTAACACAGAATGCTCAGGTGCCCCTCCTTCAAATTAAAAAAAGGAGTGAATTAAAAAATTTTTTTTTTTTACAAACTACTTAAAAATACAAACCAATGAACTTTTCTACCATCAAAGTAACTTTTATTGACTACGGTAACATTTATTTCTTGTATATTTATATTATTATATATATATAACATTTTCTCTTTGTAAGGAAACATCATTTTGTTGGTCACTCTGGGCTACGAATGGAAACAAAGGTGATATAAAAAATATATTTTCTCAAAAATTATCTTTACTTTCATCATATTTTGCTTGGGGTAAAATTTTTGAGTATCAATACCTATCTCTTTACAACCCCTTCCTTTTCATAACCCATCATACTTTTATAAATCACAGTCCATTTTCTGTAGGCTGTTTTTGAACAAAGTCAACGACGGGCACTTCTGCTAGTATAATATAAATCTGAACGTCTGTGTGTGTGTCTGGTCACGAATAGGCTCCTATATGGTTGACTATTATCGAAAATTGATCACATATAATGATAGAAGATGTATCGAGACACTGAAAATGGGTATGTTTGATCTGGCATAATGATGATTCATTAAAATTGTGGGGTCTGCGTACGCGCCTGATCCACAAAGTATGGAAATAAAAAATTAAAAAATTAAAAAATAAACGTTTACAAGTGTTTTTCATACCTCCATAGAATAGAAATATGTCACAAAGATTAACAAGGTTTTTTTTAATATAGATCCAAAGAATATTGTGATAAGTGTTTCAGTGTGAACAGGTATGGTATAATAAATTATGGAGTTTATCTATTTTATTTTTACTGTCATCATATTTTGCTTTGGTTTTGATACCCCCAAATTCGAAGCTATCGCATTACAACCCTTCCTTTTCATAACCTATAATACTTTCATAAATCAGAGTCCATTTTCTGTAGGCTGTTTTTGAACCCAGTCACCGGCGGGTACTTTTGCTAGTATATATATATATATATATATATATATATATATATATATATTAGTGATGAGACGATTCTAAAACTTTTCCCGATTCAGATACAATTACCGATTCCGTTCAAATTTCCGATACCAATACGATTCCAGCTTCCGATTTCAATTCTTTTAAAATTAATAATAATTTAATAAGATATTTTTTTTTTTTGCAAATTTCCGGGTAATTTCTGAATATATTTTTTCTCAAATGTTTTCCTTGTAATTGATTGAAAATTGTAAGACAACAAAAGATTTATTTTGATTTTAAAACCACGTTAATTATTCTTAAAACTCCTATTCATATTGTAATGCACCTAAAAAAGAGAAACACGATTCTCTATCTTTCCGGCGATTATATGTAAACAGCTTGAAAAACTTTGTTGTAAAAATACAATAAATCACCAAAAATAAGTTTTGTATAAAACTTTAACGCAAAATGATCACGTTATTGATCAGACAATGTTTTACGGACATGTAACCAATTTCATTTGTTTTAAATCTTGGGAATGTTAATGTTCCAAATCAAACTTTAGAATAAAATATGTGATCATTAACAGTCATAAAACCAACGCTCTTTTCCTAGTACTAACCCTAAGTCTGGGTGGTAATACGAAAAATAAAACAATTATATACGTTTTTATGATTTTGATGATAATAATGATAATAGAATAAGTGGTAAAAATTACTTAACTGCTATTTTATTATTATATTATATATAAGGATCCCATTTCCGGTATATTTTAACTTTTTAAGTTAGAATATACCGAAAATGGGATCCTTTTACATTATATTTATATGCAATAATGAACCCCCCATTATAAATTCTAAAATAGTTTCATACATAATCGTCCAAAAAAGTAGAATCTCATATGATTGGGTTATTTGAAATGTAAATAAAAGTTTTTTAAGTTCAAATATTCTAAATGTTTGAACTTTATATATTCTATCCAAGATGTAAGATTTTCATCCATATTTTTCACTTATGCTAAAACCAAACAAAATGTAAGAAAACATAAAATATTTCAGAAGATGTGGTGATCAGACAAAATCAAGGTCAAAGTAGCGCCAGAAAAATGTTCAAGCATTTTAAATCTTTTAATATTAAAGTGTGAAGTCCCTGATAGGCACCATATGACCGTTTATCAAATAGGTGCGAAAAGCTTTTTAAAATCTGACATATTGAAATAGCAAGTGAACTCTAAAATATTTATTTTGCTTACCATAAAAAACTAATAAAACAAATTAAATTAGGCGTAGATATTCAATGCTACATCTGGGAATCGGATACATTTTATTCGCGGTTTTCTTCGTCAAATATGCTTGGAATAACACCACAATGCCATATTTACTCTATAAACTATTCTGCTTAAAATGTCTAAAATGCTTTTAATTGAATTTAATTTCATGACCATAGGAGATCACAAGTAATGAAAATTCGTAATCAATATCCTATATATATATATATATATATATATATATATATATATATATATATATATATATATATATATATATTTTTTTTTATTTACTATAATACCTACATATACTAGTGTTTCATCCTTTCGGGAATCTTCAGTGCAGGGTGTCACGATTAACACACCAGTCGATAGATTCGAACCCGGCAACACAAGCCATCTCTAGTTTGATTAGCAAAGACCATATCCAATCGGCTACCATTTACTGCGTGAAATAACGTTGAAATTAAACATTATATTTTTAAATCTTTTTTACGTCAGTCAGAGTGATCTAAACATTATATAATGCTTTATGCATAAGAACTAAATTGACCGACTTTTTTTCTGTAAAAATTTGTTTTTATGACGAAATAAAATTTACTGCACTGGCGTATATTTTGATGTACTTTTTGTCGAACCAAAATGGCGGATTGAAATCTTACTCTGTTTCACAACGTTATGCCCTTTTGTGAATTTCAAACGAGTCTTTTCATGCCTGAAATAGAGCTATATCATACATTCCGTTAAATCAAAATATATTTTCAAATATTGTACTGGAATTTTATTTTTGTAATTTCATTCATCTCGAAGAAGTCTTACAATAAAAACGAAACGTTGATGAACACAACTTTGTTTGTTCCATTTTCTCTCTCTCTCTCTCTCTCTCTCTCTCTATATATATATATATATATATATATATATATATATATATATATATAGTTATGAAAATATATGTGACAATTAAGCTTCACAGAATTTTCCGGGTTTTCTCCGTGTGAGGAGTTGATGTTGTTTCGTGTTTTACATATTTCAGTGGTACTATGTTTGTTAGTCAGCCAATTAGATTCTTTTTATTCACACACCCATTTATCATAGCCAATGGGCGCGTGTTTATCAGGCAAGGGAGCACCTAATCTCTAATTCGCCCATTTCTTTGTTCTTTTTTGGCGGGGATGAGGACACAACAAATTATTGATAGCAATCACTGATTCATCGACAAGTATAAATTGTTAAAATATTTATTTACATATAAATATGTTTAAATGTGTGCATCTTGGCTTTCGTGGTCGTCAAGGACACTTGGCGTTTGTATCGGTTTTGAGTAGAAAGATCTCTGAGTCTTGGCCAACAATTTTTCTAAAGCTTGTGTCTCAATAAAAATACTGGTTGGTTGCAACCATAAACTCAACCCTCGTGGTAAGAAAGTTCCGGTTTGAAGTTTTACGGGCAGGTGAAGCGCTCTTTAGCCTTGATTGGCAGTCATCTAGAGATGGTGTCTCGATAGAAATACAGAGGAAGAAAGCTATATAAATACAACTCATTCTTAGGATGGATACGAGGGGCGTGCAATAAGTAATGCCCCTGACCCACTTCAAGTTGTCTGATCTAGCTGAAATTTTGCATATGTAATGATTTATATATCTACGTGTTATGTGGCAAATTACAGCTCTGAAATAATTGTGGTTTCTGTTTTACAGGTGTTTGAACTGAGTCAGGTGTGAAATGAAAACTGGGTCCATCACTATGATCCAGAGACCAAAACCTAGTCAATGTAGTGGAAGCACTTGAACTCGTCACCTCCAAAGAAGGCAAGGGTGCAGCCCTCCGCTGGCAATGCCATGCTCACAGTCTTCTGGGACCAGGACGGAGTAATGATGACAGATTTCCTGGCAAAGGGTACCACAATTACAGGAGCCTATTATGCTTCACTTTTGAAGAAATTAAGGGAAGCTATCAAAATCAAGAGGCGGGGCAAGATCAGCAAAGGTACCCTCCTCCTGCAGGACAACGCTCCAGTCCACAACTCGCATGTCGTCAGATCAGAAGCACGGGCGTGTGGTTATGAAATCCTCCCCTATCGTTCCTACTCTCCTGACCTTGCACTCTCTGACTTTCACCTGTTCTCAGCCATGAAGTTGTTTTTGAAAGGAAAGCGTTTCCCAGATGGTGCAGTTCAAAAGGAATAACTTACCTAATAATAGTGGTATTTCTAGTGCGGAAATAACAGATGACGAATTAAATTTGTTGAATAGACTGAAAGAATTAATAAGAAATAGTAAAAAAAGGAAAGATTTTTAATTGCAAGAATGTTGACCAGACAAAATTAAGGAATGCGATAAATAAAGTGAACTGGGCAATGAATAAAGTTTCACTGGAGAACATGTCAGATGTCAGAAACATTTTGCAGGCAAGAACTGTACTGGTTGGTGAGATGGTAGGGGTGGAGGGAATTAAAATAACACAGAAAAAAAGAACCATATTGGAGAAAGAGAATAGAAGGTGACCTGAAGAGATTAAAGAAAAGATCTAAATCGAATTCAGGCATGGTTCAAAGAACAGTGGCCAAAATGCAAACAAGGAAGAACTAGATCGACGATAAAAACTGAAAGCCAAGGAGTTTAACACCACTATGGAAGGGACAAAACAGCAAATTATAGAAAAAAGTTTCCAAGATTGGGAGGTATAATAAAAGAATTCAGCAGTTTAACGACAACAAGTTATTTAAAACAAACCAGTCAAGGTCTTTTAGAAATCTGGAAGGAGGTGAAGCCAAAACAGTGGCTCTTTACCTTCAAAAAGCTACACATTTTTGGTCAAGTACAAAAGAGACTTCCCACAAGGTTGATGCTGACTGAGTTGCTGGAGTAAATGAAAAACCGGAAGAGCATAAACCAGAGAACATCCACATTTTTGTTGAAGATTTAAGAAAACAAATGAAGATCATGCCTAAGCGAAAAGGACCTGATAGAATTCATGGGTACTGGTTGCGATCTTTCACAGGAATCCATAAGAGGCTTGCTGTTTCTGGGGATGATTAGGTCGCGTTCGAAGGTAAATAGGACGTTGAAAATTGTAGGGGTGGCTGATATTATAATTGAGTTCATAGGAAAAAGTATGAGCAGTTCGAAAACCAACTTTTTTTTAGATGGGAAACTATTAGGGAAAGTCAACACAAGGCGCAGTTTTCTCCAAGGAGCTTATTTTTGCCACTCCTATTCATAATAGCACTCATACCATTGACATACGTACTGCAAGAGACAAAGATGGGATACCAACAGAAGGAGAATGGAACGAAGATCAGCCACATGTTATTTATGAACGATCTGAAAATGTTTGGCTTGACAGAAAAGAAAATTGACTCTCTGGTTCAAACTGTATAGCAGTGTAGTGAAGACATAATCATGGAGTTTGGAATTTTCAAATGTGCAGTAGTTACACTTGAACGAGGGAAGAAAGCAGCTATGAAAGACATAATTTTGCCAAATGGTAAAAGATTAGATGATCCTGATGCAGAAGGCTACAAGACCTTGAGCTTGATACGATGCTTTGCAATGAAATAAAAGAGAAGACGAAAGAGGTGTATATGAGGAGACACAAACTGTTTTTAAAATCTAGACTGAATGGTAGGAACGAGTTCTCAGCCATCAATTTATGCGCGGTTGCTGTAATTCGCTACAGTGCAGCTTTTTTAGAATGGACAGAAGAAGAAATGAAAAAGGTGGATAGAAACACACGGAAAATGTTAGTCAAGTATGCAGCACTTCACCAGATTTCTAATGTGCTCAAGCTGTACATGACAAGGAAGAAAGGAGGCGGAGGAGGGATGATTACGATTGAAGAATGTGTCAGAGGAGAGCTTAGGTGTGTTCTTCACTACTTGGCTAACAGTCATGAAGTGTTACTCGCAGCAGTGGCGAAAGAGGAAGAGCTAGATAAAGATTCATTGGAAGATAAGCAGAAGTACAAGGAAAACATCGAAGCAGAAAAGTTGACCGAGTTGATAAGAATGCAACTTCATGGTCAATTTGTACGAAATACTAAGGCACAAAAATGTCAGGACATGTAGAATTTTCTGTCGAAAAGTTGACTTGAAAAGAGAAACAGAAAATTTTATGTTTGTTGCCCAGAACATGCACTAAACACAGATGCAATAAATAAAAGCATCTATGGGAAGGACTGGTCTAATAAGTGCAGGTTGTTTGCTATATCTCTTGAAACAGTTCCACATATTGCTACTGTGTGTTTTACACTTGCTCAAAAAGAATACAAACGTCGCCATGACAAAGTTTGTACAAATCTGCGCTCGAGTTTGTGCCAAAAGTTTGGAATCCAAGTGACAGACAAATGGAACCAACATTCCTCAGTATGGATAAGGGAAAGTGAGGACGTTAAGATTCTCTGGGGTTTCATAATTCAGTATGACCGACAGATAACTCACAGGAAACCGGATATTTTAGTTGTGAACAAAAAAGAAAAAAAAACAAAAAAAAAAAAACAATGAATGCCAAATTATTGATGCGATTTGCCCTAACGACATCAGCTTAATAGGCAAGAAGAATAAAAACTAAAAGAAAACTACGAAACTATCAGAAACTGAGAATGGAGATTGCTAGATTGTGAAATAAGAAAACTTTCATCGTGCCAATCATCATAGGTGCGATTGGCTCAATTCCTAGTGATCTAATGAAACAGCTGAACTCCTTGGGAATAAAATACAACATCACCGTACACCAGAAGTTAGTTCTGCTTGGTTCAACAATCATCCTACGGCAGGTGTTTTCCATCTAATTGACCATTTGACTATCCTCACTAGTTTTGGTGTAAAAGCCCTCTTTTAAGGAAAAATAACCGGTGTAAAACATAACAACACTGTGAAGTTAATGGAAGAAGAAGAAGAAGATAATAATAATAATAATAATAATAATAATAATAATAATAATAATTAATAATAATAATTAATAATAATAATAAAAATAATAATAATAATAATAATAAAAATAATAATAATAATAATGATAATAATAATAATAATTAATAATGATAATAATAATAATAAATATAATAATAATAATAATAATAATAATAATAATAATAATCCAAGTAAGGATGCTGGATGTCATGCTAGTTAACAAGAAGGAAAAGACTCGTCAGATTCTAGATTTTGCCGTTCCAGCAGTCCACAGAGTGAAAATCAGAGAAAACGGAGAAATGGAGCAAATATACTGAACTGGCCAGAGAGTTTAAAGAGATATGGAAGATAAAAAATGTCAAGATAACACCACTAATAGTTGGAGCGCTAGGAATACCGAAAAATTTTGAAAAGTGAAAGCGAGAGATTGAAAAGAGAGAAATGGCTGATAAAATACAACGTAACAACATAGTAATGAAAACGGCTCAAATATTAAGAAAAACCCATGAATGCTGCGACTAACATGCATGAGCTACAGACACAAACTGGAGAGAAAATGCCACAGGTGTAAAACACAAATGAGCATCACATGAAATCATAAGAACTGAAACTGTATGATTTTAAGTTACCATCTCCCCACTGCGCTCGTACATTCCCCACATTTGTCACCAAAACCTGACGCCACACCAAATAAGCAACGAGGGTCCAGGAGGATGGAAAGACCGAGGAGAGAAAGCACTAGCCAGACCTCCACTGGATGAGTGAAAAGATGACTAAGACATTGGAAAGGTTTATGTCCACCCAAATTCTAGTGAAGACCAATAGTTGACGTCAACGAGAAACCAATGGTAAACGGTTGTTACAGTAACGCAAATTCATCTACAATGGTTATCGAAAGAGGTGGATAGTACTGAAAATCTGGGAAGATTTATTGTCACCTAGACTCGAGAGAATGCCACAATCTGTTCTCAAAGAGAAATCTTTGATGATGGCCTGTGTGAGTTATCCTAGTGAGCAGATAATAATAATAATAATAATAATAATAATAATAATCATAATAATAATCATAATAATAAACTTAATAAATTAACTAACCCTAACCCGCTCAAATGTAGTGTCATCATCAATTAGCGCCATATCAAATCGTCTTGAAATATTAAGGAGGATGGAAAGGCCGAGCAGAAAAAAAAAGCATTAACCAAACGACCACTTTAAAAGTGCGAAGAGGACTGGGATTTTGGGAGGGCTTGTTGCCACTCAAATTCCAGTGACGACCAATGGTTATCGCCAGCGAGAAGTCAATGGCAAGCGGCAGTTGCGATAATGTAAATTTATTTGGAAAGGTTATCGAAAGAGATTGAACGCATTGGGAATCTGGGGAGACTTGTTGTCACTCGAATTCCAGGGAACACTACGGATTATTGGAAGCAATCGCTGATAATTGCCAGTATGAGAACTCCTAGGAGGTAAACAACAACAACAACAACAACAACAACAACAACAACAACAATAATAATAATAATAATAATAATTATACTAATAATAATAACAATAAAGTAATTTTTATTAGAAACGATAAACGGCTCATAAAATAGATACGAAATGAAATTAAATTGCAATAAAAAAGAATGCGCGTCCAATTCTATGTGTTGTTACGCAAGAGTAAATCTCGTCATGAAGTCTAGTTTTCGGCCGAGGCTCCAGTCAGGAGACCTGGAATGTTAGGTTTTCTTTTTCTATAAAAAATTACCACAAAAATAGTTTTAAATATTGTACTTATATGCCTGTTGGTTTACGCGTATAACTTTAAGTGTTTTTATGTAGAGTGGATGAACGGGGGAAGGGTGAGAGGAAGGAGAGTGGGTAATTTGAAACAGGAGATACCAAGGCGTTCGGTATTGATTAAACAATTTGAAAGAAAGACAGAAAGAACGAAAGAAATAAAGAAAGACAAATAAATAAACAAGAAATAAAAACAAAATCTATTTAAAAAACACGATAAAAGAAATAAATCATGAAAAAGAGAAAAAAAATCTAGACGGATATGAATAGTTTAGTTTAGTTGTTTTTGTTTTACGGCATATCAACCCTTTTCAGGTTATTTAATGCCAAATCCAGTGATTTTGAAGAAATTTTTTTTAATAGAATATATCTTTTTTTTCCAAGTCAGTTTCTATGTAACCCATATTTTGAACCCCAATGGGTACTACCACTCCGGATCAGAGTGGACCTGGGAGCAATGGCAATTAAAGGGTGGCTCGACGCTCCCCAAAGCCCGCAAACTGGGGCCTCACCATCGGATATAGTTTAAGGTCATATCCAGGACCGAGATATGAATAGAAAATGAGATTTGAGATAAACGTGTGAAAATATGCTCTGTAAATTTTTTAGTCATGTTATATTTAGGCGCATCATTTGAGCAACCTAGGATTCTTATGCCAATAAAATTTCTTGCCTTTACCGAGTACAGAACCGGCTTCGAAATTTAGTGGACGACGAACTTTTCACCTCATTACTTTCTATTTCTTACAGAAAAGAAGTGTAAAATCTAACTCTTATCCCTGAGTGGCTTCCGGGCCTTGATAAGTGGTGATCACTGTGTAAAAAAAAAAAAAAACTCTGCTCTATCAATGTTTTTATCATAGGTACTCAACTGCGCTCCAATCTATGGCTCCTCTCCGTAAAACGTTCGTAACAAATACTTGCCTAGCTGCAACAACCATCAACAACTTTTCTCACTCTCTATCTGTGCCCAAAACTAAACGGGAATTCCAGAAGCAAAGTTTATTTCCTAGAACTATCCAACTGTGGAACGCAATACCGTTTACCTGCTTTCCGGCTGACTATAAAATGGTCGTCTTTTATTACTTTGGAGTCACCACTTATCAATGCCCGAAGGCCACTCAAGGATAAATGTTAATGAATGTAAGGTGGTAGTGTAGTTATCGTTAATTGTGTAGATTCGGTAGAATTTGATTATTTATAGGGACGGCTCAACAACAACTTGTTTACATTGGATTAGAAAGCTACCATGCTGTATTAACCCGGGAAGTAGGCTAACGGAACAGTGTTCCACAGGCGGGAAGTTCTGGGAAAGAGTCTTTGTTCATGAAATGTGCGTTAAGATTTAGGCACAGATAGAGAGTGGGGGGATTCGTATATAGTGGTTGTAGCTAATCGAGTGCGTTTTGTGAAAGTTTAGTAAGGGGAAACCATAGATTGGAGCTCAGTGGAGCACTTGCTATGAAAATAACAATAGAGGAGAGATAGGCTCGTAACGTCTCTTCTGTAAGAAAGAATTTATAGGAAAAAGGAAAAGGGCACCACCTACTAGGTTTCGAAGCTGAACTCTATCAAGGCTAGATAGGGTATGCTGAGCAGCTACTACCCAGATGTAACAACAGTACTCCATTTTAGGGCGTATCCAGCTCTTATATAGATGGAGGATTGCATCAGCAGTGGGATACCTACTGGGGCGGTAGAGTGAGCCAACCGTTTTTCCAGCGATCTAGGCAACAAATTTGATGTATGTGTTCCATTTCAGATCATGAGTGACGAGGGGCATTCATTTCAATTGAGGCCAGATGGGGGGGGGTCAGAGCGATTATGATGAAAAGAAAGAAGCTTGGTTTTAGATGCATTAAGCTACCCTTTTCGCCATTGCATTACGTGCTCAAGATCAGAATAGAGAGAATAAGAAAGATCTTGGTCATTGTCGACTTTTGAAGTATTGCCATAGATTACGGTGTCGTCTGCATAAAAGTCTACGAATAATCTAAGAATGTGATTTGGGAGATCTTAGATGAAGGTTAAAAAGAGAGTTGGATCCTTGAGGGACATCAGCGTTGATGCTATGATCTTCGGATTTCTGCCCATCGACGACTACACGTATAAGCCTATTAGAGAGAAAGGATTTAATAATTGTGGACATTTTCAACGATTCCATAGCTGGCAATCTTGTGAAGTAGACTTTCGTGTCAAAACATTGAGCTTCCCTAAGACGAGAGCCATTCGCTTCAATTGAGACATGTGTGAATAAATTACCATCGAGTCGTCCATTTAGATAATCCAGCTTTACCTTGACTGATCGTGTTTTCTCATCATCTACTTAACACTTAACCTTTATCCTTGAATGGCCTCCGGGCATTGATAAATGATGACCCCGCCCCTCAAGTAAAAAGAACACGAAACAACATATTTTAATTTAGTCTCACTTTAATGTTGTTTTTAATGAACGCAATTATAACAAAAAGAAAATTATCATGATTTGAATTGTCTTTTCAGTAAATCAGACGGCTTTAAATAATTTTTCCTTGTGCGAGCTGAATCGTCTTTCTCCGTACGAGAAAGTTTCTAGGGTATATTAAATACATAAGCGGTTTCCTGTCTTACGTGTATTGTGCTCAGGTGAAGTAATTTTCATGACGTTAGTTTTTGTATTATTATTATTTTTTTTTTTTTGCAGGCCGTGTCACCGTCTTGCATTAATCCCAGATCTATTAAGCCGGCTCCTTCCAATGAATTCATCAGTATATATAATGTTTACACATACTTTTGTTTTCATGGGTAAACTAATGAATACCGAGAAAAAATCTATACGGATATGAATAGAACATGAAAGATGAGATAAACGGAGTGAAAACTGGTTTCACTAATTAAGGCACGACAAATGTACAACAAAATACAACAACTGCTCCTGATGATTCTCTAGCCGTGTTATATTTATATATACGCACTAGAGGGGGTGAAGGGCACCCGGCTTTGCCCGGGCGTAAAATACGTTTTTATTTGTCCAGAGTTCGTATATATTATTATAAAGTCATGATTTCAAAAGAAAAAAATATATACTTCGGTGCCATCAGCTAGAATCGAAATCGAAAACAAAACTACATTCAAAGCTGATGACATCACCACTGTACCAACGTATATGAACTGAGTAACAACTAAAATTAAAAATAAACTAAAGATCAATGTACAATATATAATATAATGATTTTTTTTCAATTTTGAACCAATTGTTTAACCCTTAAAAACTATTTTAACCGACTAAAGACGCATAAAAGAACGGTTCGTTGAATATCCAATCATTTGAGGCCCCCTAGCGCTGCTCGTCGACTTTTAGTTTCGAAGGAGAGATTGAAAATATGGAGACAGATAGACAAACATATAGCCTTTTATATATTAGATGTCGCAATAGACTCGTTTAGATTTGGCCAAAATAGGCGCATTTAAATTTGACGGCAATTGAATCATTTAGTTTTGATAGCAATAGAATCATTTCTGTATGTGCGCAAGAGACCCGCTTCAATTTGGCCACAATGGACCAATTTAGATTTTCCCGCACTAGATCCATTTAGATTTGGTCGTAATAAACCAGTTTAGACTTGGTCAAAATCAACTCCTTCAGATTTGGCCATAATAGGCCCTTTTAAATATAGCTCTAATAGATCTACTTAAATTTGACCGCAGTAGACCCACGTAGATTTGGCCACAAACACCCAGATAGATTTGGCTGCAATAAACTCATTTGGCCAAATTTAGGACACAACGATAAATTCGTGCATATTTGGCAACAATAGATCCATTCTCAGTAAGCCGCAAGAGACTTGTTTAGATTTGACCACATAGACCTGTTTAGATTTGGCCACAATAGAACTGTTTAGATTTAGCCACAATAGAACTGTTTAGATTTGGCCACAATAGAACTGTTTAGATTTGGCCACAATAGATCCGTTTTGACTTGACAGAAATATTTATATCTACATTTATTCTATTTATATCTATCTATAAAAGTGAGAATATGTGTGTAATGACAACTCTCAACCTATATACTCAGTAAACTTTTGATTTACAGATGTGAAATTTGGTATATGGGGTAGTCAGACATGTGAAAATTTTTTTAATCGGTTTTCATCCAGAAAAAACCGTCTGCTAAGGGATCAAAATTGAAAAGGTGGTATGTGAGGGTCATCAGCTTTTTATCTGTTTGCAAACTGTTTAACGAATGCGCATGCATGAATCGTCCACATTACAGATTAATTATGTTTAGAATAAATAGATTTGAAAATAATTTTTAAAAATCGTATCAAGCTGGCTTAATGGTTATCACACTTGATTCACAGTTTTTAGGTTTTGGTTTCGATGTTAGCGCGAGTTTTTTTTTTACTTACAAGAAGTGAACTGTTGTTAAAAAAAACATAATACGCGCATGCACATGTCTCAGACTTTGTATGGATTAAAATATAATATTTATGCGTAGTTTACAACCGGGCAACGCCGTGCGGCCTGCTAGTTATATTATATTTACGTTTGTTTTACAGTTGGCTCGATCAGATTTACTCAAAATAGACCAGTTTAAATTTAGCCGCAAGTGACCAATTTAGATATTATGGCAATGGACTCATTTAAATGTGTCTCCAATAGCGCGTTTAGATTTGGCCGTAATAGACACATGTATAATAAGTGACAATAGATGGGTTCAAATTTGACCGCAAGGGACACATTTAGACATGACTGCAATAGTCTTGTCTAGATGTGACCACAATAAACCCCTTTAAATTCACCTGCAAGAGACTCAGTTACATGTAAGCTCAAAATATTCGTTTAGATTTGGTCGCAATAGAGTTGCCTTAAACTGGATTCTTCTTAACCGGTTCCATAATCTACGACGGCGTTTATTAAACAGATAAATCACTCTTCCTATTAAAAGGAAAAAAAGAGATCTGGTTATTACTAAGAGAACCAGAATATTTTATCCACCATAACAACGGCGATGATCGTAACGAGTGCAATTATGAATTGTGGCATTTACTTCTTCCTGCATGAATTAAATTAATGCTTTTTAACTCCGGTTAGACTGCTATTTGACTCAATGCCCATTGTGCTTAGTTTATCAGAGCAATGAATCACCCAAAAAGGAAAATAGCCAAATATAAATTTATCTTGATAATCATTCCAGAAAAGGAACACACACACGCACACACACGCACACACACATATAGATATGCATGATTGTGTGTGTATATATATATATATACACACACAAGAATACATATATTTATATATAATATAAAGCTGAAAGACTGTAGTGTGTGTGTGTGTGTGTGTGTGTGTGTGTGTGTGGTCACGAATAGGCTCCTATATGGTTGACTATTTTAAAAAACTGATTACATATAATCATAGAAGATGCATCGAGACACAGGAATGGGTATGTTTGATCTGGCAGAACGGTGGTTAATTAAAATTGTGGGGTCTGCGTTCGCGCCTGGTCCACAAAGTATGGAAATAAAAAATTAAAAAATTAAAAAAAAGAAACGTTTACAAGTGTTTTTGATATAGATGTACATAATAATACTTTGATAAGTATGTTTTAACTTAAATAAGGGTGGTATGATAAAATTGTGGGGTCTGCGTTCGCGCTTGGCCGCCATAGAATGGAAATAGGCACAAACTGTAATAAAGACTTTTCATATCTATCTGCGTAAGTATACTTTGATAATAATGTTTCAGTTTGAAGAAATATGGTATAATAAAATTATGGGGTGTTCGTTCGCACCTGACCTCCATAGAATGAAAATATGTCACAAAGTTTAACAAGGTTTTTTTAATATAGATCCACAGAATATTGTTTTTTTTTTATTATTCAATTTTCACCCCAAACAAGGCATAGTGCCACTTTGAAGCAGGGGGCTACTATTAGGGAATTAATTAGCGGGGTCATTAAGAGCGGAGAAGAGTAGAAAGATGTGTGTTAACATTACACTTGAACTTCTGCAGATCATTGCAGTTGGGAAAGCAGAATCCCGGAAGGGAGTTCCAAAGACCCGCAGTTCTGGGGAAGAAACTATTGGAGTAAAAGGCTTTCTTGCACCTAGGGATCTCTACTGTAAAGGGATGAGACTTAGTAGCTTGTCGGGTTTGTCGGGGGTAGTTACGTCGGGGAGGTACAAGTGTTTGCAGTTCGTCAGAGCATTCACCATTAAAGTATTTGTAGAACAGGCAGAGGGATGCAACATCTCGTCGATGGGACAGAGGTTGAAGCCTAGATGACAGTTCAGGACCTATCAGGTTGGCGACTCTTTTTTGAACCCTGTCCAGGAGCGAGAGACAAGCAGCAGATGCACCAGCCCAGATGTGACAACAGTACTCCATACATGGGCGAATGGTTGCCTTATAGAGGTATAGGATACTGGCAGGCGTAAGTAGTTTTCTAGCACGGTAGAGGGAGCCAACCTTCCTTGCAGCAGCCTTGGCAATGCTCTCAATGTATCTATTCCAGTTCATATTCCCTGTAAACGTTAGGCAGAGGAGTTTAAAAGAAGTACTTTCAGGCAATGTGTTCTTGGCCATTGCTATTGGTGGTAGAGAAGGTTTCTTGTAGTTATTGAAGGAAACAAGCTTAGTCTTAGCAGCATTGAATGTGACTAACCATTTTTGTCCCCATTCCACTATGGATTGGAGGTCGTCCTCTAGTGTTTCTGCCATTTCCTTGGATATGTGTTCATTTGTTTTCCCCTCATATCTGTTATAGAGAGTTGTGTCATCGGCAAATATACCCATCTCCGAAACAATATTATCAGGGAGGTCGTTTATGAATATCAGGAATAATAGAGGTCCAAGGATAGACCCCTGAGGTACTCCCGCATTTTACTTTCATCATATTTTGCTTTGGTTGTGATAAATGTTTCAGTGTGAACAGGTATGGTATAATAAATTATGGGGTTTATCTATTTTATTTTTACTTTCATCATATTTTGCTTTGGTTTTGATACCCCCAAATTCGAAGCTATCTCTTTACAACCCTTCCTTTTCATAAACTATCATACTTTCATAAATCAGAGCCCATTTTCTGAAGGCTGTTGTTGAACCCAGTCAAGGACGGGCACTTTTGCTAGTATATATATATATATATATATATATATATATATATATATATATATATATATACGACACAATCACGTTGACACATCGGTTCTCACTAGATCATCGAAGTTAAGCAACGTTGAGCATGGCCAGTACCAGATCGATGACCATTTGGGAAGGCTAGGCTCTGTATGTACTCCGCCGTGTTGTAGAAATTTCCGGATTCGTAACTCGGGGCGCATTAATTCACTTGGAGAGACTTACCCCCAGTCTTCCTTAAGACATGCACCTAGGAGAAGGAAATTCTGATGTAAAAATCTGCGGTCTACTGTATACTCTGTCCTGTGACAGTCATCTGCACCGACAAAGGTTAGCAGTATTCAAAAAAGAGGTTGGTTCTATACAAAGCCTTCACCACTATAAACAAATCATCTGTGGGGATTTACGAGTAACTTTGTTTTTGTGGCAAAAGCTCATGCTTCAAAATCGTCGGGAAAATTCACACACACAAACACACACACAAACACACACACACACATATATATATAACTATTTATATATATATATATATATATATATATATATATATATATATATTATGAATATACAAATTATTTACTCAGACAACTGTAAAATGAAAATTACCACTCTTCCCTCAAAAGTTAGTAATCCTTAGAGAGTGGTATAATGGGAAACGAAGATATGCTATAACCATCATCAAGAGAAGAGTTAATGTCTGGGGTCTGGGATTGATGAATTTAGGAAAACTCGTCCCCGAAAACTCGTCTCCGGAAAACTCGTCTTCGGAAAACTCGACCCCGGAAAACTCGTCCCCTTTTGCTAGGTAGGAAAACTGGCCCCTTATTGAATAAATATCAATTGAAAACACATTTTATGACCGTTCTTGAAGAAGATATTGTTTTTAAAAGAGAATATACATCCCATAATATTTAAAAAAATATTTTTACTTGTTTACTGTTGTTTTAAAAGAAATTAAATTAATTTTTCTAAGTTTTAGTTTTCTACCTAGCTTTGAAAGTTTTTGATCTTTCAACTTATTTTAAAGATTTATTTAGTTAAGAAAAAAAGTAATGTCGAGTGTTACTTATGAACAAAAAATGTCCGACATAAGAGGATCACGTCTTAGGAGGATAATTGCTCAAAAATAGAAAATTAAAGAAAATATTAAGGTAGATATAGTTTAAAACGACCCCCCCCAAAGAAAATAAATTTATATATTTTTAGGTAATAATGCACATCCCATAATATTAAAAAAATATTTTTACATGTTTATTGTTTTAAAAAATTAAATTGATGTTTCTAAGTTTTCGTTTTCTACCTAGCTTTGTAAGTTTTTGGTGCTTAAACTTATTTTAAAGAATTTATTTAATTAAAAAGAAATAACAAGTAATGTCAGACTCGACATTACTTAGTAAATAATTTATAACAAAAAAATGTCCGAAAATTGAAGAAAATACTGAGGTAGATATAGTTTTAAAATGAGCCTCCCCCACCTCCAAAAGAAAATAAATTTGTATATTTTTAAGTACTGCACAAATGCTCCCGAGATGACTTTTAAACGATACTCTTCCCTCCCGATGTTAAGAATGGCTTTCGAAATAATAACGTTATTATTTCAGCGCGGTACCAAAATTACATAAGACCGTGTTTTCTTTTTTGTTGTTTTGTAATAAAACAAGAATTATTTAAACTGAATTAATTCTTCTAAATAAAATAATTGCTTTCTTTGATAATACGTGTTTTCTTTCTTTATTTTTGTTTCGTAATGACAAAAAAAGTGTTAAAACTAGAGTATTTTTTTAATAAATATTTGGTTTCGTTAAAAAAATAATTAAAAAAATATTATGGGGGTGCATAGTCTCTTTTAAAAACAATATCTCCTTCAAGAACGGTAATAAAATGTGTTTTCAATCGATATTTATTCAATAAGGGACCAGTTTTCCTACCTAGTAAAAAGGGGGGGGGTTGGGTACAAGTTTTCCGGGTACGAGTTTTCCGGGTACGGATTTTCCGGAGACGAGTTTTCCCGGGATGAGTTTTCCAGGCACCGGGATTGATATATCCTGACAAATAAAATATTCTAGAATGCTCCCGAAAGGAGATTGTAAAGTCTGTCAGGATTTTTTCCCCTAAAGAAGGTGGTAATGCATGGGATGATGGCATCATAATGAACAAATATACACTAAAACCCTCTTAAATCGGGAAATTAATACCAAGTAGGATTGCGTCATGGAAACAGATCAGATATAAACGCTTTAAATGGATGAAGTAATGCTGTGGAGGATTCCATCATAAAGGAGGTAATGCCTGTGAATATAACATCATGGCAATCGAAACGATACTATACTGGTCCTCCTCCCCGAAATGGAAAAGATAGTTACATTATTCCATTCATCAAAAAAGGATGCAATACTTAGGAGGATTACCTCCACTTTCTTTACAAAGGAGAACGTAATTCCTGGGAGGAAGGAATTATAACCGATAATAACAGAACATTTCTGTTTAAAAAAGGCCTAGTCATTAAAATATTATTTTTAAACGGTACTTTGTTACATACATCACCGGGTAAACTGGTCGTTATTGCGATGTATCCGGGTTGAACATATATCAGTTTCTCGTCAGCTAAGAAAATAACTCGCAACAAAAAAGTAGTTTGTTAGAAAAATATAAAACACTCGTTTATTTCTTGCTCTCTGTTGCGCACTTTAGTCTGTAAACAGAAGGGGAGCAGGAGGTGGGCGAATTTCAGCGACACAGCACAGTGGCTCACCATCGCTTATTGACTCTCTTCTCTCTGTTGTCTCACTTGATTATATCGACCTGTTCTCTTCCAGATATTTAGCCCCCAGCAACTCTTAGGTCAGCTACTTGATCTATTCACATCCGGCGACATCAATTTTCACAGATCTGTACTCATCGGCTGGTTACTTTAGCCTGCGGACCGCCTGAGCGCGCGCGCGTGTGTGCATGTGCACATACACAACACGCAACAATATTATTATTAGAAAAATAAGACAATTAGAATTATAACCTCGTTAAATTCATTAGTTATCACTCCTGAATGCCAATAACCTCGTATATATATATATATATATATATATATATATATATATATATATATATATAAAAGCACAGTGCTAAATGAAATCTCAGCTCACCATTTAACAAAAATGTAAAACGATCCATAAACCTTCATTGTGCACACTTCGAAGTTCACACAAACATTAACAGTACACTTAGTTATAGACTTTTGTAGATTAATTAATGATTAGATGCACTGATTGTCGACAAAAAAATCCCAAACGGGTTTTAGTCTGGTTTCAGATGAGTTGTGCCAAACACAAAATACTAGAACACTGATAAGCTCATTTATATAGCCAGAAACAAGCAGGTCTTTTGTAATCTCTTCAAAAATCCCACGACAATGTAACCGTACGACTATAGCTGTCGCAGACACGTGCAAAACATAATTTTGATTCTTTTAAGGGACGAAAATAAAGGAAGACAATAAAAGCACAACGGAATTTCAATTTTTTTTTTATCTCACAGTTTTTTGACCCGCTTCATTTTAAAAGATAGAAAGAAAACATGTGTTGTTCATTTCTGGTCATTGTCAACAAGCGTCTCTCAAAATGGCGCCAATGATTAAAGCGGAGAAAAAGAGAGAGAAAAGAAATGTCCTTTCAGGAAACTATTAATGTCACGCCAGTGCTAACCTGCAGTTTGTATACTATCTTATTTTTCATGAACAATTATTTAGTCGGCAAATGTGTGTAATTAAGAAGAAGGCCTCTCTACTCTAAACACTATCGTCGCTGGGGAAAATGAGAGCCGTGAAAGAAGAAAATAGGGCAGTAAAATTGTATAATTTAAAACTTTGTTAAAATCAGCTATTAGCTTGTCAAAACACGGGGTCAGAGGGGATTTGGAAAGGGTACGTTGTTCTTTGCGTGTTCACTCGCCCGTTACCAACCGCGTTGTCAGTAAGACTCTGAGAAAATGAACACAAAAGGTTGTGCACAATAGAATAAATAGTTGGAGGTGTGAAAACGATGAAAGGTAAGTTTGGATTCCGTATAAGAGATTAGAGGGAGGAGGAGGAGGATACGGGGTAGAGGGAACTATGGAGTAGGTGAGAACAAAAGAGAGGAAGATAAAGCAGGAGATAGACGGAAATTTCTTTTCTTGTTTAGAGGGAAAATGAGTGAAATACGGAGACGGTTAGAGAGGGTAAAAGTGAAAGAGAGGGATAAATATGGGAGGAGGAAAAGAAAAGTGAGGGACGGCAGATAGGGAAGAGAGAGGGATAAAAGCGAAAGAGATGGATAAATCTTACTTAATGAGAGAGAGAGAGAGAGAGAGAGAGAGAGAGAGAGGAATGAGAGAAAAGGAAAATACGAGAGCGAGGTTGAAGAGAGGGAGAGAAGGAGACAGAGAGATGGATTAAAAAGGAGAGAAATAAAAATTTGTACCTGTTGATAAAAAGAGAAAAAAACAACAGACAAAGAAAGAGCGATAGATGGATAGAGGACGAAGAGAGAGAGAGAGAGAGAGAGAGAGAGAGAGAGAAGAAAAGAGAGAAAGATAACGAGGGAGGGAGAAATGCGTGTTTTTTGTTGAGAGAAAGAAGGAGAAGAGTAAAGGAAGATAAAGATATGCAGGAAAAGAGAGCGCGAAAGAGAATGGGAGAAACATGAGGGAAGTCAGAAATTCTTGTTTTAGAGAAAAAAGATATATATATATATATATATATATATATATATATATATATATGTATATATATATTCTTATTTTATATTTTCACAATTTGAAGTTATTTTGGAGTAGAATTTGTGGCTCATACTTTATAATTGTATAAAAATACTAGACTACCCGTGACCCGTTGAATCAGTATGTTATATTAGGTACGGAATTCATGCATGAGCGTGACACTTGTGACGTAAAGAAAATAGTTTTTTTTGACATAACAGAAACATTTCTATGAAAATATAGTAAAATGAAAAAAGAATATACATAGATTTCTATGAGTTGTTCTGTTTATTATAATTGATTATATTTGAAAAAAAAATTTTTACAGTTACTGAATTATAAGTGGTTGGCCATACTTATAGGTAAATGCGCACTGAACAGATACCATAATACTTAGTATAGTTAAATTCAAATTTTGATATATTTGAGTTTCTTTTTTAAATCGTTCATTTATGTATTACGTTTAAATTATTTTAAACCCACTCTTCCCATGTTAAATAATAATTTCGAAATAATAACATTAATATTTCAGTGCGCAGATTATGCGCTCATGCGCAACTGATGTCGTAAACCGGAAAGTGGGTTACATACATCGTTACAAGATCATTTGAGTTTTATAATTATATAGATTAAATATATAAAAAAATTATATCTTTAATAAACAAATTCAGCGGACCTATATAATAATTTATTTACCGGACTCATTATATAAACAAAGAAGAAACCAGGAAAATATGTCTACTTCGGACTGTTACCTCGTGCCGTGGATTACTCAAAATACAGATTGGTTCCCATTACCTCACTGCTACCAAAGACCTTCACTTTGGATTTTACCATGCAATTTGGATGTGAAATTCTATATCCTTTTCATTAGCTTTCCTTACTCTATGATATTAAAATGCTTAAAAAACCTTTTAATTGTGATTTTCCATGTCTTACTGGCTTTAGCAATAAGGTGTAAACCATTTTCTTCTCTGAAGAGATGGAAGATATCGAAATCCTATAGGATAAAGAGTTATAATATTTTTAATGTATTCTTTGTCTTACATAGATTTGAAATTTAACCATTTCACGTCATAAATTTAAAATTTATTGAATTACTAAAATCTAATATATATATATATATATATATATATATATGGAGTCACAAATGGTTTCGTTGCCGGGTTCGAATCGGTCGACCGGTATTAATCTTGATACCCCCTGCACTTATGATTCCCGAAAGGATAAAACACTAATCTTTAGGTATTTAATTATTAAAGTAAATGATTCTGTCAGCCCATTTAAGAAACTCGTTTCTTATCGTTTAACACTTTCAGTTGAAATAAAGTCGGTCAATATAGCTCGCATGCACAGGTCATAATGTAATAATTAAATCACTCTGACAGACGTTAAAAAATATTTAAAAAATACATTTTGAAATTTCATCAGTATTTCGCGCGAATAACGGTGGCCGAATGGATTTGGTCCTTGCTAATGAAGTCAGAAATGGCTTCGATGCCGGGTTCGAATCGGTCGACCGGTGTTAATCGTGACACCCTGCACTGATGATTCCCGAAAGGTTTGTAGGTATTTAATTATATATATATATATATATATATATATATAGGCTTCCTTCAGTCTTGACAGACTATGGATGACCACGATAAGGGTGCCTGCGCGTGAATTTTTTTTGTGGAACGAGTTGCACAATCTCTAACCACACATCTCCTGAGTCGACATAGTAGAATAACAATGGCAGTTCAGGACGACTGGAAACGATGCCGAGATAAGCGGAAATCACAGAATTCCCGAATGGTCACCCATCTGATACTAGCCAGGCTCAACGTTACTTAACTTCGGTGATCTGATGGGAACCGGTGTGTTAAAGTGATTATGCAGTATGTATGTATGTATGTATGTATGTATATATGTGTGTGTGTGTGTGTGTGGTTGTACATGGTGACAAACACGGAAATACTACTAATTACATCCAAATAAATATAGATGCTAAATATCACTATATATACAAAATACTCACATCCATATACATATATCCCAGAAAATGTGAATGCCTACTAGACACTGCTCGAAAGTGTCATAGTTTTTTCTAAGACAACTTAGCATGATGATATTTTCCTTACAAGTAAATTCTGGCTTAAATATTCAAAACAACATATTCTTCAAGGCCCAAATAAAACGTATATAGGCATAAGAAGATATAAAATAAGTTGATCAATATTCTTAAGCCTACAGAAGAAATGTTGCTGGCATTCCTTTGCTCTGTTGTTACTTTCATGGCAAGTCATCGACTAAGTTTCATTTTAAAGTCCTCCCCCTTTTAAAATATACACAGCAAAGACTCGTCTTGCTACAGACATTGGTAATTAATTCCCTTTCCAACTTCCACGAGAAAGTTTCCTTTCTAAAACTGCCTCTGCATTTAATACAGTATGACGGGTTGTTCTCCGGCTGATTATAACATTGTCGTTTTCAAGTCTAATGCAAACAAATTCTTGATTAGCCGTCCTCTTACACAATCAAGTTCTCTGCCGTTTACAATCATAGTTACAAATCTTACTGTCTACCTTTGCACGATTAATAATAAAAAGAATAAAGTACAAGTAACGTAAGGACGATAAACACACACACACACACACACACACACACACACACACACACACACACACACACACACACACACACACACACACACACATAAAACCCACATGAGATGATGTAACCAAAGTTGATAAAGATTACGGTTTTTTACTTTGCATGTTTATTACACGACGCACTTTTGTTCCTGAATTTTTGAGATAAGGATGGATAGTTCATATTATTTGGATTATTCGAACTATTATTCTTATCTTAAGTGTTATTTTCACAATGTTTCGGTCGATATAACCTCCAACCTTTTTCAGGTGTATCTTGTTGAACTCTGGAATCTTTTTGTTGAATTAAGAAATCTTTCGATTTAACTCGCAAATTTGCATTGAATTTGGAACGGAACCCTTTATTTAATCTACGGGAATAGCATTCGAACGGAACCCTTTATATAATCTACGGAAATAGCATCCGTCAGCCATTACTGAGTAGAAGTTTTATGTAATTCGCAATTCTATTTTAAGCGTTGCTCACACTGATGATTGAATTTTCGACATCCAGAAGAGTGTAACTTACAACACAATTGTACCAAGTATTTTATTCAATACGCCACGGGTCTTTTCGGACAAGAAGGTTCTTGAGTTCGACAGAAAGATTCAAGAGTTCGGCAAGACACACCTGAAGAAGGTTGAATATTACATCGACCGAAATGATGAGAAGGATGAGAACAGTAGTCCGAAGAATCCAAATAATACGACGCATCTAATTTCATACGTGAATGTATCAGTGTGTTGCATCAAAACAACAAACAAACTCATACAAAATAATTTATTTTGTATGTTCCTTTTTAATGAATTAGTTTTCTTTAAAAAAAAAAATCATTAACCTCTTTATCAACAATTTCTCATTTCTCCACACAAGAAAAACTGTTAACGCTGTCTTTCCTGCTGTTATATTTCTGTTACAAAGAATTCACGAATCATCAAGACCTAAAGGCCATTAAAGGATAAAGACTAATAAGTGCATGATGGTCAGTAAGACAACAACGTTGGTAGTGGAAACTGGGTAGAATGTAATTATTTAAGAGGATGACTTAACAAGAACTTGTTTACATTGGACTTGAAGACGATCATCTTGTATCTTTTGTGTTTCATGTAGATGATTAAATTTGCTATAACTTACTGATTTGAATTGAATGTAGAAATATTTCATCTTAGTTGATTTCATGCTTACATGCACTCTTCTTTATCAACCCCCCCTCTTTTTTAAAATTAATTTCATGGTTTGCTTTTAATTTTTCAAGATGATATGAAAAGCGCTACAAGGCCTTCAGAAAGCAAAAGGTTTTCCAATCAACAATATTTTTAAAAATCTTGAGATAAAAACAAAACAAAACAAAAAACGCGAGCTCATATTGAGCAAATCTGTTCAGGTTCAATTTTTTTTTTATTACATTTTCACCCCAAACAAGGCACATTGCTACTTTGGTGTATGGGGCTACTATCAGGGACATAGGCATCAGGGGAGTTGGGCAGCAAGATGTTGGTTCACGTTGCACTTGAACTTCTGCATGTCAGTACCGTTGGGGAAGCAGGGACCCGGAAGGGAATTCCAAAGTCTAGCTGTCCTGCGGAAGAAACTACTGGGGTAGAAGGCTTTCTTACATCTAGGGATATCTACTGTGAAGGTGTGGGATTTAGCTGCTTGTCGGGTTTTTCGGGGGTATTTATGTCGAGGGGGGCACAAGTGCTTGCAGTTCGTCAGAGCATTCACTGTTAAAGTACTTGTAGAACAGGCAGAGGGATGCAACATTTCGTCAATGGGACAGAGGCTGAAAAAATCTATGGCACTTCATTGTCTGTGGCTCTTGCACATTCCATTCTGGAAGACAAAGTAAATAATTTCATCAGCTGGAAAACAAACCCGCGATATAGAATTCAACGGGGGTGGGGGATCCAGTTCTAAAAATAGACTTTTTTTCACAAATTTGCATTTAAATTTATATATAGCGAGGGAAATTGTTGACAGTGGTTGTAGTTAGACGAGTGTTTGTTATAAATGTTTTGCATTGTTAAATAGATGTAAGCGTAGAAGAAAAAACCCTTCTAAATCGGCAAGAATCCGTAACACTTCTTTGTACTTCGATAACATAAAAAAACATAAGTCAAACATGAGACGGTGTACTCATCGGTTGACAACGTTAGGATGGGTCAAAGTCTCTCTTTATATCGTATGACGTACTTATCGGTTATCATGGAAATGTTGAGAATTGAATCTTGTCGAACTAGGGAATTTGGACGGAATTTTTAACGGAACCCTTTATTTACTTCACGGGGGTAACATGCTCTTGCCCCCCCCCAGCCATGACTGAATAGAGGTCCTAAGTAATTCGCAAGGACTCGTGGCGCAGTGGTTAGAGTTCTTGGAAAAATCAATTGTAAAGTTACTAGTGTGTGGAGTATTTTTTTATGGAGATCACTCCAGACAAGGCATGTAAGGAATTAATAATTAAAAAAGTATTTAAAGGTAAAAAAAAATGCAAACGATGTGTTCATAGATTCTGATCTAGAAAACAGCAAGTCTCCTCTCTTTTCAAAAACATCACTGATGGAATGTGAGGACTAAAAAACAAAATAAGGGAATGTATTTAAAAATTTGCCGAAAGTAAACCGAACCCCGACTTTCTATTCTCCTTTTCTGACATCAATGAACGACAGATACATTGGTGAAATTTGAAATAATCGAACGTTTAATTTCCACAAAATTTTCAGTCATTCCCAAATATTCCAGAGTTAATATAAATATTCATAAACCAAGTTTATATAAAACTTCATATGAAATCGTAGTCTCTACGATAAAAGGAATCGAAGTTATCGTCAAAAATGTTGCCCATCACACTTTTGGGATAACCTCAGCTATCTTGAGGCTGACCCTTGACCTAGATACCCCCAAATTATATATATAATCAAGATTGCTGAGGTTATTGTTTTCCAGAGGTTAAGTATCTACTGAAGTTTAACGATGTTTAACAGGAGTACTCAATACTGAAGTAGAGCAGGGCATACTCTTTATTTGTTTTTGCATATACAATATGTTGCTACACATCCATGTGCATGTTTCCGTCAGCAAGTCACCAGTAATTAGAGACCTGTTCAGGCGATACGGCTTATACGAAAGCAAAGTTTGCACAAACTTTGCTTTCGTATAAGCTGTATTGCCTGAACGGGTCTCTGGTTACTGGTAACAAGCTGACCGAAACATGCTCATAGATGTGTAGAAACATATTACTGCTTATGTAAAAACAAATAAAGAATATATATATATATATATATATATATATATATATATATGTGTGTGTGAGTTCCTTCCTCATAGGTTCCGAAACGACTGAGCCTAACTTTTGCAAATTTCACAAAAAAAGTCATTCATATGTTTGGCAGTGTTCTTAGATATATTTTGTACAGTGATTCATTCGATAAGTATCCAAAACGCGAAAGAATTCGATTTTGGCCGGTGTAACGTAAAATATTTCTTGTAAAAATTCTTCTTTTGTATCTATAAGAGAAGAAAAACTATGTGTAAGATTATCAAGCCCAATTATCAAGCCCTAATATTAGCTAACATAGTATTGTAAACAAACACAGACATGATTTGATGAACGACATTATCATTATTATTTATTTATTTAAATTATTTTTTTCGAATTAGTCCACCGAGCAAATGATTCCTCGAAATATGTAATAATCAATAGAGGATTTATTTTATAATCATACATAGGCAATCTGCATAAATTAAAATATCATATTTTAAGCGTATTGTAAAACCGGGCAACGCCGGGCGTCCAGCTAGTGCATATATATATATATATATATATATATATATATATATATATATATATATATATATATATATAAAGAGAGGGAGATATAGAGTAAGAGTGAGAGAGAGAGAGAGAGAGAGAGAGCGAGCGAAAGTATCATCAATAAAATAAGAAAATGATAATGTAAACAGATATACTAATGTATATAAATTTATTCGTTTATTCAAATAAATAAGGATAATAAATGAATTTCCATCCATAATTATAACCCATTAATACATATGATAAATGATCATCCTCTTTCAATCACTTATCCTATATTCTTCCCGATAGTTTAGTTGCGCATATTGCACACATGTATTAAATTCCCCATGGCAAATATGCTACACACATACCTTCATTATATAATAAAAGTCATACCCCTCCTATATCACAGAGATCACTTTAGTTCTCCCATTCCTTTCCCCAAACATTCTAAATACTTTATCTCTCACTGCACAATTATTTCGCGCCTAATGTACCTATCGTTACACGTCGCATCCGTTTTGTTACCTAGCACCTTCTCTTCTGATGAGAAGCATTAGGCTTCGAAATATTATGATTTAAACAATTCTTACTTCTACTACACCCGTAATTGATGTATCATCCTAAAATAAATGAATAAATCTCTGTGCATTATTATATATTTTTAGATTGCCGTTTTCTTTATTTTATTTGAACTTTATATAAGCTCCATAAAAATTTGTTAAACTTTGCATTATCTTGATAAGTTTCCTCTGAAAGAATTGATCTTGTACATATTCTTTTAAATTCACCGCCCCCCACACACATATATAAATCTCATGTAATATGTATACATATTTTTTAATCTCATGTCATGTGTGTATATATCTTTTAAATCTTATGTAGTCTCTCTCCCTCTCTCTCTCTTTCTCTCTCTCTCTCTCTCTATATATATATATATATATAAATCTCATGCAATATGGGTATATATATATAAATGTTTAAATCTCATGTTATATGTGTGTATATATTTTTAAATCTCATGTTATGTGTGCATATATATTTTTAAATCTCCTATACTATCTGTATATATTTTTTGCAGCTCATATAATATGTGTATACATTTTGTAAATCTTGCATTATGTGTGTATATATAGTTTTAATCTAATGTAATAAGTTTATATATATTTTTATCTTATGTAATATGTGCGTATATATTTTTAAATCTCTTTTAATATGTGTATATATATTTTTAAATCTCATGTAATATGAGTATATATATTTTTAAATTTCATGAGATATGTGTATGCATTTTTAAATTTTATGTAATATGTGTATATATTTTTATATCTCATGTATAATGTGTATAGCTATTTTAAAACTCATGGAATATGTGTATATATATTTTAAAATCTCATTTATGTTTATATAGTTTTTAACTCTCATGTAATATATGTATATATATATATATTTAAATCTTATGTATGTATATATATTTAAAAATCTCATGTAATATGTGTATATATATTTTTATATTTCCTGTAATACGTGTGTATATATTTTACATCTCATGTAATGTGTGTATATATTTTTAATTCCTATGTAATATGTGTATATACTTTTTAAATCTCATGTAATATGCGTATATATCTTTTTAAATCGCATGTAATATCTGTAAATATTTATAAATCTCATGTAATATATGTATATATGTTTTAAAACTTATGTAATATGTGTAAATATACTTTCCATCGCATGTAGTATGTGTATATATATTTTTAGATCTCATATAATATGTGTATATATTTGTCTAATCTCATGTAATATGTTATATTATTTAAAAATCTTATGTAATATTTGTTATTTCTCATATAATATGTGTATATATATCTTTTAATCTCATGTAATATGTGTAGGTATTTTTTGTAAATCCAATGTTATATGTGGAATTATTTCTTTAATATCATGTAATATGTGTATATTTTTAAAAATTCTATGTAATATGTGTAGATTTTTAAAAATCATGTAATATATGTATATTTCTCAAAAATCTTATATGTGTATATATTTTTCAAACTTCATGCAATATGTGTATATACTTTTACATATCATGTAATAAGTGTGTATATAATTTTAATCTCATGTAATATGTGTATATATTATTTAAACCCCTATGTAATATAGGTATATATTTTCGCAAACGTAAAACTGCACCTGTGAATGTGAGTGATATATATATATATATATATATATATATATATATATATATATTATATATATATATATATATATATATATATATATATATATATATATATGTGTGTGTGTGTGTGTGTGTGTTTGTTTGTTTAATGGTTGCTTAAAATCAATAAATACCTATTATTTTATCATGCTGGAGTCCCTCAGGGGTCAATCCTGGGCCCAACTCTCTTCCTGATCTACATCAATGACCTCCCTAAACACATACTTAAATCATTCGTTGATATCTATACTGATGACACGACCATCTACGGCAACACATCAAAGGCTGTAAATGACAAAGTTCTCTCTGATTCTCTCTCCTCTGATCTCGAGCGCGTGGTTCAATGGGGGAAGATGTGGCTGGTTACCTTTAATGCATCCAAAACCAAACTCCTATCCTTACATCATCGACGCTCTGATCTCCATCTGGCATCAATTGTGATGGGTGGCTCTCGTCTGGGTGAGGCCCCGTGTTTTGACAAGCTTCTGGGGTTGACCTTTACTCCTGATCTGAAATGGAACACGTACATCAGATTTGTTGCCAAGGTCGCTGGAAAGATGGTGGGATCCTTCTACCGCTCCAGAAGATATCTCACTACTGATGTAATTCTCTATCTATATAAAAGCCAAGTACGTCCAAGGATGGAATACTGTAGCCATATCTGGGCAGGAGCTGCTAAAAACAGCCTATCCTGCCTTGACAGAGTACAAAATAGACTTCGTGGCTTAGTGGGGGATGCCCTTTTCTCTACCCTGCAACCTCTCTCCCACAGAAGAGACGTTGCGAGCCTATCCTTGTTTTATCGTTATTTCCATGGCAGGTGCTCGTCTGAACTTCAATCTCTGGTCCCCCTCGCCAATCTTTCACGAAAAACACCCGTCTAGCTGAATCCACTGTGAAAAATTTCCGCCACTCTTTATCTGTGCCTAAATCAAAACGCGGATTCCATGAACAAAGCTTCATTCTTAGAACTGCACGCCTGTGGAACTCTGTTCCGTCTGCCTGCTTCCCACCGGACTACAACTTGGATGTCTTCAAGTCCAATGTTAACAAATTCCTAATGAACCGCCCCCTTAAGTAAACACTTCATCAAATCTCCACACTAACGTAATGTACTTGCAATAACCCTTATCCCTGAGTGGCTTCCGGGCATTGGTAAGTGGTGATCACTGTGTAAAAAAAAAAAAGTTATAAGTAATGATAAGTGTGTTAAACGATACAAAATTCACTGAATCTTTTTTTTTTTTTGCATTGGAAAATAGTCACTTTTTTTTTTTTTCGATTCAAACATTCAGATAAAATCTTAAAATTCATGATTTTTCCGATTCCTGTTTCCGATTAATCGTCTTAAAAAGCAAAACAAAGATGATTTGTAACATTGATGGTTATTTTAATCGTCGAACTATATTAAACATGTTGTTTGTCTGTGCATATTTATTCGAAAATTAACTTTGGTTTTTGCATATCTCAGGTTGACAAGAAAGGTCTTCCGGTTTTTTAACTTTTAAATTCAGATGAACTCGATTCCAACAAAAAAAAAATTGTTCATCGAAATAAACCTCATCAGAATCAGCACACTTTTGCTAACACAAAACAAGTGTATTTAAGTTAGTAACGTAAAAAATCTTGCGTTTTGGATGGCGATGAAGTCGCTGAAGGCGTTTTTTTAAATCATCGTTTATGTTTTTTGAAGCATTTCTCACGCAGAAAATTATCAAAAAACTAGAAAAGAGGGTAGTCGTTAGGTGAGAGGTTTGGAGAATATGGCGGATGAAGCAGAGTCTCGTATTACAATTCGTTCAACTTCTGCAGGCTCAGTTTAGCAACGCGTGGGCATTGTAGTCGAGGAGAATTGATCTTTTTCTGTTGACTAATTTGTTGTCGAAGTTTCTGATAAATTTAATCCATTTGTTGACAGTAGTTCTCTGCCGTAATGGTTTCACCAACATTGAAAAAAATGTAATAGATGAGGTTGGTCGCAGACCATCAAACAGTCAGCAGGACATCCTCTTGGTGTAACTCTGGCTTCGGGAAGTGTGGTGGCGTTTGGTCGGTGTCTAACCATTGAGCTGAGCTTCACCGGTTAAAGAACACACTTCTCATCGCAAATAAAATTGTGTATGAGCAGAAATCAGAAGCTCATAGTATTAATGCTGGAGTCCCTCAGGAGTCCATCCTGGGTCCAACTCTCTTCCTGATCTATATTAATGATCTTCCAAATCACATCTTCAGATCATTCGTAGACATTTATGTTGACGACACTACCATCTATGGCAGCTGATCAAACTTCCTCCTCCTCCTCCTCCTCCTCCTCCTCCTCCTCCTCCTCAACAACAACAACAACAACAACAACAACAACAACAACAACAACAACAACAACAACAACAACAACAACAACAACAATAATAATAATAATAATAATAATAATAATAATAATAATAATAATAATAATAATAATAATATATATATATATATATATATAAATATATATATAGGTGCATATCTAGCCGCACTGACGAGTTGTATACAAAGCATAGAGCCAGTGAATGTAAGAGATAACAATAGTGAGAGACAGAAATAGAAAATACCTACCGACTACAGTCCCTAAAATCCCAAGGTTACAGGTAGGAAGAAAATAATTTGCATCAAGTGAACTCCACAAGCTCGCAGTCCCAGGAAAGAAGCTACAGGGACAGGAAGCTGTATTATAACGAAGCATCAAATTAGCGAATTGATGGCGACCAATAGGCCAAAGAGTCAAACGAGCTTGACCAAAAGAAGCAGAAAATAGACAATTCTTAAAAACATATGCCATAATAGTATTAAAAAAAGAGACTGAGACTAATAGAGATTGGCTGCAGGGAAAAAGAAAGGGTGGGGCCAACCAAAATACAGATAAACTTCTGAACGCTACTAAGAATTCTTAAATGTGACAGAGATTCACCAGCTTAAATAGAACAACAATACTTCATAATGGTCTTATAGATTTTTAGAAATAGAGAATAGCTTCAGGTTTGAGAAAGCATTTAGAGCGATAAAGAAAAACTGATTTCATGAGATGCGGAAAGTCAAACGGATTTAATAAATGAACCCCAGGAAAAGATTTGATGAGAAAAAAGACCAAGAGTCGATTTCTCAAGAGCATAGTTATCCAAGAGAATCCCAGTAAGAAAAGGGGCATGTCTACGATTGAAAAACACAAACCGATTTGCCACATTTAAATCTGGTTGTATTTATTAGTGTTTTAACTGTCAAACTACGATACTCTGTCGGCGAAGTGCATATGCAAATATATGCAAAAAATGTTTTTTTTTTTGTCTGATGCATACACGTTCGCCGTATACATTTTTACGAATTGCATTTCATGACGTTGTGTGCAGTATATAAAGATGCACATTTGGCTTCCAGGGTCGACCATAAATCAAATATAACCACACACAAAAAAGATGCGAATGCGTAAACGCCTTGGACCCTCATCAACTAATTAAGGCACTCGAGATAATCATCATTGCTAATTACATGGTTTCACTAAAAATAGTAAATGAAGTTAGCCCCGAGACAAACACAGACTCAAACACAAACACACTGGTAAAAACCAAAGTATTATATGCTGCTATAGTTGTAAATGAACATATTTGCACTTCAACAAACACACACACGCATACATATATATATATACACACACACACATAGAAAAGTTGAAAAGAGTGAGAGAGAGAAAAAGGGCGAAAAAAAATAAAGAAAGAAAGAGAGAGAGAAGATATGTAGAGAGAGGGCGAGAGAAAGAGAAACAAGTCAGAGACAGAGTGTGCGAGAGAAAGAGAAAATGCGAGAGAAAAAATAGAAAGGAATACATGTTGAAAGACAGGACGACCGAGGGAGAGAAAGAAAGAAAGAGAGAGAGAGAGAGAGAGAAAGAGAAAACGAAAGTGAAAGAAAGGCAAAAAGATAAATAGATAGATAGATAGATAGATAGATGGATAGATAGATGAATAGATAGATAGATAATCCAACGTAAAACACAGCATAAACACAAATTTTCATCCCGAAATTGATCAACATATCACGTTTTCGCGCGAATTGCAAATTTAGATAAAAAAACAACTTTATATTAAAAAGGGGGATATTTACATATACCTGATCTCCAATAAGCTCGGTAGGTGGCTTTCTAGGGATAATTGCACTCACGCCTGTTTCCAAGTAGAAAGTGCCTTTTAACGATCAGAATTTAAAATTAATTCCTTCATTTTCCTAATCGAATTTCACTGCTTCTAGGTAAACAAATTTCAGTTCGACTATCATTTCTCGTGGCCAATAATTAAAACAGATCAGTTCAATAAATGAAAATAAAATATCAGATTCTTGATAATTGTGACTTATTCCTTGTTTTGTTTTAAAAACTAGTGCATACCCTGCATCAAAAATGACGGAACAATATGCTTCGCCAGTGTTTGAGTTAATATTCAAATATATATAAAAGCTCAATCGTTTAAATCTGAAAAAGAAATTAAAAAGAAAACCGAAAAGTTTAAGAAAGGAAAAGAAAATAGAATAAGAAAGATATACAGAAGGACTTATTTCCTAATTCATTTTAGACGGTGCAATAGTTAGGGTTAGGGTTAACCAGATGATTCAGATAGTTTTTGCTTTCTACATTCTTCTAAATACTTGAAGTGATTTGCTCTGGTCGTACTTCCTTGTTCACTTTTGTATGACACCTGAGAGTATCTTGTATCTCTTCAAAGCTTCCATTCGCCTATCTATGAGTATTCTTGCTAGATCTTAACTGGTGCATTTACCACTAGTTTTTTTCTTTTCAGACAGAGTTTAAAAAGGAGTTTCTAACCTAATAGGGTCCACATTGTAAACAATCCTTCAACTCATATTGCATTCTTGTGCATGTTTTACAAGTATTTTAATGGAATGTGATCTGATGAACTCCTAGCACTTGTGCCCCCTCGGTGCAAATAACGCCGATGAAGACGACAAGCGGCACATTCACTATATAGAGGTCCCTAGATGCCGGAAAACCTTCTACTCTAATAGGTTCTTCCCTCGAACTGCTAGACTTCAAAATTCCCTCACAGTCTCCGGCTTCTCAGGCTGCAAAATTTAAATCTAATGTGAGCAAAAATCTCACTGCTCAAATCCCTACATCGTGTCTCTATAGACAAGGTCCCAGATAGCAGTCCCTTAAATCCAAGTGACAATAAGTCTTGTTTGGGGATGAAAAGAGGTAAGAAAGGTTATGGGAGTCTTTATTATAGGAAATTATTTGTATTTATTATAGGAAATTATTTGTATTTAAAGGATGGTCTCTAGAAAAGATCTGAAATTTGACGTTATAATTTTACTATTTAAATTTGATTTTGTTTAAAATTTGTTATTCAATTCTGTTTTTCTACTAACTACCATGTATCATATATTGATAAATTTTAAATGTACCATTTCATTGATTCATCTTTAAAAAAAAATACGATGTGTCTCCTATAAATTTCCAAATTTTTTCGCACATGCATTTAAAACTGCAATAGACTCTTGAAAATTCAATATGTTATTGCTATACATCTTATGAGATGTATTTATTTATTTGTTGTTTCACCGCGTTTCAGCCAACTATTCCTCTGGCCTTCTTCAGGTGGTTAACCGTCGCGGTTGACCACCTGACGAATGACAGGGGAATAGTTGGCCGAAACGCGGTGAAACAAATATGAAGATGAAAATAATAATGATAGAGGGCTCTTATAGCTCTTAGGATTTGTACACAACTGGCTAACTAGTAGATTGTCCGCAACAAAAAAAGAAAACCGGTTCTCATCAAACGGAATTAGAATCATGTCGTCTTTTCTAAGGCGAATAAGTAGGATGCAATTATTGTTATTGAAATTGTATTTATTATTTCGTAGCAAGAAATCCATTGGAAGGTTTCGCGTTCATTAGAAGATATTATTTGGGTCAGTGGGTTAAGATGTCTCATCAAGATTCAAATTCGTTCGCTCGATTTATTTTGAGCGAGTCAACTGCAAGGCTAACACCGACCAAGAAGCATCACCGGTTCAATTATGGCCTCAAAATGCCATTAACGCAAATTATAATCAAGCTTAAATATTTCATTAACTCAATTGATTTTCTTCTCTTTCGCTTTCTATGATAATCAATGCAAACGTCGTTAGGAGAAGATAATGTTAGTTTGTTGATCAATGACATTAGTCTTAAGAGCGCCGTTTTACAAGATGGCTTCCGTCTTAATTAGAGGAGAATCAGAAGACAACACGACTTTGGGCAAACACACAACGGCAAAACCAGTAGATGTTTATAGTCGTGAAATTAGTTACCTATTACATACTATAGAAGGTCAATTTAATAGGTGTTTATATATATATATATATATATATATATATATATATATATATATATATATATATATATATAGTAAAAGATGGTCACACTTTTTGAAGACACTTTTTAAAAGTAAAATTTAATTGAGAAATTTTGAAAACTTTAAAGTGTCGAACACAATGATAAAATCATTGTTTATTGTTTTTTTTTGTAAGTCTTATATTTCGCTAATACATAGCCTCATCAGGGTCGAAAGTTCGGTTCGTGAATTTCTTTTTCTTCATTTTGGTGTTATGGCGAAGAGACGAGAATTTACGTGTTAGTCCGGTGGTTTCAAGTGTGTAGTGCTCCAGTTTCGAGCGGGATTTAAAGTAAAAAATGGTCACACTTTTGAAGACACTTTTTAAAAGTAAAATTTAATTGAGAAATTTCTCTTCGTCTCTAAAATTTAATTGAGAAATTTCTCTTCGTCTCTTCGCCATAACACCCAACTTTACTGAGAGCAAATCTGCTCCTCCAACCATTCAAGTTGCTCTCTAAGCGGGTCAAAGTCGTATTTGTTACTTATTTCCCAAATAGTTTCTTTCTAGACTGCGTGGAATTAGTGTGGGGTACCAAAAGGCTAATGAACCATAAAATAATGTTTTTAGTGAAAAAGAAATATAAACTTTAAAAAGGAACCTTGATTTAATCATACATTTTTCTCTTATTCACTCAAATAAGGTATATTGATACTTGAGCGTAAGGGGGATACTATTTGGGATCATGTTTATATGGGTATTATTGCTAGGTAATAACCGAGTAGAAGCTTTTAATTATCTGTTTACCTGTCAATCTATCTAACTGTCCACATGATTATCTGTCTATCTAGCAGAGTAAACAACAGAGATTCGAATCGTGACAAGTATCAAACTCTGCTGACCGGTGAGTTGCACCGGAAGTATGCGAGCGGTAACCGGATGTGACGTGTCAAGCGATCCGGTTTGAGTAAGCTGAGCAAGTTTAGTTTAGTTGGATCCTAGACGCCGAAAAAGTAAGATGAGTTCAGAGGATCTCCCCATGAGGGAGGTGACGGTCTCAAATAAAGAATCCACAAGCCAAGAGATACACCCCGTTGCTGCTGTGACGAGATGCTTGAGGAGTGAATAAAATATATATAAAAATACTCATTCGTCTCGTCTTCGATCCCTTTCTTGAAGCGTTTCCTTTAAACAGGTCCAGCTCCACCCAAGATGATTGCCGAATTACCTAGAAGTAGTCAGCAGCAGACAGGTATGTCGTCCTATGTCGTTTATGTGTATTAATTGTCTGATATGCACCACCCACAACACTAGTCAAGTCACGGGCCATTATGATAGACATGAGGACAACAGTCCGTTATATATCGAACACAACGTACATAGATACATATATATGATCAGTTAGTTTAGAATATATAATATACGATTTAGTGCAATATTATGCAGCACTATGTAGAGAGTTGAGAAGCGATCCTAATATATTCTTTTTAAGTACGTGTAAAACAGGCACATTGACACAGCATTGCAGCAATGGTGAATAATGTGGGACTTATAAGATTGAAGCCCTTTTGTGAGCTCTGTTTAAGATGGAGAGACCAGTGGCTTTTTGCGATAATATCCTATGCGTCATGTAAATATAAGATACGATTAGGTATATGCATTTTTCTAGCACGGTAGAGGGAGCCCACCTTTTTGCCTCAGCCTTGGCAATATCTTCTATGCATCTGTTCCAATCCATGTTATCTGCGAATGTAGGCCGAAAAGTTTAAATGATGGATTCTCAGCTAGAGTGTTATGATAATTTTTTACGGTTCCAGATATTGTTTAGACAAGTTTGTGTTGTACGAACGTCGTTCCAAAAGTTAAGAGTTTCTTTTTAACTAAAAACGTTAGAGAGTTACGAAAACGAGAGACATTTTTGCTCTCCAAAATGTAATTCTCTACATAGTCACCACCACTTCAATGCACTTTAACCAGCGACGAACGATGGCTGTACATAAGCGCCCTGAGAGCATTTTGTTATGCTAGAGTCGATCCAAAAATAAAGCGTCTGATTTTTTAACTCCAAATTGAAGAGCTACGTCTATGCGACTGGTAGCATTAAAATGAGCGACCTTTTGTTCTCTAGATTTCATATTTCTACATAGTCACACCATTCTGAATGCGGTTTTGCCAGGAATTCCGTAGGGAATTCTTGTTTCTGATACACGTCCATGACAGGGGGTTTCTTTCTTAAAGTCTAACACCGTCAATATCTTCAACAAAGAGATGAAACTTTCAGGTCATGAATGCATAATTCAGTCATCGTAATGCAACTTGCAATCCTGTCAGATTCATTCGAGCGGAATAAAAAATAGGAGGCATTACTTTCGGAATTCCCCTCGTATATGATCATACGTCGCATTGACAAAAAATATCTATTATTTTGTTTACCTCCGTCCTACACAACATGGCGGCTCCCGTCTCGCTCGTCATAAAATTTTATTTTCTTAGTTTAAAAAAAAATACTTGATTAATTTACGTAAATTTTGGAATATAACAGCTTCGTTTTGTGACAGGTGCGTACATCATAGAGATTTGCTTGAATTTAGTTCTTTTTAAAAATTAAATTGAATTCTAAATAAGAACCAAACAATCTAAAAGTAAAAAAAAAATAATTGATAAAGACTGAATTGAAACCCAAAGATCAGCAAATTTTGAAATGTAATCATCATCTGTCATCCTGTGTTATATTGGAGGTTGAATATTTCAGCCAGCGTAAAATGATTCTTATTTAAAAATTATCTTTTGTTCTTAGAAACATTCAAGAAAGCCAAAGCAAAGGGTTGTCTGGTAATTTGTGATAAAAAAAAAAGTTCACACTTTAGAAGCTGAACATCATCTAGCCAATTCTAATTATTTATTTAACTCCTATCCAGAAGATTAGTCACAAAGTCAAGGGAGTGTTTGATGAAAGGTTTTTGTGTGGAGCTAGGCGAATTCGATTTTGGTAAATCAAGATTTTCAGTTCGTGTCGTTAATCACTTAGCCATGGTCACCACCAAGTAGGAATACGCATTATAGTTTTATGACACCGTTTTTATTGTGGTTTGCGAAATACAGGTTGTAATGAAAACAATTGTCGCCCTAAGAAAAAACGACGTGATTCCATTTCCGTTTTTTTTTCTTGCAGACTATTAACTAGTTGGTCAGTTAAGTATAAATCCAAATATTGATGAGAACCTTCTATCATGCCTGAAAGTGCCACAAGGTTCGACAAGCGTGATGGGAGATGTGCCGCTGTCCAACTTGTGCTATCTACCGATCCAAGTTATGACAACAGGACCATTGCCAGCACCCTCAAAATGCATCGCTGGATTTCCACGCATAACAAGAACGTGTCCAGGGTGATGGAAACAAAGTTTCCGGCTACGGATATGGTCTTTGGTATGTGTTCAAGTTGTTACAATAAAAGGTCTCCTTTTATTGTAAGTAAGAAAAACATTAGATAAGTAAAAATGAGATTAGATAGACCAAGATTTGAACCTTGTAAGTAAGGTTCATAAATAGGGTCAGAAATTGAATGTAGAATTCGCATTGTTCAATTTAATATAAAATAGTAGATATGTTTGAGTTAAAGGAATTTTGATTGTTCAATTCTTTTTTATGAAAACTGATTTAAAATAAGGTCAGTTAGAAGAAGGAACAATAGAAAATTAAAAACATATTGAAAAATAAGTTAGGTCGAAAAATAGGTTAGGAGAATTCTTTATTGGCAGAAGTGTGTTTTGGAAATGTATGTTTAAGCAACGCGAGTTTCCCACGCGTGTGTGGCACATGTTTGAAGCCATACATGACGTCATAGCAGAAAATGAATTTTCAATATAGTTTGCTAGTTTTAGGAGATTAGATAGAGTTGGACAGACGGGAGACAGAGCTGACATTGGTCAGAAGAGCCCCCCCTTTGGAAGCGAAGGGTTAGAAAGTTTTAATCATGTCGACTTTTTAATTTCCTTGATGTCATCATCATTGCAACCGGCCGAATATAATAAAAGAACACATCATATTTTGTAACTGCGTCTTCGTGTTGTGTCATTCTTCAACAATTAAAGGTAATGTGAAACATCCTTTATATGAACATTGTGTCCACTCATCGTTATAATGAACTTTGTGTATAAACCATTAAAGTAATCATAAGTAATGTGTCCCCTCACCTCCGGTGTTAAAGAACTGATAACCCTCCTGTCTAAATATATGTTATAAGAACCACAGACAGTAAAATGTATTAATGTCTCTCTCGCCCTTCCTCTCTTCTCCCCCTCATCAATATACATGTCTCCTCCTCATCAATATACATGTCCGCCGTCTCTAGTAAATATGAATGTCCCCATCCTATCTCTTTAAAGACCCCAACTACACAACAAAGTGAGGCTACATCATGCTACCTCACATCTTCGAAGTCGGCTTGAAAGTCAACACCAAAGTGTACCTGGATGTGCTGAAGAGTATGGTCATCCCCTGGTAAAATCAGGTGACCGCTGGCACACCTTGAATATGGCAGCAAGACTCAGCGCCGGTACACAAACCCAAAGACACCCAGGCTTCGCTTCGGAAGGTGTACTACAACTTTGTACCCTACACTCCTTCCTTGACCTGAACACTCTGGACTACTTCGTTTGGTCATACGTCGAGAACATCACGAACACTACCTCCTACAACATCAACGCCAGCCTGATCGCCGTTATCTCTCTAGTATTCGCCGAGCTCCCGCCGGCGCTTGTGGAAAAGGCATGCTTTAGTTCCGGTCTCGCATTGAGGTGGTAATTTAGGCTGAAGGCAACTACATTGTATAGATGTCAGCTCTGTTACATAATCAAGTTACCTGAATTACTTTTCTCAATAAAAGTTTTAAAATAAAGCTGTTGTGTTTTTTGTATGGCGACACTTTTATCGTTCCAGCCTCTATTATTGTTTCGTGTAATTATTATTATTATTGTTATTATTATTATTATTATTATTATTATTATTATTATTATTATTATTATTATTATTGTGGTTTGGGAGATATTCCTTCAATTTATAGATACATTTCCTTTCATATGGAAACAATAATCTACTGGATGGGTCAAAAATATAACATTTTATTAAGTAATGGGATTTTATATTTATTGAGCATGTAGCTCGATAGATTAACCATGGAATTGTTAGTAGTTATCTTTATGTTTGATTGCGTTGTAATCGAAGTGTATTATAAAATGTACTTTTGTAAGTTAGGAATATTTTTACAATGGAGACTTTCTGAATATTTGAAAATGCTTTGTTTTTATTTATTTTAATTATTATAATTTTTTTCTTTGTCAGTAAATACTTATTTAACAAATCAAGATAAATCGTCCATATTTGAAAAGCGTTGTTTTTCTTCATTCTCGTTGAATACAAAATTTAAAGAAGAAGAAAAAAACAGTGTTTAGTCGACTAGGTAATCGATATCACGTCACGGACTGAATATTATGCCGAATTATCCGTTTCATAAACGATATCACGCAGATAAACGTCTGCCGAAATTGTTGTCTATTGTTCGTATTACAACGCTATAAACAGTTAGAGTAAATGATGCGAGTTCCAGAAGGTAAGGGGAGGCGACTCTGGCAATCGACTAGATCCGATATACGACAGCATTCAAACAAAGAAGATTCAAGTGATCTTTAATCGATAGCGAACTTTTCCCACCTCGTGCACCTGTCTACCCAATCTTATGACAAAATATCTGAACCAAGAATGACGCCTACTTTTGATGAGTTACACTTCGGTGGAGAATTGTCGTTTTCTTTTGTGATTCATTTCGACGTGGTGATATATATATATATATATATATATATATATATATATATATATATATATATATATATATATATATATTGCTCTTGGGGCGATTAATCGGAATCGGAATAGAGAATCAGAAAAATCGGAATATATGAGGGTATCGGAATCGGGATCGGAATCGGAAAAAAATTGTATCGATTTTCTGATGTCAAAACGATTCTTTTAATTGTCTTTTTTATTATATTTTGTTTAAAGCTAAGTCTTTTATTGCTGGTAATAATGATGAAATAATAAATATTTATTGATTTGAAACACCAGTCAAGCTAAAATCGATAGATCGTACCCCACTAATATATTTTTCCGTTTAGTAAAATATTTGAACATTTAACGTGTGTGTTTTTAAGGTGATCGGAGAAAAATAAAACTATATAGTTAAATATTTAGAGATTTATAAAGAATCGGAATTGGTAATTGTATTGGAATCATGAATTTAGTACAGAATCAGTAATTGTATCGGAATCGGGAAATATTGGGATCGTCCCATCAATATATATATATATATATATATATATATATATATATATATATATATATATATATATATACCATTGCCAGTGGATAATTCTATTTAAAAAATCATATATATGCCGCTCCCCATTTGGGGGTACCAAATTGGTAAAAGGGAAAATTATACCTAACTAGCATTAAGGTAAAAACGCATTTTCGTATAAATAATTTAATTCATTCAAAATGTATCGCAAAACAAAAACAGGCCACAGAGGAGACAACAGAAACAGCAAAACTAAATCTAGAACACTATATATACAAATGTAGGCAAATTTAGGCATATTTTATTGATTTGAAAATATAGGAAATTTTTTTTACTAATTGTCAAATTTTAACTATAGAATAGTATTATAATCTTCAAAAAGGCTGAAATTTCCATGTACTTTCGCCAAAGATAATCACTTAAATATTCAATTTGGCAGACTACTTTTTTGGCAATAAGTTCGAAATCTTGGCGAATTTAAAAAATGAAGGTTCGTTGAAAAGCTGGCATGATTTGTGTAGTAGATTATGTGACATTTGACCATAAGGTTGTATGCATTATTGTTTAATCAAGTAGGGGATCACTTTTCTATATTAATTTAATGTAAAATGAGCACCAACTTTATGGGTACCTTGGTAATAAAGTGAATGCTTGTTTTACGTAAAAATTAATATGAAAAAGTGGTCCTCCACTTTTTCATATTAATTTTTTCATATAATACTATAGTCGTAAGTTTAAAGAAGTTTTTGTGAGTGGAAAAATACTGCATCTTTACGAATATTTCAATAATAGTCTGGTGTTTTCCTAGTTTTGTGTATGAATAACAAAATATCTTATATTTCCCTAAAACCTCTCTTTCCTTGAAACCATAACAGCAAGTTTTAGTCTCCCCTCCATACAAGACCAGAGGTTTTGAGTATATATATATATATATATATATATATATATATATATATATATATATATATATATATATATATATATACTAACGAGAACTGTGGAAATTCCACAGGAAACTAATTCATATGTAATATATTGATGTTGGCATTCTGTAAATGTTTACTTTCCGGCCATTAATTCTAACTTCAATATATTTTTACCATACATGGACTCTTTTTCAGAATCAATGGTCTTTATTTCAGGTTTGCAGTATTTCTCCTTTTTGCATGCTGTTGACTTGTGTCCTTTACGCCCGCACTTATAGCATATTTTGCTTTTGAAGTAGCGCTCTTTTGTGAAGTGATTCTTTCCTCCACACGTCTTACAGTTTTTTTTTTTACATAGTGGTCACCTTGCTTTACTCTTTGTATTTTGTCAACATTTTTCTCTTCGATACTAGTATTATCTTGTTTTAAATTTAACAGTTTCTGCCATTCCTCAGTAACTTTCTGGAAGGTTATTTCTATGTCTTGGTTCATAATGGATAATATCCTAGAACGAATCTCTTTATCCTTCGAGGATGTTAACACTTGCACAAATATCAAGCATTTAAACATGTCTTCTTTTAGGTCTTTCCACTTAAATAACTCGCATTGGGCATTTACTCTCCCAGCAAAGGCGATAAAGTCTTCATCTTGTTTCAAAATATTTAAACACAAACCTATAACGAGTATAAAATAAGCTATCCCGTTCCCCGAAAATGTTTGATAAACTTTCTATAGTCTCTTTAAAATAAATATCTTCGGGTTTCCTTGGGAGTATAAAATTGGTATACTTGGCATTTTCATGGAAACCCAGTTTTTGCAACAGCAAAATAAATATTTTCGTATCTACGATAATATGCTGGAAACGTTAAGCCATTAGTTGGTTCATATAAAAATTCTGTCAGCGAATTTGCAATTCCTTCCGGAGTGAACCGACAATCCCTTTTTTCTTGTTTCATTAATATTGTTTTAATACTCCATTTTGTTTTAACTGTTCTTTTTGTAAAAATTCCACCTGGCTTTGTTGAGCCGCCAGTGCTAATTGTATCGTTTTTCTAAACTCGGATAATTGTTTCATGTTGAAGAATTATTTTAAATTTTCTTTTTAAACACAGTAATAAAGCAAAATGTTAACAGTACCTGCACAAAGTATTAAATAAATTCACTGAATAGTTTTTTTTTAAACCACAAAACAATTATTTTGTAGACAAGGTTTTTGCAACACACACGAAATTGACACCGAACCAACAGCATACAAGCGTTCTTTTCCACCGTATTTTTTTCTTCTCATAAAATAAAAGAAATGTGAAATGGACAACTTTCAAAAATTGCTCTTTTCAATGCTTCGTAAAATGTCAATTTATCTTTTTTTTCAGTAGGACCTTAACTGACGGAATTTGTTAAAAAATATAACTTACTTTTTGTGCGTCTTAGCTTTTTTTTTCAGTAGTTGAATTTTTCCGTGCAGTATTTTTCTCTTCGTTTTCCAATATGTTTTTTGCTTAAAGTTTCCTTTTTGTGAATTCGAATCCTGTCGCCGTTTGTTATATCCTTACTTTAAATAAGAATACAGCAAGAAACACGGGGTTATGGGTGAAAGACAAAGGGATTTATTTACAAGGGAATACATGTGACAGAGTTATTCGACATCTTTTCTTATTCTTTTCCTGTCTTTTTTCCTTCTCTCCCAGTCACGTGAGAGGGTCAATATATCTTTAGTTCATTTCATCTATGAAGAGATGTTAGGTTATTCCATTACATCAATCTAATAACGTATAAAATACTAAATTAAATTACGTTGTAATAGTCTTCTCTTCTAAAGGTTGAATCTTCGATCCTCAGTGCAAGAGATATGAATACAATTGCAAATTTCTAGCGATTTCTATCTGGTCATGGCTGACGGAACGAGAGCATGCTATCCTCGTGGATGTTTTAATTTCACAATTATGTATGATATGCCCGAGTAATACATTTAACGGAATTTTTGTAATCTCCGACTGGATACGTACACAAGTGTTTAGTATTTTTAACAAGTAATTATCATGTGTTGAAAACAAATACATGTATATGAAGAATACATGCGAACGGGATATGAAAAATAAAGTAAAAACAAATTTATCTATATATCTATAAAAGTTAACATGTCTATGTGTGTGTCTGTGTGTGTGTGTGTCTGTGTGTGTGTCTGTGTACATTTCCCAATGCAATAACTCTGTCAATTTTCAGTCTACAGACTCGAAATTTGATATACAAGGTACTGAGATTTGGGAACATCTTTGTGATCCATTTTCGGACAGAAATTCGGCTGTTAAGGGGTTAAAGTTTAACGATTTGACCTTTGAGAACTCTACCAAACCCCTCCGACAATTTTGGGTCTAAACCCTTGAAATTTTAAACATGCGTTCCTTGGACATGGTTCTAACTTAATAACTTGATTTGAGCACAAAGGAATAAATGTTTAGGGGTCATAGCAGGGGTCAAATTAAAAAAAAATTGATCGTTTTTTATTATTGCTCAACGTACACCTCCAAACATCCGGGCAACACCGGGTTGAAATGCTAGTTATCTATAAAAATGTGTGACGATAATGAAACAAAAGATAATGGTCAGATAAGAAATCATCTAGTGCGACAACAATGTAACCGCAGCGAGAACATGAGGAAAACGACAAACGAACATTTCTTATTTCAGACGATACCAATGGGGTGGTGGAATCATCCGGTTTTGCCCAGTCGTAAAATCTGCTTAAATATGCTATTTTAATTTTCCATATTTCGTATACATTATTGTAGAGTTGTCGTTTCAAAAGTAAAAAAGAGGTATTTGGGTACCATCAGCTTGAATCCAAACTGACAGCAAAACTGTAGCATTCAAAGCTGGTAACGTTACCACTATATTAACGTGACACGCATATGAACTGATTAAAAATAATCTAAGATGAATGCACAAAATGTATAACGATTTTTTCAATTTTGACCCCTTTTTGACCCCTTAAAAACTATTTTAACTGGATAAATACCCATAGAAGAACGGTCCATAAAAAATGCAGTCATTTGGGGCCCCTGGTGCCGTTTTGCGATTTTTAGTTTCGCAAGGAATAAAGTTTAAAAATACGATGACAGACAGATAGACAGACAGACATAGTGAGTTTTATACAATAGATTTTAAGTTTTATATAAAGCGACGAGCAAGGTGTGCAGTAGCTATTTAAGGTGGTATGAAAATTCACTAAGATGTACAAACGCATATCTTAAACCTATATTCTACGAATTTATCCGTATTGTAACTGTTGCGTAAATCGCATTAAGCAAGGCAAATATAACAAGAGAGACACACACAAAAATATGGAGAATCTAGGTAATTTATATATCAGTTACAGTCATATAATCACGATTATATGAAGATCGTTTCGAAAGTGAAGTATCTTTATTTTTAACTCAAAAAGTTGAAGAACTACGAAGACGGGAATGGTACTATTAAAACAAGCGACAATTATTTATAAAATGTCCTTCGTGATTCAAAATAGTATTTTTGTACGACTCGCATTGAGGATTGAACCTTCAACCTCCAGCGTGCCACTTACAGCTGAATTTTATCTAATAAAATATAAAATACTCTACGATGTAAGTAACACTTTTCTCTTTTGGAGGTTGAATCTTCAATCCTCGGTGCAAGAGATATGAATACTATTGCGAATTTCTTACGACATCCCTCTGACGAAACGAGGCCATGCTATCTTCGTGAATCAAATTAGAGTTCTGTTCAAAATTTCATACAGATTCCCACGTTCAACAGAAAGATTTCAGAGCTCAACAAGATACACCTAAAGAAGAACGGGGTCTATATTGGGATAAATATTGTAAAAATTAGACTCAGGATCAATCGTCCAAATAATCCAGATAATCCAAATTATCGATCGTCACCTGCAAAATTCAGAAACTATCGAAGCACTTTTCCTGAATCTATATTCGATGATACGAAATAAGATGAACTTTTATAACACGACAAATCCCGGCCCCTTAGTATAAAAAACTATAGTAGGAAGACTGCCGAGTTTACGTGAGTGTAGTCCTAGATGGTTCTGATTCGAACACTCACAGAGGTCCAGTAGCGTGGTCTTGGTCGCTTCTACGGTCTTCGAGGGAAGACATGCGCTGCGGGCCGGATGCACAACGTTAGGTTGGCTACTCTCTCCTCTTGTTTGCTGTTCGCTGAAAGAGATTACTTCAATTTGGTATCATTTATCTGCAGTTTAATCACAAGTTCTGTAAGCGACGAATAACTGACTCCAGAAGCGAGTTTAGGTTTGGTTTGTATGGATTAATTGTTAAAATAACTTCTGATTTCAAGAAAAATGTTATTTTTGTACAATTATAAACAGGATGAAAGTAAAATAAAAAATATATACAATATCTTTTCTTTTACCAGCAGTTTACTTAAAAAATCGGTTGTTGAAAAAAGTACCGTTTGAGTTACTATTTAGTAACTCAAACGGTACTTTTTTCAACAACCGATTTCTCTCCTTTCTTTATCGGTGAACGGTAGAGGTGTGTAGCACGTAGTGGTGACAAACCCAACTGTCGACTCTCGACAGGTGACTGGCGACTGCTCAATTGTCTCAAAAATCGCTCTGCAGTACCTTTTAAGGTAGGGCTGGGTGAGGTTTGGCGAATCTTTGGTTCTTATCCAACTAACCCCTGTTCATTGCATCATACTCTAATTCACCTTGATTGGCTAATTGGTCACATTACCTGTACATATTAATTAGGTGATTCCCCCAACAGAAACCAACTTTTTTCATTATCCTTTTTCCCATATCGGCCAAATCCTTTCGAAGACAAAACATTGCTCGATAACAAGTAACAATCCTCTTCACAAAGCAATATCAAAATCACCATCAATGTTCCCAAAATTGTTTTTTCTTCTATGTGTTTTGCATCAGCAATCAAACCGTTTTTAACCAGCAAGGTCATCTGCTAGTACCCCGGTTTCGCTCACATAGATAAAGCTCTAATTTGCCCCCTTCTGGGACAATTTAGACCATCATAGGTGGTTGGATTAAATTTGGAGCTAATATGCTTTTTTCTTAAAGAAAGATAATTTCTTATGCAATTTAGGGAAAGATTAATTCAACTTACTAAAGAAAAAAAACAACAACTTTAAAACAACAAGCAAAATCAGAAATTCCTAGTTGAAATTGAGACGAAATAGAAAATTAATGTTCAACTCCTGGTAGAAAGCTGTTTTCTTGGTCGATCGAATCCAATCTCTATTTTCTTTACATGTCCTTCTCGCCTTAAACTTTCAAGTCAAAGAAAACGAAAGAAAAATAAAAGACATAAACATAATAAAATTCTTTAAATTTAACAACATACACTTAAATTTACATCGAGTAATTTTTTAACGTCCTTATTTTTTTCGGATCCGATTCGAGATATTCGTCTTAATTCCTTTAACAGGGGATCTGTTTAATTTCTTGCTTATTAGCAAATAAATTACATTCGTTGATCAAGTTGAACAAATCCGCCATTTTCTATTTCTTTTTTTGAGCCTTTTCTTATATGTTGCGCTACTTCTCGCCATAGTTTATTTTCTTTCTTTATTTTCTCATTTCTAAATAAATTTTCGAAGCGCAAAGTATACAAAAAAGCAATCTCCCTCACTGAAAATCTTATTTACCCAATCAGATTAGCGCGTACGTTTTGTCCTGGCCCGCAAGTAAAGGGCACTCACTAAAGGCGTTTGCACTGGAAGCAGAAAACCTTTTAATTGGACGAATCTCCGAAGCAGAAAATGAAAAATCAGGGTTTTAAGAATAAAGAGAAAAAAAACGTTTATCTCTGTATTACATTTATGTTTTCAATTCCTGAAACTATGACAAACCCAGGATCTAGTTTGATAATAGTCGTGAAAATTGACATATATTCAGTTTTAAAGAAAAAGCGGTTCTGATGAATTCACTGTACTTGTGCCCCCTATACTTATATAAAGCCACTTTTCGTCTAGGTATGGCGTATTATTCTCACATATAGGCTGGCGCATCAGCTATTAGTCTCTACATTGAAGGCAGGAGTAAAAAAGAGTCTCAAATCTGATACATCCCGCAGTAGCCATTGTCTCATCGCCGCAATGTCGTATCCCTGTGACGTTTTTATAAGAACTTCAATGAAATATGCTGATGAATTCATAGCACTTTTCCCCCTCGACATAAACACTCATGAGTAAAACGAGAAGCTGCGAAATCACATTCCTTCACTGTTGAGGACCTTAGATGCCAGAAAGCACTTCTCTTATATTTTCTTTTCTCGGACTGCCAGACTTAAGAATCCCTTTCCTATTTCTTGCTTCTTTGAGTATACTATCCTGCGATAATTTAAATGTAATGTAAACAGGCATCTGCCGGCTAAACTTTAAGCAGTTTCTTATTATGCATGATCCCAAATAGTAACGATTTACTTCCCAAGTTACAACATACCATGTTTAAGGGTAAAAAAAATAATACATTGTATTCACAATACGCACAAATACAACCTATGTTTGGAAATGATATCACGAAGCAGACCATTTTTGTAAAGGTTTAGTTAGTATTTTAAAAGCATCCTCTAAGTACGTTTGAGATTTCACACAATTGTACCTTATGTGTCTTTAGATAGGTTTTAAAGTTCAACATATTTGATTCAAGATCCGAGAAGTTTGATAAACATTTTAGCTATGCTTGAATTCATGCGTTGAAGCGTGAAGTAAGTCATAATTCAATGATTTGACGCCAAAGCTATAATTATGTTGTTAAGGTATTTTAAAGCTTTATTTATAAGTCCACAAATAGACAGTTGGCAGAACTTCAGACTGAAGATCTCAAAGTTTCAGTTTCGATTTTCGATTATGACATCCGTGTGTTTTGCTGGAAATTTATTATTTACTATTAAGGCAAGATTCTCAATTTCTAAAAGTAGCTGAATAAAATAAGATTAAACGTATTTAACAATTAGAGTAAATGAATTCCTGGCATCTGGACGTCTTCAGTAGAATAGTGGGATTTTGATGATTTCCAGGTTGAGTAAGGATTATTTCTGATGAGAAGGCACGAGTAAAGCAAATAACTTCAAAACAAGCAACAGGCACAATATTGCGGCGATGAGATATGGTCTGCAGTTTGATAGTGACATTTAAGAAGTCATTATTTTAGTACGTCTACTCTTAGGCCTAATGGTTTCATTTCCATTTGTATGATTTTCATAAAATTGCTCCCATTGAGTTTGTTAGAATTGTTTCATTATAGGTAATCCATCACTCCTATATATGCCGATATCTGTATTAACAAACATATTAATAGGGATATATAAAAAGAATAACCCGACAAGATCTGATCCCTCTGCAGTGTCAAGAGAACCCATGGCCAGATCAAAGGAGGTTGTCATTTTTTGTTTTTATTCATTAGTCGTTATTACTAATAATGCAGAATCGTCATCGATTCTATTGAAAGCACTAGAAATACCCACTGATCACTAAATACAAAAGCATACGATTTCATTAATTTACGAGACTCGAATATGAATTAGCACTAGAATAAGGCTAATCAATTATGTTTTTAGGTGTTTACATGCGCATGTAAACACAGATAAAATAAATTTAAGCATATATTAATTAAAACAAAATACTTAATATTTTTTTTAGTTAGCATTCTAAAAAATTCCCCCGGACAACACCGGGAAACGGGGCCTGCTATTTATTAATAAAGGTGAATGTGTATAGCTTATTCAACAACCATATGATTTGCTTCAGTTTGTGTCTATCCGTTACACCTCTGCATTGCATTGCCTACGTGCATGGCATGTGTATGTTTGTAAAGCACCTTTATCCGCATTGTCTTTGTAGGCGCGTCAGTCAGGGTTTATAGATCAACTATTTCCGTGGGAAGTCCTGAACGGCGATGTAGATTTGTAAGGTATGGGGTATGATCGTATCGCAAACAAAGACAACAATAAACGAACAATGAAGGATGAACGGAGCATCTAAAAGGCCGTAAACGAAGCGGTCAGTCCCCCGGCTGAACCGAACCGAGGACGACACGGGAGGCCTACGCCACTGTTGATTGGTTGCAATCAGGCCACAATTACACGGATAATACTAATGACCAAATAACTGACCGAGACAGAACAATTACAATTGATTTCGTGATCGAATGAGCATAATTTTAGACAAAATGGCGGACGATAACGGGTGGGAGGGAAAGCGGGCCTAAAGTGGAGGCAAAAAGAGAGTTGAATTGCAGTTAGCAGATGTCAGTAAATAGGGTGGGGGACAGGGGGTAAGGAAGCTTGAGGATGTGGTGAAGGGAGTGAAGACTTCTGGTCGAGGAGGTTAACTGCCCATGACCTCAAGCACTGTTTGTAGACGATTACGGCTTTTTAATTTCTCTCAAGCCCGACTGAAGCAGACAGGGAAAATAAAAAAAAATCAACACCTAATCTTATTAAAATTCTGAAGTCGGTCTAACAAGGCTGGGTTTCTTTTTTGAAGACAGTTTGTTTTTGTTTATTCAACGCTGCTATTCTACCCCCCCCCCGCAAATTGGAAAAGGTAAGAGAATATTGCAGGTATCAGATAGTAGGACAAGGATAGGAAATATTGGGAAAAAGGAACTCATCGTCGACAATATTGTGCCGGACTTGTTCAAATGAAAAAAAAAGAAGAAAAAAACATGATATTGACCTTAAAACAGTATACAGTTGATTTCTACGAGTCCATGTGTTTCGAACCGCAATCATGAGTTTGAGGAACGCCGAAACACATGTGTGCGTGACTATGTTTTATTGTACGCTTCGCTATGAGTGGAGTAATTTGGTTAAGAAAAATGGCGATTGCCACGAGCGGTATACAATACTCTTCTGTAAAGATGTCCTCTCGGTTACCAGTATCGTAAAAATGTAAATCTATGAATAAAAATAATCTAGAAACATCATTTCTCTCATTCCTTATAGCCAATCTGTGAGCTTGTGCAGTAAAGCATCAGACGTAAGGTAGTAACTTATATCATCTAATATATAAAAGGCACTATATCTGTCGGTCTGTCTTTCTACATATTTTCAAACTCTATCTACTCCGAAACTAAAAGTCGCAGGGGCATCAAATAATTATATTTTTTATAGATCTTGGCTCATTAGCCGGTAAAAATAAGTTTTAATGGAGTCAAAAATAGGATAAAATTGATAAAATCCTTATACATTTTGTACATTCACCTCAGTTTATTTTTATTTTGATTTTTAATCAGTTCATATACGTGTCACGTTGGTACACTTGTAACGTTTCCAACTTTGAATGCTTCGGTTCCGATTCTAGCTGATGACACCCCAATTCTATCTATCTATCTTCCTATCTCTTACTCTCACTCTTTATATCTATATATCTATAAAAGTGAACGTGTCTGTCTGTGTGTCTGTGTGTCTGTCTGTCTGTGTACATTTCCCTACGCAATAACTCTGTCAATTTTTAGTCTATAGACTCGAAATTTGAAATACCGGGTACTGAGATTTGGGAAAATCGATGTGACGGGTGTCAGCCAGAAATTTGGCTGTTACGGGGTCAAATTTCAACGATTTGACCTTTAAGAACTCTACCAAAATCCTCCGACAATTTTGGGTCTACACCCTTGAAATTTTAGATATAGGTTCCGTGGACATGGATCTAACGTAATAACTTGATTTGAGGCCAAAGCAATAAATTTTCAGGGGTCATAATAGGGGTCAAAGTTTAAAAAATTAGCCCCTTTTTTTTTGCTCAGCATACACCCCTAAACACCCGGGCAACGCCGGGCACCCATGCTAGTATATCTATAATATAAAGCTGAACGTCTGTGTGTGTGCCTGGTCACGAATAGGCTCCTATATGGTTGACTATTATAGCAAACTGATCACATATAATGATAGAAGATGTATCGAGACACAGGAATGGGTATGCTTGATTTGGCATAATGATGATTCATTAAAATTGTGAGGTTTGCGTTCGCGCCTGATCAACAAAGTATGGAAATAAAAAATTAAAAAAAAAAAAAGTTTACAGGTGTTTTTGATATAGATGTACATAATAATACTTTGATGAATAGGGATGGTATAATAAAATTGTGGGGTCTGCGTTCGTGCCTGCCTTTATAGAATGGAAATAGGCACAAACTTTGATAAAGACTTTTCATATCTATCCGCGTAAGTATACTTTGATAATTATGTTTCAGTTTGAAGAAATATGGTATAATAAAATTATGGGGTGTGCGTTCGCGCCTGACCTCCTAAAAGTTCAACAAAGTTTTTTTTAATATAGATCCACAGAATATTGTGATAAGTGTTTCAGTGTGAACAGGTATGGTATAATAAATTATGGGGATTATCTATTTTATGTTTACTTTCATCATATTTTGCTTTGGTTTTGATACCCCCAAATTTGAACCCTTCCTTTTCATAACCTATCATACTTTCATAAATTAGAGTTAATTTTCTGTACGCTGTTTTTGAACCCAGTAAACGACGGGTACTTTTGCTAGTATATATATATATATATATATATATATATATGTACATTGTAAGTTATAAAATGTATATGGCGATTAAGCTGCACTGAATATTCCGCGTTTCATCCACTCTAGGATTCTTCAGGCTTATAAGCCTGAAGAAAAGCCTGAAGAGTCCTAGAGTGGATGAAACGCGGAATATTCAGTGTAGCTTAATCGCCATATACATTTTATAACTTACTATGTACATATATATATATATATATATATATATATATATATATATATATATATATATATATATATAAAAGCCTGATAGAAAAGCCTGAAGAATCCTAAAGTGGATGAAACCCGGAATATTAAGTGTAGCTTAATCGCCATATACATTTTATAACTTACTAACTAGCTCTACCTACGTATTGAGCACTTTTGAAGTAAATACTTAAAGTTTACGCATAAATCTATACTTTCGTATATTAATTTAATGTGAGTAAATTAAGTAGTTATATATATATATATATATATATATATCACATCTCTAATTCTATCTATCTAGACCAATAATTCTATCTATCTAGACCAATAATTCTATCTATCTAGACCAATAAGTCTCCTGTATGTCATGTGTGTCATGAGTAAGTTGCTGGAATCCATATTAAATAGAGAAATAGTCAACCACCTCAGCAGAAATAACCTTCTTAGTGACACGTAATATGGTTTTCGTTCTGCAAGATCTACCGCATATGTGCTAACGGTTATATCTCATAGGATTAGTAAATCTCTTGACAAAGGTTTCCTTTCTAGGGCAATTGCTCTTGACATATCAAAGGCCTTCGACAAGGTATGGCATAAAGGCCTACTTCACAAGATTTCCAGATACGGTGTAACTGGAAATGTTTTCTCTATCATTAAATCATTTCTCTTTGATAGGCTCATAAGAGTAGTGGTCGATGGACAAAATCAGAAGCCTGCAGTATTAATGCTGGAGTTCCTCAGGGGTCAATCCTGGGCCCAACTCTTTTCATGATCTACATCAATGATCTCCCTAAACACATACGCCGATGACACGCTCATCTACGGCAACACATCAAAGGCTGTAAAAGACAAAGCTCTCTCTGATTCTCTCTCCTCTGATCTCGAGCGCGTGGTTCAGTGGGGGAAAACGTGTCTGGTTACCTTTAATGCATCTAAAACCAAGCTCCTATCTTTACATCATCAACGCTCTCATCCCCATCTGGCATCAATTGTGATGGGTGGCTCTCGTCTGGGTGAGGCCCCGCGTTTTGACAAGCTTCTGGGTTTGACCTTTACTCCTGATCTGAAATGGAACACGTACATCAGATTTGTTGCCAAGGTCGCTGGAAAGATGGTGGGATCCTTCTACCGCTCCAGAAGATATCTCACTACTGATGTAATTCTCTATCTATATAAAAGCCAAGTACGTCCAAGGATGGAATACTGCTGCCATATCTGGGTAGGAGCTGCTAAAAACAGCCTATCCTGCCTTGACAGAGTACAAAATAGACTTCGTGGCTTAGTGGAGGATGCCCTTTCCTCTTCCCTGCAACCTCTCTCCCACAGAAGAGACGTTGCGAGCCTATCCTTGTTTTATCGTATTTCCATGGCAGGTGCCCGTCTGAGCTCCATTTTCTAGTCCCCCCTCGTCAATCTTTTACGAAAATCACCCGTCTAGCTGAAACCACTGTCAAAAATTTTTCTCCACTCTTTATCTGTGCCTAAATCAAAACGTAGATTCCATGAACAAAGCTTCTTTCTTAGAACTGCACGCCTGTGGAACTCTGTTCCGTCTGCCTGCTTCCCACCTGACTACAACCTGATGTCTTCAAGTCCAACGTAAACAAATTCCTGATGAACCGCCCCCTTAAGTAGACACTTTTATTAAATTCCCACACTAACGTACTGTACATGCAATAACTCTTATCCTTGAGTGGCTTCCGGGCCTTCATAAGTGTGGTGATCTTGCCATCTCTTACTCTCACTCTTTATATATATATATATATATATATATATATATATATATATAAATATATATATATATATTCCAATAAACATATATATATATATATATATATATATATATATATATATATATATATATTCCAATAAACATTTCTCACAGACATGAGAATGTTTCAACCAGTTAGTTCTGAATAATTAATGACTTCATCAGATGAATTAAAAACGCTGAAAGGATTTGTTCTAGAATGGAATTGAATAGAAAGAACGATCAAATTTACTTAATTATTACAATTTAGGAAAAGGGAGTCACGTGTTTACAAATCGCAAAATCCAAAAGAAGATGAATAAAACAGAAGTATGAGTGGGGGAGGAGAAAGACAGAAAGAAGTGAAGAGAAAGAACAAGGCGAAAGAGAAGGAAGAGGGGGAAAAGAACAGAAGAAAAGGGAATTAGTTTTAATACTACTGACTGTCCAAAAAGTCACCAAAGGGTTTAGAACTTAAATAGATCCTTTATCTTTGATAATATCTTCTTGTAATTTTAACAAAATCTGACTAAGACATTGGGAAATTTATGAATTTTAAAATTCAAACAATATTTACTGATGAAAGATAATGCCTTTTAATATTGCCCATTTTCAGCTTTACATAGTTGTGCTCTTTCCATAACATTATTCATGACAGATTGCAGAATCTCTGAATTGGTATTTGACTCCCTTATTTCGTTCCTGATGTTTTCCTTCAATTCTTGCAAGATTTGGAATTTTGTTAACAGACTTTTTCACAATGTTTCGAATTGTGTTGTGACTTGGGCTATCTCTTACATGAAAATGCCGTCGACAAGATCTCCGCGTACAAACAATTGACCCCTGATTTTGGTAAAACAATTTCACAACTTGCGTTCGTTTTTCAATGCTATACGTATCCATAATTAATTTTGAAAATATTATTTGTAAAAGATATATAATTAAGAAAAAAATAATCATTAATCGTAAAATGACAAAGATGTTCAACATTTTAGTGACTTAATGGACAGCCTGTATTTACGTTAATAATAATAATAATAATAATAATAATAATAATAATAATAATAATAATAATAATAATAATAATAACAGGAAATCACATAGAGTCAATTTCCACCTGAAAGAAACTTAATCTTCTCGTGAGGTTCGAATGAAAGTGTACTTATTTCATATCCAGTAGGCTTTCAATAGTTACAAAAAAAAAAAAAAAAAAAAAAAATAAGACTCCTTCATAGTTCTTCACTTAGGTCTCTATGTTTTTTATGTGTTTTTTAAATAATTTCTAAAACTTCACAATTCATTTTAAACTGCTCAGTACCAGATCATTTGTGAATATCAGGCGCTGTATATAGAAGGATATCGATATCTCCTTGCAAGAACTGCAGAAACATAACGTCATCATTTTCCCTAACCTAGATATACATACGACTGGGGAATGCTTGTAAATTTAATATTCCCTTGACATTTAATCCTTTGGAAGAAGGTGGTTCAACTAGCTTACGGTGAATGCCGCTGGCATTACATATATATATATATATATATATATATATATATATATATATATATATATATATATATATATATATCTGGGAAAGTTCTCAATCAGGAGAAATACACAACAACAACAAAAGCATATATATATATATATATATATAGCGTAATGGTTAGGAGCCTTGACTGCCGTACAAACGGTCGGGTTTCAATCCTGGCTTGAGGTAGTTGCCTGTCTAGCCGCACTGATGAGCTGTGAAACAGCGAAACAGTACTGTATGTGGATGACTATAATGCTCCTCACCTTGAGTTGAGCATATTGAGAAGTGAAACACGAATTACCATTAGCATATAAGCGACGCTCTTTGTGTAAACAAATCGAGCGGAGGTATTTCAGACGATATCAAAACATCGTTAAACTCACTACTCGTTCAAGCAGCTGCCAATAGCGTAATGGTTAGGAGCCTTGACTGCCGTACAAACGGTCGGGTTTCAATCCTGGCTTGAGGTAGTTGCCTGTCTAGCCGCACTGATGAGCTGTGAAACAGCGAAACAGTACTGTATGTGGATGACTATAATGCTCCTCACCTTGAGTTGAGCATATTGAGAAGTGAAACACGAATTACCATTAGCATATAAGCGACGCTCTTTGTGTAAACAAATCGAGCGGAGGTATTTCAGACGATATCAAAACATCGTTAAACTCACTACTCGTTCAAGCAGCTGCCAATAGCGTAATGGTTAGGAGCCTTGACTGCCGTACAAACGGTCGGGTTTCAATCCTGGCTTGAGGTAGTTGCCTGTCTAGCCGCACTGATGAGCTGTGAAACAGCGAAACAGTACTGTATGTGGATGACTATAATGCTCCTCACCTTGAGTTGAGCATATTGAGAAGTGAAACACGAATTACCATTAGCATATAAGCGACGCTCTTTGTGTAAACAAATCGAGCGGAGGTATTTCAGACGATATCAAAACATCGTTAAACTCACTACTCGTTCAAGCAGCTGCCAATAGCGTAATGGTTAGGAGCCTTGACTGCCGTACAAACGGTCGGGTTTCAATCCTGGCTTGAGGTAGTTGCCTGTCTAGCCGCACTGATGAGCTGTGAAACAGCGAAACAGTACTGTATGTGGATGACTATAATGCTCCTCACCTTGAGTTGAGCATATTGAGAAGTGAAACACGAATTACCATTAGCATATAAGCGACGCTCTTTGTGTAAACAAATCGAGCGGAGGTATTTCAGACGATATCAAAACATCGTTAAACTCACTACTCGTTCAAGCAGCTGCCAATAGCGTAATGGTTAGGAGCCTTGACTGCCGTACAAACGGTCGGGTTTCAATCCTGGCTTGAGGTAGTTGCCTGTCTAGCCGCACTGATGAGCTGTGAAACAGCGAAACAGTACTGTATGTGGATGACTATAATGCTCCTCACCTTGAGTTGAGCATATTGAGAAGTGAAACACGAATTACCATTAGCATATAAGCGACGCTCTTTGTGTAAACAAATCGAGCGGAGGTATTTCAGACGATATCAAAACATCGTTAAACTCACTACTCGTTCAAGCAGCTGCCAATAGCGTAATGGTTAGGAGCCTTGACTGCCGTACAAACGGTCGGGTTTCAATCCTGGCTTGAGGTAGTTGCCTGTCTAGCCGCACTGATGAGCTGTGAAACAGCGAAACAGTACTGTATGTGGATGACTATAATGCTCCTCACCTTGAGTTGAGCATATTGAGAAGTGAAACACGAATTACCATTAGCATATAAGCGACGCTCTTTGTGTAAACAAATCGAGCGGAGGTATTTCAGACGATATCAAAACATCGTTAAACTCACTACTCGTTCAAGCAGCTGCCAATAGCGTAATGGTTAGGAGCCTTGACTGCCGTACAAACGGTCGGGTTTCAATCCTGGCTTGAGGTAGTTGCCTGTCTAGCCGCACTGATGAGCTGTGAAACAGCGAAACAGTACTGTATGTGGATGACTATATATATATATATATATATATATGTGTGTGTGTGTGTGTGTGTGAAGGCTATAAACAAATCAGTTGTGTGGATTTCCGGACAACTTACTTGTTGTGACAGAACCTCATAAGTCGAAATCGACGGGAAAGTCCATTATATATATATATATATATATATATATATATATATATATATATATATATATATATATATATATATGTGTGTGTGTGTGTGTGTGTGTGACGGTGCTGGTCTATAAGATGTGATACAACGAAATAGTACTATATGTGGATGACAATATATATATATATATTGCGGAAAAAGTGATGTTTTGGACGCTAGACGTCTTTCGACATCCTTGTCAGGGGCAAACGATGGAATTTTGATTTTTTTTTGAAAAAGTATATAATGGGGAAGAAATTAAAATTAAGGTGAAAATAGAATGACATTTACAATTACCGTAAAAAATATGCATAGGGAGGAAGGAAGGGGGAGAAGAGAAAAAAATAAAATGTGGATATATATATATATATATATATATATATATATATATGTATATATATGTATATATGTATAAAACATATAAAATAAAATATGTATGTTATAATGCATATTATAAAAAAATCGTGAAATAACCCGCGTGAGTAATGATATCCCGCATATGGCTGAAACCACCAGCAAGTAATAATGATGACATCAAGATAACATTTCAAGATCGAAATCGAACCGAATTAAGACAACAAAATATGCACACACAAATTGATTAATACTAGCGGGACCTGTGGAAATTCCACAGCAGCATTTTTCATATGCAATATATTTGTTGCTGGGCATGCTGTGAGCGTTCTATTCAGTATGAATGAAGGCACAATTATATTCTAGTTCTTTTTTTAATTAAAACTGTACTGCCCCCTTATTAAAATAATAACTTTGATATATTTTATGGGCTGATTATTTCATTACAAACACACCGGTCAATTAACTCACATTTTATCATTTTTCATAATTATTGAATATGTTACTATGTTCGGCAATAATTTTGCAGAATTTCAACCCACATTATCGCCCCTCCCTTTACTAAAATAAGAAATTTGATATATTGTATCGGCTGATTATTTTATAAAAAACACAACTATTAATTAACTCACATTTCATCATTTTTATTTTTTAATAATTCTTGGATATAGTACTAATTTTGACAATAATTTTTCACCATTTAAACTCACCATATCGCACACCTTACTAAAATAATAACTTTGATATATTTTCTAGGCTGATTATTTCATTACAAACACATACATCAATCAACACACACACACACTAATAAATTAACCTCCATTTCTTTATTTTTCATAATTCTTGGGTATGTTACTAATTTCGACAATCATTTTTAATAATTTATACCCACAGTATCGCCCTCTTTTAACAAAATAATAACTTTGAAATATTGTCTGGACTTATTATTTTATTACAAACACACTAATGCATGAACTCACATTTAATCATTGTTAATAATTCTTGGATATGTTACTTATTTCGACAATCATTTTTCTTAATTTTAACCCACATTTTCGCCCTTTCCTCTTTACTAAATAATAACTTTGATATATTGTATAGACTGATTATTTCCTTACAAAAACACCAATCAATTAACTAATATTTCATCATTTTTTCGTAATTTTTAGATATGTTACTAATTTCGACAATAATTTTTCATAATTTAAGCCCTCCTTATTTTCTTCCCCTTTACTTATATAATAACTTTGATATATTGTCTTGGCTGATTATTTTATTATAAACACACCAATCAATTAAATCACATTTCGTCATTTTTCGTAATTATTGGATATCTTACTAATTTCGACAATAATTTTTTATAATTGAAACCATTTTCGTCGCCCTCTCTTACTAAAAAATACTTTGATATATTTTCTGGGCTGATTATTTCATAAAAACATAACTATCAATTAACTCACACTTCATCATTTTTCTTAATTCTTTGATATGTTACACATTTCGACAATTATTTTTAATATTTTTAACCCACATTATAAACCACCCACTACAAACATAATAACTTTGATATATTATCTGGGATGATTATTTAATTTCAAACACACCAATCAATTAACTCACATTTTGTCATTTTTCATAATTCTTGGGTATGTTACTAATGTCGACAATCATTTTTCATCATTTTAACCCACATCATGGCCCCACTTACTAAAATAATAACTTTGATATATTGTCTGGTCTGATTATTTCATTGCAAACACACTAATGCATTAAATAAGATATTATCATTTTTCATAATTCTTGGATATGTTACTAATTTTGACAATCATTTTTCATAATTTAAACCATCCTTGTCGCCCTCTCTTACTTACATAATTACTTTGATATATTTTCTGGGCTGATTATTTTATTATAAACACACACTCGATTAACTCACATTTAATCTTTGTTCATAATTCTGGATATGTTACTAATTTCGACAATAATTTTTATAATTAAAACCCCACATTATGCCGCTCCCTCCTATTTATATAATATATTTGATATATTGTCTGGGCTTATTATATCATTACAAACACACCAATCAAGTAACTCACATTTCATCATTTTTCATAATTCTTGGATATGTTACTAATTTCGACAATAATTTTCATAACTTTAACCCACTATGTCGCTCCCCCTTACTTAAATAATAACTTCGATATATTGCCTAGGCTGATTATTTCATTACAAACAAATAAATTCTGGGTATTCTCATAGTATATATGTTTCACCTATCTTATCCAATCCCGAGTGACGCCGCATATTCTGCTAATATATATCGTTCACCTATCTCATTCGATCCTGGGCGACGCTGGGTATTTTGCTACTATATGTTTTCCACCTATCTCATTCAATACTGGGCGACGCTTTCTGATAGTATATATTTGCACATCTCATTCAATCCCTGGACTGACTTCATGCCCGCCACCCCACTGTTGAAAATATACATTAAATAAAGTAATGTTTTAATCGTAAACTGTTTCAGCCATTTCCAGGACTGACTTTGTATCCCCAACCCAGTGCTAAAAATATACATGAAATAATTTAATGTCTAAATAGTAAACTGTTTCAGCCATTTCCGGGACTGACTTTACATCCCCCAATCCCACTGCTAAAAATATACATGACATAATGTAATGTCTAAATAGTAAACCTATTCACCTATTTCCGGGACCGATTTTATATCCCAAACCCACTGTTAAAAATATACATGAAATAATGTAATGTCTAAATAGTAAACTGTTTCAGCCATTTCCGGGACCAACTTTATATCCCAAACCCATTGCTAAAAATATATATGAAATAATGTAATGTCTAAATAGTAAACTGTTTCAGCCATTTCCGGGACCGACTTTATATCCCAAACCCACTGCTAAAAAAATACATGAAATAATGTAATGTCTAAATAGTAAACTGTTTCAGCCATTTTCGGGACTGACTTTATATCCCCAACCCACTGCTAAAAATATACATGAAATAAAGTAATGTTTAAATCGTAAACTGTTTCAGCCATTTCTGGAACTGACTTATAATCCCCACCCCACTGTTTAAAATATACATGAAATAAAGTAATGCATAAATCGTAAACTTTCTCAGCCATTTCCGGGGCCGACTTCTTATCTCCCATCCTACTGTTAAAAATATACATTAAATAAAGTAATGTCCAAGACGTAAATAGTTGCAGCCATTTCCGGGACCGACTTCATATTTCCCACCCCAATGTTAAAAATATACATTAAATAAAGCAATGTTTAATGCGTAAACGGGTTCACCCATTTTCGGGACTGATTTAATATCTCCCAACCCACTGTTAAAATTATACATGAAATAAAGTAATGTTTAAATCGTAAACGGTTTGAGTAATTTCCGGGACTGACTTCATATTCCGTATCCCACTGCTTAAAATATACTTGAAATAAAGTAATGTTTAAATCATAAACTGTTTCAGCAGCTTTTCGAAAGTAATACATAAAAACATTAACACGGTTAGAGATTAGGTAACCATTGCTTCAACATGTGAATGTCTGAGTGTACTATCAGTTTCAGCATTCCAGTGACTTAAATCCCCCCATATTTTGGTCTTGGTTAATGGAGGAGAAATCCTTCAATATTGATACAATTCTTATTTTTGTTATTGACCAGAGAGTCCCTTTTGGGGAGCTGGTTTCTCCATAAATTTTTAACCGACCTCATGTCCAATTCCGCCCTTGTGGGGAGGCAAGTAAACAAAAAAAAATAATCAGAACGGACATTTTACAGGGCATTTTGTGATTAAATCAGAAATAACTTTTTCCAGTTACTTTTTTAATATTAAAACTTTGTTACATTAAACATAGTACCTATTCACAATGCCTCCTCACGGGACAGATTTAGACACCAGGGTGTTTTTCTTAACGTGGAGAAAAAATTGTCTTAGTTGTAAAGGCACTGAGAGAGAAGAAATTGAAATGTAGCACCTGAAGAACAGATACTACATTTTGATCTTAACCAAAAGGCCAAGAAAGACAAATAATTTTTATTAGCTTTGCCATAACAGCGACACCAAATTTTTTTTAATATTTTAATTTCCTTTTCTTTTCAAGGGTGGCAAGGCTTACTTGGATGGAACATTCCACTTTTTGGAATATTCCACTTTCCTTTTTTAGGGATGCACAGCATGATAACGGACGGAGCGATAAGCGTAATAATATAATGATACTGTCAGATAGAGATTTTATTATTATTATTATTATTATTATTATTATTATTATTATTATTATTATAATAATAATAATAATAATAATAATGATAATAATAATAATAATAATAATAATAATAATAATATAAAAAAAAAATTGAAATTAACAATTTCTTTTTTAAATTATAGATAAAAATTATAGATAAAAAATTTAAAAAATGTGCGTTTGTATATACAGAGATGAAAGAAGTAAATAGACCACCAATAAAAACAATTGATGCATATTTAAAGTTTTTGGTGTCATACATTGTATCATTTAATGTTTGAAACATCAATATTTTATATGAAATTACATTTTTTCTATTTCAAATATTTGCAAGCAGAGAAATGACCTCATATCTCTTCATCATTTTTAGGGTTTTACTGGAATTAGGGATCACTTTTGATTCTGCTTTTCATTTATATTCCTACATACAGCGCCTAGTATTTCCAAATAGTTACCCATCTGATACTGGTTAGGTCCAACGTTGCTTAACTTCGGTGATTTAATTAGAACTGGTGTGTAAACACGATTATGCCGTGTATTGAGACAAATTAGGGATAAATATGAAGATGGCCGTCGAATCATTGCAAACCTTGGAATTCTACTTTCCACACTTTCCCAGTGCTTGTCCAATTCATCAGCGGAGGAAAATAATTACTCTTGCTTAGGTCCATCAGAACTGTGACAACACTTTTCATTATTATTAGTCTATTAAGTAGGGAATGGCGCGGCATCGATCGGGCTGAGGCATGGTTTTGGGTAGTTCTAGGAGGTCCACCCACCTAAGTCGTTGCCTCTCGTCTTTCTGGTTGAGTAAGTTTATTGATTACTACCTGGAGCGACTTTACCTAGAAATACTAACTGGGCTGTCCAGGCAATTTTAAAAGGCCTTTATGGGCGCTGGCTTGACATTACCCACTTTTCGACCTTGTGTCACATCTTCTTGCAGCTGTAAGGAAGTAAATACCTACCTACCGACATAATGTATTATTTTAAAAATTTTTTACTGGTTTGATATGCTCATTTCCGCCATTTTGAAAAGATTCATTAATGTTTACGTACGAAAATCTTGGACGCTAAAACAAACGCTGATTCAACGTTTGTACATTAATAACAATTCTAAACACAGTTTTCTTTTTAATTGAATTTAAAAAATAAAAAGGGTATTTTTCTTTTCTTTTCTTTTCTTGGCTCTAGAAGTTCGTCGTTCATCTTCCGTACCTTTCGGAAGTTGCGTAGGTTATTATGATTGTACCCACTCGCTTGCGCAGTGTTGTTGCAAATAATAGTTTGTGCACGCACTATTAGGTATGCATTGACTTCTGATTTTGTCTTGCTTGTCCCGAGGGGTTATAACTGCTGTATTTTAAGGCGGAAGAAACGCTCACACATAAAGAGAGAGAAAGAGACAGAGAGAGAAAGCGATAGAGAGAGGGGTTGAGCAACGGCAGATGGACACCATGACCGCGAGGTACGACTCAGATAACTTCATTTGTGAGTTATTCACGGGCGGCGCCTTTACGACTCGGCTAATCTCACCCTTGTCATACATCGTGTGTCGTCAGCAAGACCACGTCCGTCGCCATCATTATTTTCTTTTTTGTACGGCATATCAACCAATTTTCAACAATTTAATACTATAATCAAGGATTAATTGTATATTAATATTCAAGATATTGTCAGATAGAGTTTTATAACAATAACTTAATAAATCAAAATTTATTTATTTATTTATTTGCGGACTTTTATCCTCATCTTCTGTGTTGTTTCATAACGTTTCGGCCAACTATTCCTCTGGCCTTCATCAGGTGCTAAACAGCGATGGGATAAGAATGCTGAGTCTCAGAGACTCAGCATTCTTATCCCATCGCCGTTTAGCACGAAACGGCTGACCGAAAAGTTGTGAAATAACAATTAGAATATGAGGATATCAGGCCGCAAATAAATAAATAAATATACAAATTACTCTTCTCAAAGAATTCCAATAATAAAAATAATAATCAGATAGTGATCAACTGCAGATGCCGGAACATTGCATTACGCTAAATTGACAGCTTATTATAATTCTCTTAAAGAGGCTCAATCTTATTTGAAGGGGGTTCATAATATTTTTATGAATAAATATTAATTTTTTATGCTTATGCAATCATCAGTGTAAGAAATGATAATAGAAAGAGAGAAAGAGGAATTATATATATATATATATATATATATATATATATGTGTGTGTGTGTGTGTGTGTGTGTGTGTAATATTTTTTAGTATAGAATTCCAATAATAGAATAAAAAATAAAATAAGGAAGAAAAACTTGGATATATAAGACCAAAAAATCCAACCTTGTCTCCTTAGTGGATAGAGACGGTGAACCTCTACGGTTTCAGGTGAGCGGTGTCTGAAGATGGTGGTTTCAATCCTACCCAAAGCCAACCAGAGGATTAGTTGGCCAACAACTATGGAAGGCATTAATTACTGAGGATTCAATTAAGAGACTCGGCATTCTTATCCTGTCGCGGTTTACCACTTGACGAAGGCCAGAGGAATAGTTGGTCGAAACGTTGTATATATAGAAGATGAGGATAATAGTTCGGAAATAAATAAATAAATAAATTACTCATCTCAAAAAGATTCCAATAATAAAAATAAAATAAAATAATTTTTTGCAGAATATTTATAGATGAAAAGAAAAAATTTAAGAATGTATATATAATAAAGTTTTATAAAATCTCCTCTGGAAAATTTTGAGAAAAAAAATTGGGCATTTTTTTTAGACTATCCTTTTAGCGATATTAGAATTAATTGCTCATTACAAAAAAGTCAAATTTCCAAAAATCTCAAAAAGTAATTCGCTTAATTTGAGATGTGGTGTGTTTATTGCTATGCTAGTGTAACCGATCGGTGTCCTACTATTAGCTAGCGGGTCCGTTAGCTAGTTTAAATATGCAGTTTACATAGCTAGATGGAAAGTATTTTTGAAAGCAAAATTTTGAAAAGGGAAAGATACTTTTAACTGAAGAATTCCAAACAATAAACAATAAACAAAAGCGACAAGAATAGAAATATAAACAAATTACAATCGATCGCTGGATCACCGAAGTTAAGCAACGTTGAACCTGATCAGTACTAAATGGGTGACAATTTGAGGCTTCCAGGTGCTGTATGTGCTCTCTGCTTATCTCGGCATTATTTCCAGTCGTCCCGAACTTCTCCTTGCCACTGAACTCAAACAGTGTCGATTCAGTAGAGGTGTGGTTTGGAATTGCGCAATCTCTGCCACACAATTACATGCGCAACTGCACTTACAGGGGGTATCCTTTGTCTTTAGAGACTGAACGGAAGCATTGATCGATCGCACTGACTAATCCCAAAGTCCATCACAATGTCTTCAGAGTATGTCCTGACGAGATCCTCTAGTGTCTCCACTTTCTTTTCATTCTTAGCAAATATTTTAAAATCATCCATAAGCAGGTGGTCGAGGCGCCGGGCACCAAACCGAAAGCTATACCCCAGCTTCTCTCTTTTCAAGAAAATGCTCAGTGGCATCATCTCCATTACAAAAAGAAAACGAGATAATGAATCTCTTTGGAATATGCTCTGTGTCATGCCAACCTCCCTAAGCACCCCCACTGTTCGCTGTCAGAACAGTTTTCCATTAAACAATATTGCTCTCCAGAACCTCTACAAAATTTTTAGCAATCTTCATCATAGACAGTATTTCGTGGATTCATGCAGGAGTGAATATCATGCCGCACGGCTTTTCTACGCTCAAATTCCTCTTTGCATCCTACATCCTTGCCAATTATTAGCTGATTCTTGGTACTCCTCGATCCGCGCCGACACCCTTTCTGTATATAAGGGTGAACATTATTGCTCAAAAGATAGCCATAAACTTTGCCTACGAATATTGCATTCAACATTATTGGCAAATATGTGATCGGCCTGTAATTGCTGGCAACTGTTCCATTCGCAGGCTTCTTTCCAAATCAATGCTGTTATACCTACGACAAACCAATGAGGAAAGTCCTCCGAGTTAACCACCTCTTGCAAAGCTGCAGCTATTGAAGAATGGAGATATTAGAACTGCTTTAACCGGGACCCCCCTACTCCATCTTAACTAGGCACCTTCTAGTTCGAATCCCAGCCTTCACATCGTCAAGGGTTATCACAACGTTCTGTATCTATTTCATCCATGAGAACCTTGCTTTGACATCTCCCAACCAGTTAGCTTTATTGTGTCGCTTTTTGATAGACCAAATCTTTCTTCAGCACTCCTTGCCTCATCTGTATTTGGAGTACTGTTACTTTCAAACCCCTTTGTTACAAATTAGTTCCTTATACAGCTGAGACTGATTGTTCCGGAAAAGGTTGTTCTACCGAGAAGCAAAACTCTTCCCGACAAAAGTTTCAAATTTCCACACGTAAATAGCTAGAACTGCCATCGTCTGTCTTTGCTTCAAACCATACCTCATTTCAAGCTCGTTCTTGGTTCTGTCATAGCTTGAGTCCTTTCTTATTTCTTCAATTCTGTCAATGTTTTTCGGCCAGCATTTAATACTTTCCTCATACCGCTTCTGTCAGTATGGCCTTTCATCTTTCTTCTCCCTCTTTTTCTTCTTAATCCAATCAAGACAATGTACAACAATGTACGACGCCATTACAAAAGCCTATTAAGTGCTGTGATAGGTATGTTCTCTCTAACGATTGTGACTCTTGCCTTAAACTTGCTTCACCTTGCCTTTCACTTTCCGTTTATCAATAATCTTCATGTTTGGTATATCTATGATCTTCATATCAAGAAAAACTTTTCTTAACGCCTGAAGTACTTCTTTGTCAACTAAAGCCAAAGCTCGAACTTCGTCACCACTTATCCATACATCTGCTCTTTCTACTGGTACTTCTGTCTCAGCGTTATGAACCTCATCTACCTCAAAGCTTTCAAACCTCTTGCTATCACTTCCGGAACCATAGCATACCATTCATCCCCAGTCATCAGCATCTTTACTTTCCCTATTCATATCATCCTTAACAATTCTGCAATCTCAGTCCTCACCATCATTGTGAGTAGGTTGTCATTTTCAATTTTTTTAAACTGATATGACAAATTCGCAAAACTCTTAGTATATCCTCCTCCTCTAAATTCCCACTCCTTCTTCACTTTCCGGATGTATCCACCTAATTTGGCACTTCTACAGGTGTCAAAAAAGTCACTGAGAAGTTTTGGACTTAAACAGATTCTTTGTAAATTAATTTCACAACTTGCGTACGTTGTTAAATGCTATACTAATTCTAAATATAGGATGGAATACTGTTGCCATATTTGGGCAGGAGCTGCTAAAAACAGCCTATCCTGCCTTGACAGAGTACAAAATAGACTTCGTGACTTAGTGGGGGATGCCCTTTTCTCTACCCTGCAACCTCTCTCCCACAGAAGAGACGTTGCGAGCCTGTCCTTGTTTTATCGTTATTTCCATGGCAGATGCTCGTCTGAACTCCAATCTCTGGTCCCCCCTTGCCAATCTTTCACGAAAAACACCCGTCTAGCTGAATCCACTGTGAAAAATCTCCCCCACTCTATATCTGTGCCTAAATCAAAACGCAGATTCCATGAACAAAGCTTCTTTCTTAGAACTGCACGCCTGTGGAACTCTGTTCCGTCTGCCTGCTTCCCTCCAGACTACAACTTGGATGTCTTCAAGTCCAATGTTAACAAATTCCTAATGAACCGCCCCCTTAAGTAAACATTTCAGCAAATCTCCTCACTAACGTAATGTACTTGCAATAACCCTTATCCCTGAGTGGCTTCCGGGCCTTGATAAGTGGTGATCACTGTGTAAAAAAAATAAAAAATAAATAAATATAGCATCGAACAGTGTACGCAAGTTGTGAAATTGTTTTATAAAAAATTTGTTTAAGTTCAAAACCCTTCAGTGACTTTTTGGACAGCCTGTACCTCTCACACAACATTACGTTTTTCTCCATTTTTCTACGGGTTTTAAAATTCTACTCCCTTTATGTTTTGCTATCCTCTTGGGCAACCTTACTTATGACTGCCCCTACTAACAGCTCTAGAATTTCGAACAATTGCATAATAATAATAATAATAATAATAATAATAATAATAATAATAATAATAATAATAGCGAAAAATAAATGATGAAATTGAACAAGAAGCATCCCCAAATGGAACTGCATGTGGAGAAACCCCACAAGTTGAAACCGCACAACTAAAAACACCAAAGGCGGAGAACCCACGCAGACCGAACTCTACAAACGTGGAAGCCGAGAACAATGAAACGGAACTTACAGAAAATGAAGCAGATGAAATAAATAAAATAATACAGTTAAAGAACGAGGAAAAAACAAATCTCCCATCGTTAAGGAACCAAGAGCAAGAGAAAGTAAGAACGGAAACAGAGAAGGTTAATAAGCTCCTCACACACAAAATCACAGACTTAAACAACTTAATTTTCGCAAATGAAAAGCCAATTCTACCAAAAAGTGAACGGAGGAAAAACAAAAACAGGACGACAGACCCGACAGTAACAAAACTCTACTGGAGCAAAATATGGGAAGAACTACGAGATCACAATAGAAATGTCGAATAGCTGAAAGACATGAAAGAAGAGTGATTACAAATAGAAGAAGGAACACTGAATGAAATCAGCAAAGAAACCCCAAAGAAAACCATAGGAAAAAAACGCAAACTAGATAGCACCAGAGCACGACGGGATACATGCATATTGGTTAAAAAAAATTCACAACCTTACATGAAAGGCTAGCCCAAAACATAAGAAGTTGTATACAGGAAGCAAGCGTGCCAGTTTGGATGACAAAAGGTAGAACCACACTGCTATAGAAGGACACAGATAAAGGAACTGCCATCGGCAACTATAGGCCGATCACGTGCTTACCCACTATGTGGAAAATACTGACAGTACAACTGAGGGAACAAATCGACCATTCCCTGAATAATCGTGGACTCTTCCCTGAGGAACAGAAAGGATGCCAAAAAGGAAAAAGAGGAACACACGAGCTGCTATATAGAGATCAAAAGATCCTAAAGGAGGTAAAAAGAAAGGCTTTAGCCATGACATGGATCGACTATAAAAAAGCGTACGACAGGATTCCCCAAGCATAGATAATAGAATGCTTAAAAATGTATAAACTACCAAGCGGGATCACCAACGCAATCAGAACATGGAGACTGGGATTGACAGAAATTAATATACAAAGAAGCATCTTCCAAGGAGACTCACTATCACCGTTGCTGTACATCATAGTCATGATGCCCCTGAACAGTTTCTGAGAAAGTGCCAAGCCGGATACAAGTTCTCTAACACAGAGGAAAAATGAACCACCTGATGTACATGGACGATTTGAAACTTTTTGCAAGGACTAAAAGGGAGCTAGAGACACTAATTAACACTACCAAGATCTCCAGCCAAGATATCCAAATGGAATTTGGAATGGAAAGTACGCACTACTAGTTATAAGAAAGGGAAAACTGGAAACGACAGAAGGCATGGAACTACACAACCAAACGGAGATGAGGGCACTAGAAGAACACGACGACCATAAATAGGAATTCTGGAAGCCTTCACCATCAAAGAAACAGAAATTAAAGAGAGAATTGGAAAGGAATACCTCAAGAGAACAAGAAAACTCCTGGAAACGAAATTATATAACAGAAACCTGATAAAAGGTATAAATACATGGGCAGCATCACTAGTAAGATACTCTGGATCGTTTATGGGGTAGACAAAAGAATAACCGAGACAGCTCGATCAGAAGAGCAGGAAACTCATGACCATGCACAATGCAGCACATCCAAAGGATGATATTGAGAGACTCTACGTGAAAAGGAAAGACGGTGGGAGAGGACTGGTCTGCATAGAAGACTCTGTGGATGACACAAAAAAAGAACTAGAAAAATATATAATGCAAAATACTGAAAGGATTATTATGGCAGCGAGAGACACTGAAAAAAGAAAAAAAAAACAGAAAACAGAGAGACAAATGACAAAACAAGAAAAGAAAAAATGGGAAGAGAAGCAACTACACGGAAGATTCATAAGAATGACAAAAGATGAGAATAACAAAAACACCTGGACATGGATGTGAAAAGGACATGTAAACCGAGAAACTGAATCCCTAATAACTACAGCACAAGATAACTCGATAAGAACCAACTATATCAAAGCAAAGATTGATAAAAAACAAGAAAACATCAAATGCAGACTCTGTGGAAAAAGAGACGAAATGATAAATCATATAGTAAGTGAATGCAGCAAACTGGCCCAAAAGGAATACAAATACAGGCACGACCAAGTGGGGAGGGCAATACACTGGGAATTATGGAAACAACTACATTTTGAACGTGCAGAAAAATGGTACAACCATAAAGCCTGCAACAGTACTCGAAAACGAGAACCACAAAATTCTATGGGGCATGGACATACAGACAAACAAACCCACCCAAGCAAGAAGACCAGATGTCGTAATAATTAACATGAAAGAAAAATCCTGTCAAATCGTAGATTTTACTGTCCCAGCTGACCACAGGGTGAGTATGAAAGAAAAGGAGAAACGGAGCAAATACAAAGGGCTAGCCAGAGAGTTAAAAGGGATTTGGATGATGCAGAAAATCAAAATAGTACCGATAATAGTAGGGGCCCTATGAACAACCCCGAAAAACTTTGAAAAAATGATGAGAGAAATTGGAACCAGAGGAATGGCTGCAAAGATACAAGGGTTCACGATAAGGAAAATGGCTGAAATATTAAGGAAAACCGTTGAAGGCGGAGAATAATACACATGAACCACATGCGTGAGCCAGACAACCTGCTGCAGAGACAAAACATGAAGAAGCTTTACAGGGAATGAAGAACAATGAAGCTGCATATCAACAAATTCTACATCTCCATCATGCATCCGATCCCATTGCTCCATCACCTTCTCTGTCCTCCCATAAAAAAGTGTGAAACCAAAGAGCCGAGAAGGGTCAGGGAGGAGGGAAAGACCGAGGAGAGAGTACTGACCAGACCTCCGCTGGACAAGCGCGAAAAGAACTGATACCTTGGGGAGGTTAGTGCCACTCAAATTCTAATGCAGACCAATGGCCGCTGCCAGCGAGAAATCAATGGTGAGAGGCTGTTGCGATAACGCAAATTTATTTGCAAATGCTATCGAAGGAGGTAGAGTGTGCTGGACGTCTGGGGAGACTTGTTTTCACTCAGCTTACAGGAAACACCACAGGTTTTCAATCAGACCTATGATGACCTGTGTGAAAGCTTAATGTGAGACAATAATATTAATAATAATATGAACTTTAATCAGTCTACAACAGAAATAAAACAACCCAAGAAAGCTAAACTACAAGACATTCTATTAGATATATATTAAAAATAAATAAAATAAAATAAATATGTTAAAAAAACATTAATATTGACAAATATCACACAAAATAGCAATGAAAGGTCAAGTAATATGAAAGGCCAAAGGAGGGAGAACACTAATCAGACCTCCACTTAAAGAGTGAAAAAAGGATTGGAACCAAGGGAATTCCTATTGAGTACACAAGAAGATTATAATGATGATGATGATCCTATTTCCTTGCCGCCCCCCCACGAGGTCAGAATTAGACACAATGTCGGTTTTTAATGTGGGGAAAATCCTACTCCCCCGAAAATGGCACTTTGGATAGGGACAAAAATAAAAATTGCCTTAGTTTAGAAAGATTTCTCCTCGACTGACCGAGGACATAAAACATGAAATGTCATATCAGAACCGATACTACACTTTGTTACTACCCAAAAGTCCAAGTACGAGTTAGTTATGTTATCTTGCGAAACATTAAACTCGTACAAAAGTAGTTAAAAAAAAGAAGAAAAAAAAAGATCGTTTTAAAAAAGAGGAAGAAAAAGATCGTTTTAAAAAAGAAAAAGAAAGTTTTAATAAAGAGGAAGAAAAAGATCGTTTTAAAAAAGAGGAAGAAAAATATCGTTTTAAAAAGAAGGAAAAGTTCGTTTTAAAAAAGAGGAAAAAGATCGTTTTAAAAAAGAAGAAAAAAAGATCGTTTTAAAAAAGAGGAAGAAATAAAAGTGAGAGGTTAAACATGGGAGGGAGAGTTGAAAAAAAGAAAAGAAAAAAGGCGGGGGAAAAAGTATCACCCAATCAATGACCTTTCCTCCTTCTCCTCTGACACGCCTTCCACACTTTTCCCTTTTTCGGCTTTTCGCTCGCTTCATATAACGATTAGGACAGAAAAACTAAGTTATTGTTTGCTGAGTGATTAGAAGCTAATAACGTGACTAAATGGCGTTTCGGGGTGCTTGAACCTTCCAGCTCTCGGAACGGGGGCCGGGGAGTTTTTTTGTCTCACTAATATGGAACTGAATAAGAGGGAATTGAGTTTCATTTTCACAAAAGACCAAATTGTTAATTCGCGTAGAAAAAGAAAAGGTTCGAAGTTATTCTTTTATCCACTTGGATCTTATGGCTATTTTTTTTTGAGGGGGGAGGAAGCAATATTTTTGCCTCATTATATTATATCATTAGCATACAAAACTTATAAGGCCAAAATAGACAGCAAAAGTAAACTATTCTGCGAGAGAAAGAATACAAACCATTGATTTTTATAGAATTTACGAATAGCAATTCATTTTATTAAACATGGCCGATAAACATTTGTCAACAAATAGCCGGCATTCGCGGATAACACCAGCAAAATGATAAGAAAAAAAAAAGAAAGTCTTCTTTAAAGATGACACTTTTTGTTGAAAGTCTCGCAAAAATAATTTTATTCATTTAATAAAAATTCGTGGGACCCGTGGAAATTCCATAGGTGCCTCTTTTACTGCTGGGCATTCTGTGGATGTTCAGCGTGAATGGAGATCCCGTGATATTGTTGTAGCCCTTTTGTTAAAACTGTAAAAGTATTCATCTCTATAATAATCTGGTTAATGTAGTGTCAGAAAATATCTGGTTATTACGGTTTATCTACAATATCCTTATAAGAGTCTGTGACATATTTCCATTGTTTGGAAGCCCGGCGCGAATTGAAATCCCACGATATCATTTTACCATTTTTAGACAAAACAGATACTAACCTAGCCAGAAGACTATGATGGTACATTTTAGTTTCATGTATGGCCCAAAGTCGACAGCATTTTTAAAAAAATTATTTTCGTTCTTTTTTTTTACATTGTGTCTTCGGTGATCGGGAGATCCTATTTATGAAAAAGAGGATAAAAGGTGATAACATATTACAAACATTAAATTAGCGGCTCCGTTTACTAATTTAATGTTCGTAGTATATTATCCTCTTCTATCCTCTTTTCTAATAATTAAGACCTTCCGATCGAATAGTTTATAATCTGGAAACTGTGACACACGTACGTACATTAAAGGTACGACGGTATTAATATATTATTATATAATATTAGAAGGAGCGTTCCAAAAGTAATGCTTCCTATTTTTTATTCAGTTCGAATGGGGAAGAGGGGATTGCAAATTGCATTGTTATGATAACCGAACTTATCTATTAATGACCTGAAATTTTCATCTCTTTGTTGCAGATATTGACGGTGTGAGATTCTAAGAAAGCAAACCCTCTCATGGATATGCGTCAGAAGCAGAGATGATTGAATTCCTAGAAAACTTGCATGGAGAATGATGGTGACTATATAGAAAAATAAATTCTCGAACATAAAGGTAGTTTTAATGGTACCACTCCCGTGTTAGTAGCTCTTGAACATTTTGAGTTAAAAGAAATAGGAGGCTTTACTTTTAAAACGACCCTCGTTTGACAAAGTGCCCTCCGGACACGTACGCACAGCAATCGTTCATCGCTTGCAAGAATGTATTGAGAATTGTAGTGACTATATAGAAAAAGAAATTCTGGTGCACAAAGGTCGCTCATTTTAATGACACTACTCCTATCTCCGTAGCTCTTTAACTTTTTGAGTTCAAAATAAATAGTAGTCATTTGAAACGACCCTCGTATTTGATTTTGTAAGTTGCTCTAAATGAAAGATTTTCATTAAAAAAAATCTGACGCTGCATAAAATAAGAATAAACACTGAAACATGGAAAAATGTCGATGCCTTTTCGTTTTATAAGAACATCACGCAATTTGAATTCTAACGACAATGGTTCGTTTGAAAAAAAAAATAACAAAAAAAGAATTATTTGTATTACTTTTTTTAAAATCAATTTTCACCCTAAACAAAGCACAGTAGCAAGATTTTTGTTTACATTACATTGAATTTCTGCATGTCAGTACAGTTGGGAAAGCAGAATCCCGGAAGGGAGTTCCAAGGACTTACAGTTCTGTGGAAAGAAACTATTAGAGTAAAAGGCTTTCTTACACCTAGCGATCTCTACTGTAAAGGGTTGGTACTTAGTTGCTTGTCGGGTCTGTCGGGGGTAATCACACCGAGGAGGTACAAGTGCTTGTAGTTCGTCAGAGAATTCACCATTAAAGTATTTGTAGAACAGGCAGAGGGATACAACAGCTCGTCGATGAGACAGAGGCTGAAGCTTAGATGACAGTTCAGGACCTATCAGGTTGGCGACTCTCTTTTGAACCCTGTCAGGGAGTGAGAGACAAGCAGCAGATGCACCAGCCCAAATGTGACAACAGTACTCCATACATGGGCGAATGGTAGCCTTATAGAGATACAGGATACTTTCAGGCGTAAGTAATTTTCTAGCACGGTAGAGAGAGCCCACCTTCTTTGCAGCAGCCTTGGCAATGCTCTCAATATATCTATTCCAGTTCATGTTCCCTGTAAACGTTAGGCCGAGGAGTTTAAAGGAAGTACTTTCAGGTAATGTGTTCTTGGCCATTGCTATTGGTGATAGATAAGTTTTCTTGTAGTCATTGAAGAAAACAAGCTTAGTCTTAGCAGCATTGAATGTGATCATCCATTTTTTGTCCCCATTCCGCTACAGATTGGAGGTCATCCTCTAGTGTTTCTGCCATTTCCTTAGATATGTGTTCATTTGTTTTCCCCTCGTGCCTGTGATAGAGAGTGGTGTCATCAGCAAATATACCCATCTCCGAAACAATTTTATTTGAGAGGTCATTTATGAATATCAGGAATAATAAAGGTCCAAGGATAGACCCCTGGGGCACTCCCGCATTTATATTATATTGTTTAGATATACGACAGTCGAAAACAACTTGGATTTTTCTCTTATTTAAGAAGGATTTAATTACATTATGTATTCTTCCAGTGATATCATATGATTTAATTTTCCTTAGAAGAACATCGTGCCATACCCTGTCAAAAGCCTTGGATATATCGAGGGCTACCGCTTTACCTTCCCCTGTTTTGTCCAGTGAACGGTATATACGTTCACAGATTACAGTTAAGATATCTGCTGCTGAACGGGCTTGCCTAAATCCATATTGTTTGTCGGTCAGGAGTTTAGCAGCTGTTAGATTTGGAACTAGGGATTGATTAACTAAGGACTCAAATATTTTGATGAAAAGAGGAGGCTAATGGGGCGATACTTTTGTGGGTCACCAGAATTCTTGAAGACTGGTACACAGAAGCGGTTTCTCAACAGTAGGAAAGCAAGATTATTATTATTTTGATCGAACTATTGTTCTAATCTTGGGTCTTATTTGTTTGATGTAATTTCCCTGCTTCTTCGATATTATCTTCGTCAGGCATATTGGTCGCCATCTTGGAAAAGAAACATGCTTTATCTTTTTCAACATTCATCAATAGCATCCATTGTGGAGTCCTGAAGAAGGTCAGAGGTTATACCGACCGAAGCGTTGTGAGAATAAAAACTAAAATGATAATAGTAGTCACAATAATATAAACAATACAAATTATCCTCATTTAAAATATTCAGAAACACTTAAAACATTGCTTGGTTTGTCTATTTTACGGCATATCAACCTTCTTGGAAACTCTTCTTTAGAAATTGTATGTAAGTATAACTATAAATGAGACTAACAGTAGACGGAGATTTCAATCTTTATCACAAAAGTACCTGATGTAGTTTGTGATAAAGGAACATAACTCTTGTATTCACAATACTATGCAATTTCAGAACAATATATTTCAATTTTATTTTCAATATCTAAAACATATTTTAATGGTATTTTTATTGATACATAAAAAATAATTTATTAGTATTTGTTTTGATTTTATTTTTAATATTTCGACACAATTTTTTACTGGACTTGCCTTTTCAAGAAATTTTCAAGACATTTTCCATATTTTCAAAGATTTTAAGGAAATAATAGAAATAAGGCATTTTCAATGCAAAATTCAAAATTCAAGGACTTCATTTTAGAGACCCATCCTAACCTTTGTCTCGAAGAGTAAATTGTGGATTCATACATTTTCCCCCGAACAGTATTTGCAACTGAGTGCAAGAGATGTTAGAAAAGATTTGAAGTCGACGTAGCTGATTGCATATTTTGCGATGGTAAATATTAAAAAATTATTAAAAATTCCATTTGTATATATATATAAAAAGAGTTAACTCAATTACCGTGCCGTAAGGGTTAAAAAATACTTACATTTCGAAATTGAAATAATCGTTTCACAATTGGATGATTCTATAAAGCAACTCTTTCACTTTTCAGTTTAAGGTAACACATAATGTTGATACAATAACTGAAAAAAAATTGAAATAATAATTTTATCTCGGTAGAGTTATGGGGGCGTCTGCGGACTCGAATGTTAGTATATATTACATATTATTTTCAACACTGATGTAACGTGACCGTTACGCTCGAATCATGTTTGTTACTGCTTAAACCTCTCTCGGAGCCTCACACCGTCTGGCACCGTTGAATAGAAACAACCAAACAAAAATAAATAAATCCAAATCGGCTTTTCTTTTTCGTTTTAACAGAAGACATTTATTATTATTACTTTTTCTTATTCTTTCTAACTGTTCATTTCGTCTGCCATGAGATTAACAAACCCCGCCGTCTCGACACCAGCTTAAAAGTCTTTCGTCGAACTACGGTGTCACATGTTAATCTCACCCTGTGGCGTTTTTCTTTCTTCTCCGACTTCACGCGAGCCATTTCTCGCAGTTAACTTTACACGTCATTTTTCGTGGCACCCACTTTTTTCTCCACGTAGTGTCCTTTCTTTCTTTTTCTTTTCACGCAAGCTCGCACACTTCCTAATTTGCATATGTGCTTCTTTTCGGCTACTTCTGCTTATATCTGCGCAAGCCAGCTATCTTAAAACTTCTGCTGATATTTTTCCACACGCTCATACGCACTCATAAGTCGCTTCAGAGACGGTATAAAACCACTTGATATAAGTAGCTAAAAAGAACAAAAAATGATTATTGCAAACAAAGAAGATGTCTATTGATATTAATTTTTAAAATGAAACGTAAATTAAATATTAAAAAAAAATAATGTAATTTGATTAAGTGTGTGTGTGTGTTTTTTTTTTAATTCAAGAAAATCAAATTTTACTCTTTCTCGATGAGGGAGAAAAGTTAGTAGAATGAACGGAAGATCGGACTAGGGCAAACAACCAACAAGGGCAGGCAACTCGGCCTTTTCATTTTTTTCAATAATATAGAAAAGACAACAAAAACAAAATAATGGTTATTAACATAATGTGTGTGTGTATTTTCAATAGAGATTTTTTTTTTCAGGAAATGAAATATGCAAATTAAGCCAACATTTTTTAAAAGGGTCAGTCCATATAAGTTTAAAACACAATTTGAAGAAAATTAAAAAGGATACATTTTCGAAATGTGTCGAAAAGGTTAAATTAATCACTGATTACACACCCTACACCCTATTATTTACCTCTCCAGAAACAAATGGCTGTGATAATAAGTTATCGCTAAAAAATGTAATATTTACTTTTCTTAAAAGAAACAAACAAAAAAAAACAACAAAAAACAAAAAATAAAACAAAAAAAAACGAACTATTTGACCAATTTTCGTGATATTTGGAATATAGCATCTTCATTCCGTGACAAATAGGTACACGATAAAGGTTTTTAATTATTTCTGTTTATTGTCGTAAGTGTAATCTAACCCGATTTATAGTCAGTAAGAGATAAGGAAGAGGAACAACAGTTACAATGCTTGAAAGCGACTGGAACAAGAAGATGTATTATAACGAGATACTTCAACAGCGAATTGTTGTACAACAAACGCTACAACATTCAACAATTTTCTCTTATTCTCCATTTGAGCCTAAAACTAAACAAATGTTTCCTAACTACGCGTTTGTGGAACACAATGTCACTTGACTGCTTCCCAGCTGACTATGACATTAATGTTTTCAAGTCTAATGTAAATAATTTCTTGTTTAGCTGTCTTCTTAAATAATTAAACAATATCCAAGTTCCACCATTGCTGATCATCACGGTTTTGTCTCACCGTCTACCTCACACTCATTGGCCCTTATCCTCGAGTGGCTTTGGGTCTTGATAAGCGGAGGCTTCCCCTAGTAAAGCAAAACAAAGCAAACAAACAAAAAACATCATCACATCTGTGAGAGAAGGATGTAGAGGAGAGGCAAATGTGGAGCCAATGAAATTACCGACACGCTCCTGTCACCCGAGTAACACATCCTTATTTTTAAAAAGATATCGGACACCGGAAGTGATTAGAAACGAACTGACCGGCAACGAATCACCTCAAAGACTAAACCATTCCTTACTTGAGCAGCGGAAAATACGGGGGGGGGAGACTTGCATTTGGCATAGAGAATTATGATTAGAAATAAAGATAAAGAAGAAAAAAAAAAGCCAGGGAACTAGAAAAAAGTAAAGAAAAGATAGAAAAGAAAAGAAAAAATGAACAAATGGAAAAAGGAAAAAGGAGGAAAAGAAAAAAAATAAAGAAAGAAGAAAGAGAAAAGCAAAAACAAAAATCAAAAAAGAAAAAAGAAAGAAAGAAAAAATAAAAATATATAAAAGAAAATGAAAAAGAAAGAAGGCGAAAAGAAAAAAGTAAATAAAGAAAAATCATAGAAAAAAAAAAGAAAAAGGAATATAAAAAAAAAGAAGAGATATGAATGGCGTTTCCTTGATGTTTAGCGTTTACTGGCGAAATTATCTTCGCTACTCACCGGAAGTTAATCCAGAGAAAATTATTCGCAAAGATATTGTATTGTCATTCGAATCAGTATTATTATTATTCCACCGCTCAATTTGACCAATTTGTTAAGCAAGAATTTAAAATGTTTTACTTTACAAACTATCGAATAATTTTCTTTCCTTTTGTGAGCGACATATTTAAATAACAAACAATTGCTGTCAACGACGCGGCGAAAACTGAGCGCTTGATTGATAATACAATTCGCGTTGCTCTTGGATGATTGTTGCGAGTAACGATGCGGCACAATGCGTGTTAATTACGAAAGAATAAAGATAAGATTAGCTCGAGGTGGTGGGGTGCGAGAGAAAAGATCTTATATTTCATTGGCCGTTTTGTATAGCAAGGAAAAGATGAATGCGTTAACGTTGTTATGATAGTTGAATTGAGATAACGGCCATCTTTTTTTTTAATAAGACATGCAAGCAGAACAAACAAGTGGAATGAGACATGACGTCTTCTTTACATTGGTGATCTTATAAACGAACTCGTTTAAGGTGGAACCATTATTACGTACTTACATGTAATGGCGAAATTAATATAAATCGAAATATTACGAAATATGATCCATTAGAAAATAACATTTATACAATATAAATTTATAAAACAGAATTTATCGAATTTAACGCGTTTTATCGTATTCTAGATGTATCCTCCGTTGCCCGGTATTAAATGTAACGTTGAATTTCTTTAAAAATATGAAGTAAAAAACGGAAAGAAACTGAAACACGTGCATTTTTTTACATAAGAGTCACCATTTATCAAGGCCCCGGAGACCACTCGAGGATAAGGGTTGATGAGTGTACAGTAATCAATGAGATAATATCGTAGTAATCATTAGTAGTGGAAATTTGGTAAAGGAGACGGTTCATCAAAAATTTGTTTACATTGGACTTGAAGACGATCAAATTGTAATCAGCTATAAAGCAGGCAAGCGGAATACAGTCCCACATGTGTGTAGTTCTAAGAAAAAAAGCTTTGTTCATGGAATCTACGTTTAGGTTTAGACACAGATAAAGAATGAAAAAAATATTGATAGTGGTTTCAGATAGACGAGTTTTTCCGTGAAAGTTTGGTGAGGGGGGACCATAGATTGGAGCTCAGACGAGTACTTGCCATAAAAATAACGATAAAGCAGGGACATTATGTTAAGTACAGAGTAATATAAAGACATAAGCATCCAGGACTCTGATAACCATAATTTCTTAATGATAGATGACTCCTTAAATTGATAAATGCTGATATATTATACGTTGAATTAAAAAAGTTAAATCAACTTAATACGACAAGCTGAAAATCTAAATCGGAAAACCATAAATATATAGCACATATAGAATTTTAGGTAACATTAATATAAAGAAACTATGATTTAAGATGTACAGTATGAGCTGTGTAATAATAAATAATAGTCGGTATGGTCAATAAATAAAAAAAAATGAAAGAAAGCCAAATTCTCGGAGTCTTTAATCGTAAATCGAGTTAGCATTAGAACAAAAAATAAGTATCTTAGAAGAAAAAAATTAACTTAAGAAAATGTCAAGTCTAAACAGGTGTTAAGTACTTAGAATGAGTATGTTTGATGAATATTTGATCAGAACCAGTGTGAATATAATTTCTACTAGAATTTATAACCATAGAAGTAAATGCAAATATAATTTCTACCAGAATTTATAACCATAGAAGTAAATGCAAATATAATTTCTACCAGAATTTATAACTATAGAAGTAAATGCAAATATATTTTCTACCAGAATTTATAACCATAGAAGTAAATGCAAATAGAATTTCTACCAGAATTTATAACCATAGAAGTAAATGCAAATAGAATTTCTACCAGAATTTATAACCATAGAAGTAAATGCAAATATAATTTCTATCAGAAGTTATAACCATAGAAGTAAATGCAAATATATTTTCTACCAGAATTTATAGCTTAGAAATAAATGCAAATATAATTTCTACCAGAATTTATAACCATAGAAGTAAATGCAAATATAATTTCCACCAGAATTTATAACCATAGAAGTAAATGCAAATATAATTTCTACCAGAAGTTATAACCATAGAAGTAAATGCAAATATAATTTCTACCAGAATTTATAACCATAGAAGTAAATGCAAATATATTTTCTACCAGAATTTATAGCTTAGAAATAAATGCAAATATAATTTCTACCAGAATTTATAACCATAGAAGTAAATGCAAATATATTTCCTACCAGAATTTATAACAATAGAAGTAAATGCAAATATAATTTCTACCAAAAGTTATAACCATAGAAGTAAATGCAAATATAATTTCTATCAGAATTTATAACCATAGAAGTAAATGCAAATATAATTTCTATCAGAAGTTATAACCATAGAAGTAAATGCAAATATATTTTCTACCAGAATTTATAGCTTAGAAATAAATGCAAATATAATTTCTACTAGAATTTATAACCATAGAAGTAAATGCAAATATATTTTCTACCAGAATTTATAACCATAGAAGTAAATGCAAATATATTTTCTACCAGAATTTATAACCATAGAAGTAAATGCAAATATATTTTCTACCAGAATTTATAACCATAGAAGTAAATGCAAATGTAATTTCTACCAGAATTTATAACCATAGAAGTAAATTCAAATAGAATTTCATACTAATAGTTAGGTAATCATAAATCAGTATAAATTAAGATAAAAAAAACACACAGACACAAGAAATTTTATAGGTGGGAAAATATAACTTATAGAAAATGAAAAAAAAAAGGCAACATGAGTAGAGTTGAGTAGAAGGAATGGCAAGATTGCACGAAACATGCATTTAGGATATAGTAGTAACAACAAATGTGGATCAATTTATTAAGTTGACTTGCAATATTAAACTCATTAAATTTAGTAGAAGTAAGAATATTTAATGGTAAAGAGATCCAGTTAGTGTAAATAGGCTTATTAAAGATATTAGTAAGTACGTAAGTAAGTATTAATAACAAACGTAGATTCCATGAAAAAAGCTTCTTTCTTAGAATTGCACGGCTTTTGAATTGTCTTCCATTTTCCTGCTCTCCAGCTCACTACAATATGGTTGTCTTCAAGTCTAACGTAAACAAGTTTTTGATGAGCCGGTCCATATAATTTAACAAATTTACAGAATTTCCATTAGTAACGATTACTTTATTGGCCAATTGTCTACTGTACACTCCTTAACCCTTATCCTCGAGTGCCCTCTTGGCCTTGACAAGTGGTGATGCATTTGTAAAAAAAACTTTTGTTGATGGGAAAATATAACTTATTGAAAATGAAAAAAGGCAACATACGTTAAGTGGAGTAGAGGGAAGGGCAAGATGGTACGAAGAATGCAATTAGGATATAGTAATATTTACAAATGTGGATAAATTTATTACAATATTAAGCTCATTCAATTTAGTAAATATAAGAATATTTAATGGTAAAGAGATCCAGTTGGTGCGAATAGGCTAGAGATGTTAGTAAGTACGTAAGTAAGTATTAATAATAAAACACAAAGTAAATAGAAAATGTCAGATGGAGAAAAAAATATTTCATAACGTGCTGGGAGGATTTAAACACTTAAATTCAATAATCCGAGCAATATTTGAATTAATGAGATATGCAAAGAAAAGATGGATAAAAAAAATGGATAAGTGATTATAAATATGATATTCGACTAAAAACAGAAAATAACATACAAAATGAAAAATCAATTAGAATGATTTAGCAAACAAGAATAACCCAAGAACAGAATAAAGAACAGATTCGAACAAATAAATTTCCATTTCAGATGGAAAATAAGATAAATAAAATACTGAGATATTGAGTTCACAAGAATTACCTCCCTTTGATCGCATGTAAGATTAAACTCGAAGCAAAGAGTAATTTTACTCAAACTTTAATTTTAATTTTAATCAAACTTTAAAAACATAGCACACACAACGTAAAAAAGATGATATAAAACTTATAATTCAAATATTTATACATATAACAAACCATATCATAACTAGCGACAATGCTAACAAAACTTGTGGAATTAATTTAAATTTGTCTATGAGCTAAACCTTCGAAGAATGTAAGCAAAAGAAACGTAAAAAAGGAATAAGACACATAGTTTCGTATTTAAAACAATTCACTTTCTAAGAATACTATAACTGAAAGATAAACTATGAGTACATAAATGAATATAGCTTAAAAATAGGACTCGAAGAATAGTAAAATAATAAAAAATAAGCGGATAAAAAAACTTTACATATAATGAAAATAAAAATATAACAATAATAATATAAAAAATTGAAAATAAATAGTATAAATCAAAATAAATTCGGTTTGAGCATAATCTTCGAAACAAAAAGGAACGGTAGGATGTGCTAGTTGTTCAAATGGTGTTTTTTTAAGGTAAACACCTGATGAATACGTGACTAAATATGCATCAATGACATAATTTTTCCAGACTTGTTTGTCACAATACGAAACAATATTGTAATTGATATCTTTTGAAAAGTAATAAACGACCACTGAGAAAACTTGATATTTGTAACTTAGAGAATTATTATATTACAATATATACAGATAGATTTTTTATTTAAATTTCATTCAGAAAAATAAAATTTTTAAGAATTTATTTTCTTTATCTATGTCCCATAAAAAGATATAATTTTTTAATATATTTTCTTTATATGTTCTTCTGTAGTACCAGTATTCAAGAATGCTGACGAAAGAAATGACCCAGTAAATTATCGCCCCATTAGCCTCCTCCCACTTTTTGCCAAAATATTTGAGACCTTAATTAACCATGCTCTAGTCCATCACCTTACAGATGCTAAGCTTCTGACTGACCAACAATATGGATTTAGACAAGCCCGTTCCACAGCAGACATCCTAACTGTAATCTCTGAACATATATACCATTCACTGGACAAAGCGGAGGAGGGCAGAGCGGTAGCTCTAGATATATCTAAGGCCTTTGACAGGGTATGGCATGAGGGTCTTCTCAGGAAGATTAGATCATACGGTATCACTGGTAGAATACTTAACATAATTAAATCCTTCTTAGATAAGAGAAAATCCAGGTTGTCCTCGATGGTCGTGATCTAAACAATGTGATATAAATGCGGGAGTGCCCCAGGGGTCTATCCTTGGACCTCTACTGTTCCTGATATTCATAAATGACCTCCCCGACAAAATTTCCTCTGAGATGGGTATATATGCTGATGACACCACAATCTATAACAGGCACGACAGGAAAACAAATGAACGCATATCTAAAGAAATAGCAGAAACACTAGAGGATGACTTCCAATCTGTAGTGGAATGGAGACAAAAATGGATTGTCACGTTCAATGCTGCCAAAACTAAACTAGTTTCATTCAATAATCACAAGAAACCTTCTCTATCACTTATAGCAATGGCCAACGACTCTTTATCTGAGAGTACGTCTTTCAAGCTCCTTGGCCTAAAGTTCAGAGGAAACATGAGTTGGGACAATTGCATCGAGGGCATTGCCAGGGCCGCTGCAAGGAAGGTGGGCTATCTCTACCGTGCTAGAAAGCTACTAACACCCGAAGGTATCCTGTACCTCTATAAGGAAACCATTCGCCCATTTATGGAGTATTGTTGTCATATTTGGGCTGGTGCATCGGCTACTAGTCTCTCGCTCCTTGACAAGGTTCAAAAGAGAGTCGCCAATCTGATAGGCCCTGAACTGGCATCTAAGCTTCAGCCTCTGTCCCATCGACGAAACGTTGCATCCCTCTGCCTGTTCTACAAGTATTTTAATGGTGAATGCTCTGACGAACTGAACACCCTCGACAGACCCGACAGGCTGCAAAATCCCACCCCACACTGTAGAGATCCCTAGATGTAAAATATCTTTCTACTCCAGTAGTTTCTTCCCCAGAACCGCTAGACTTTGGAATTCCATTCCAGGTCCCTGCTTCCCCAACTGTACTGACGTGCAGAAGTTCAAGTGCAACGTGAACCAACATCTTGCTGCCCAAATCCCTACATAGTACCCCAGTAGTTGTTGCCCCTGTTAGTAGCCCCCTACACCAAAGTGGCAATGTGCCTTGTATGGGGTGAAAATGTAATAATGTAATATATGTGCTGATTAACAAAATTATTTCGAATTAGACCTAAGGTTTGCTAATGACTTTTCTCCTGAGGAGATGAACCTTGATCGAAAAAACTCTAAATTGTATTCTTTGTCCAAAGAATAAATTTCCGTTTTGAAAAAATTTTTCTGAATGTAATTTAAAATAAAAAATATATAAATTCCATTTGCTCTATCAAGCATATTGAGTTTTTTTTTTTTTTTCCAAACTGTATTTTGAGTTTTGATCATTTTACCACACTGCTCTCAAGGACAGTCACCTCGGATTTTACCGTGCAATTTGGATGTAAACTTTTATATATTTTTCCTTAACTTCCCTTACTCTATGACGTTTAATTACTCAATCAATTTTTAATTGTGATTTTCCATGTCTCACTGAATTTAGCAAATAGAGTGTTTACCATTATAGCTATTTGCTAATATTTTCTCCTCTGAAGAGATGGTAGACATCGAAATCCTATAGGATAAGGAGTGAAAATATTTCCAAGGTATTCTTTGTCTTACATAGAATAATAAAAATATTTGATATGAAACTCAAACATTTCACGGCATAATTTTTTAAAAATTTATTGAATCACTAAAATTTGATTCCTTTGCTCTATCTTGTATATCGAGCAATTTTTATTTAGATGGGATAATACTCATATAATATTACTTTTTTTATTATATTTTCACCCCAAACAAGTCACTTTGATGTATGGGGGCTATTATCAGGGACATAAGCATTAGGGGTACTATGTAGGGAGTTTGGTAGCAAGATGTCGGTTCACGTTATACATGAACTTTTGCATGTCAGTACAGTTGGGGAAGCAGGGACCTGAAATGGAATTCCAAACTCTAGCGGTTCTGTGGAAGAAACTACTGGAGTAGAAGGCTTTCTTATATATAGGGATCTCTACTGTGAAGGGGTGGGATTTAGCTGCTTGTCGGGTTTGTCGGTAATATTTACGTCGGAGGGGAGTACAAGTGGTTGCAATTCGTCAGAGCATTCACCGTTAAAGTACTTGTAGAACAGGCAGAGGGATTCAACAGCTCGTCGATGGGACAGAGGCTGAAGCTTAGATTGGCGACTCTCTTTTGAACCTTGTCTAGGAACGATAGACTAGCGGCAGATGCACCAGCCCAAATATGACAACAATACTCCATACATGGGCGAATGGTGACCTTATAGTGGTACAGGATACTTTCGGACGTTAGTAGCTTTCTAGCACGGTAGAAAGAACCCCCCTTACTCGCACCGGTCCTGGCAATACACCAAATGTAATTGTTTCAACTCATGTTTTCTGTGAACATTAGGCCGAGGAGTTTAAAAGATATACTTTCAGATAAAGAGTCATTGGCCATTTCTATTAGTGGTAGAGAAGGTTTCTTGTAGTGATTGAAGGAAACAAGTTTAGACTTGGCAGCATTGAATGTGACCATCCATTTTTGTCCCCATTCCACTACAGATCGGAGGTCATCCTCTAGTGTTTTGCCATTTCTTTAGATATGTGTTCATTTGTTTTCCTGTCGTGCCTGTGATAAAGTGGGGTCTCATCAGCATATATACCTATCTAACAGACAATTTTGTCAGGGAGGTCATTTTAAATATTAGGAATAATAGAGGTCCAAGGACAGCCCCCTGAGGCACTCCCGCATTTATATCATATTGTTTAGATGTACGACTGTCGAGGACAACCTGGATTTTTCTCTTATCAAAGAAGGATTTACTTATGTTAAGTATTCTTCCAATGATACCGTATGATCGGATTTTCTTGAGAAGACCCTCATGCCATACCCTGTCAAAAGCCTTAGATATATCAAAACCTACCGCTCTACCCTACCCCGCTTTGTCCAGTGAATGGTATATACGTTATGTGATTACAGTTAGGATGTCTACTGTGGAAGGGGCTTGCCTAAATCCATATTGTTGATCAGTCAGAAGCTTAGCATCTGCAAGGTGATGGACTAAAGTTTTGGTTAATTCTGGATTCAAATATTTTGTCGAAAAGTGGGAGGAGGCTAATGGGGCGATAATTTACTGGATCAGTTCTTTCGGCAGAATTCTTGAAAACTGGTAATCCAGAAGCAGTTTTCCAGCAGGCAGGAAAGCAAGATTCATTAAGGCATTTGTTGTAAAGTTTGGAGAGAACTGGAGCTACTTCGGCGGAGCACTTTTTTAATAGCACAGCCGGGATGAGATCAGGTCCACACGCTTTTGCAGTGTCAAGATTTCTTATGATAGCATGCACCTGAGCAGGGGTGATTTTCAGATCGTCTAGTGTGGCGTCTGTCCGCAAAGGAAAGTCAGGGGGGGTGGTTAGTAGGGTCCAGTGTGGAGTTGGAGGCAAACCGACTGGCAAGCATGTTAGCCTTCTCTGTTGCTGAGCAAAAAACCTTATGATTGTTGGATAGTAGGTGAATTGTTGATTGCCCATTATTTACTACATTATTGTAGATTTTCCAAAAGTCACGGGTTCCTAATTTCTGTGCTTCGGTGCGTTTTTTTGGTGGTTTCAGTAAATTCTCTCTTAGCTGTCGCTATTTCTTTCTTACAGTTACTTCTAGCTTCTATATACTTCTGTCTGTTTGAACTGGACTTATGTTGGTTAAATCTGCTGTACGCATGTTGCCTTTACGCAATGGCAGCTGCACAAGTAGAAGTAAACCATTGGGGAGAGTGGGGCTTGTTATAAAATTTCCGTGTGGGAACATGTGCTTCAATTGCTGTTTTGAACCATTCAGTGGTTTCATTTGCGCACTGTTCAGCAGGAAGTGAAAAGATATTTTGCCATAGGGCGTCCCTGATAAGATCCCTGATGGCTTCCAAGTCAGCTTGTTTATAATATCTCGTTGTTTTGAGCAGTGGATCTTCAGTTTTGGGTCTAGAGTTTAGGGCCATTTCAACCATTACCAATGTATGATCGGCGTTCCCAAGTGGGCTGTGGTCATTCGTTACACAGTCATCGGGAACTGTGGTCAGAAACAAATCTAGAAGTGATGCGTGTTGGAAACGTAACCATCTGTGATAGGGAATGATGTATAGAAAAGTTATGCGTTGTGGTACCAGCTGCGTATGTGTAAGTAGAAAATACAAGCCAGTTGCTGTTGTGGATATCGAAGTCACCAAATACGAGTGGGGTGCATTAAGTAATGCTTCCGACCCACTTTCAGTTGTCTGATCTAGCTGAAATTTTGCATGTGCAATGATTTATATCTCTAAGGGTGATGTGGCAAATTACAGCTCTGATCTAATTATGGTTTCTGTTTTACAGGTGTTTGAATTGAGTCAGGTGTGAAATTGAGCTTGTTGAATGATCCGCATTTTTGTATTTGAAAGGACGCACACCACAGGAGACTTTTGATGAAATTAAAGTAACTTATGGTGATAATGTCCCATAATATGACCTTGCAAAACGCTGGTATCGTGAATTCAAACATGGCTGGAAGTCTGTGGAAACAGCTCCCAGACCTGGTCGCCCCCCTTCGGCCATTGATGAGGCATCTGTCCGTCAAGTTGAGGCTGTGATTTTGGAAGATCGGCGCATTACTATTCACCAAATAGTCCAAGATGTCAAGATTAGTACAGGGTTAGTGGAAACTATCATTCATGACCATTTGCATATGCATAAGGTGTCTGCCAGATGGATTCCCAGGTTACTCACACCATTCCAGAAGCGAGAACGCGTCGAGTGCTGGAGGATGAATTTGGAGATATGCCAAGAAGATGAGTCAAAGCTTTTCAAAAGACTGATTACACATGATGAAACCTGGGTCCCTGACTATGATCCCGAGACCAAAGCCCAATCAATGCAGTGGAAGCACTTGGACTCACCACCTCCAAAGAAGGCAAGGGCGCAGCCCTCCGCTGGCAAGGTCATGCTCACCGTCTTCTGGGACCAGGACGGCGTAGTGATGACAGATTTCCTGGTAAAGGGCACCACAATTACAGGAGCCTATTATGCTTCACTTTAAAGTAAATTAAGGGAAGCTATCAAAATCAAGAGGCGGGGTAAGATCAGCAAAGGCACTCTCCTCCTACTGGACAACGCCCCAGTCCACAACTCGCATGTCGCCAGATCAAAAGCACGGGCGTGTGGTTATGAAATCCTTCCCCATCCTCTATACTCTCCGGACCTTGCACCCTCTGACTTTCACCTCTTCCCAGCCATGAAGTTGTTTTCGAAAGAAAAGCGAAGGAAAACGTTTCTCAGATGATGCAGCCTTGATTTCAGAAGTCACGTCGTGGTTGGAAGACCAACCTGGGATGTTCTACAAAAATGGTCTCCAGAGCTGCATCAAACGATGGGAGAAATGCATAACTCTGTGTAGTTCCTATGTAGAGAAAGACTAATAACTGTGCCAAGTTCTGTTGTTCTACTACTATGGGAAGTGGATCGCCCCTCGTATATGCAAAGTGTTGTATCTATGCTAACAGAGACTTTGTTTATTAAGGTATATTCCTGGGTCGAGGGAGACCTGTAGAGAAATAAAATAACTAATGTTATGTTGCATGTTAAGTCTAAAGCACATAGAGGCCTGATCGCCCGATTCTAGTTTAGTTTCTCTAGTCAAGGGGAGGGTGTTTCGAATATAGACTCCAAGCCCGTGCATATGTCTGTCAGAGTCCTTACAGCAGATTGGGAGATTACTGACAGTAATATTTTTTAAATCTTATAATCACAGGTTTCCATACCAGCTGATTGTTGGATAATTTTTTTCTGAAGTATATATATATATATATATATATATATATATATATATATATATATATATATATATATATATATGGCATATTTATGTGTGTGCATGAGTGTGTGTATTTATTTGCTCGAAATCAAGAATAATATATATAGAGAGAATGAGAGATGTATCTGTATGTATATATATATATATATATATATATATATATATGTACACACACACGCACGCATATATATATATATATATATATATATATATATATATATATATATATATATATATATATATATATATACCGTACTTTGGAGTAATTGCGCCAAGTCCGGGGTAATTTTGCCAATAAGCTAAAAGTTCTCTTTTGGCAACCACGTATATAAAGAGCACACCTTTGTTTTTAGTTGGCGCAATTACCCCCGAATTTGGCGCAATTACTCCAAAATAGTATGTCTCGGAAATGGATATGATGTATATATATATTCATGACTTACTAAGCTCTGCTCACATATTGATCACTGTTTAAATAAATACTAAAAATCTACACATAAAATATATTCTCTACTAGTCTAACCTTGCCCAGTCGTAAAATACACTTAAATATATTTAAATGCATGAGATTTCGCATTTATTATTGCACAGCCAATCCGCTATTGAATGTTATATTGTACCTAATATATAGTTTTGATGTCAAAAGATTAAAACAAAATTTGGGTGCCATCAGTTAGAATCAAAACCAAAACATTTAGTACTCCAGTCGCGTTTCCTACCGTTTAAATAGCTTAAACGGTAGGAAACGCAACTGGAGTGCTACAGATAGATAAGAAAAAGTTGAAATCAAACCACTTCAAGCTAAGAATGAATTTGCGGATGGGAAAAGTAAAAGGAATGAGCCAGCAAGTTGAAATGAACATTTTACATTTCAACTTGCTGGCATATTTCTGTATGCGTTATTCATTCACCCAAACAAAGATTTTACTCGTTATAAACCTTCCTGAGAAGAGAAAGCATTAACCGAACCTCAACTGGAAGTGGCGAAGAGGACTGGAACCTAGGGGAGGCTTATTGCCATCCAAATTCCAGTGAAGATCAATGGTCGCTACCAACGAGAAAACAATGGCAAACAGCTATTGCGATAACGCAAACTAATTTGCAAAGGTTATCAAAAAGAGTGGCGAATACTGAAAATCTGGGAATGCTTGATATCACCTAGACTCCAGGGAACTCCAAAGGTTGTTCTCAAAGAGAAATCTTTGATGTTAACCTATGTGAAAACTGGTGAGTGAATTAGAAATCTCTCTCTTTCTCTCTCTCTCTCTCTCTCTATATATATATATATATATATATATATATATATATATATATATACATATATTAATTAAATCAAAAGGATGTAGTGTTTACCTGATATACGAAATGATGAAATTTCTTTCTTTCTGTCCTCTGTTGAGAAGAACAGCAAGAATAGCATTCTTTGAAACTCCGCGGAAATAGGACTTTGTAAATTGTTTTTGGAGTATTCAGTCGAGCAATAAATTTTGATTGTAAAGTTCAACTTATATATATATATATATATATATATATATATATATATATATATAAAATATGAGAATAGAAACTCAGATTAATGAATCGTGTGGTATCGAGTCATATATCAAAGTGAAAATCAACGAATATTTGATCTACAGACTTGAAATTCGGTATATAGGATATTCAGACAGTTGGAAACATTTTTATCAGTTTTCATCCGGAAAAGGGCTGCTAAGAGATCAACACTGAAGAAAAAAAAGAGTTCATAAGATTTTTCTTTATCAACTGTTTCACGAATGCACATGCGTGAATTGTTCACATACCAGATTACTTCTATTAAAAATAATTTTGTTTGAAAATATTTTTAGAGATCTTATCAAGCTGGCCTAAGTGTCATCGTACTTGACTCCCTGTCTTTAGATTTTTGTTTCGATCTCAGCTAAAATATTTTCTTTTATTTACAAGAAGTGAATTGTTTAGAAAAACAATAATACTCGTACGCATATGTCTTAGTTTCTGTATGAATTAACATATATTATTCATGTGTATTTTATGACCGATCAACGCCGGGAGCCCTGCTAGTATATTTATAGTAGAACCTCAGGATACGGCATTAAAATTAGTAACAAAATTCCGTACGGTATATAATACACATGTATATACTCAAATAACATTCTAAATAACACCGTAAGAAGGGGACAGTGTCGTAACCAGGGGTCGGAAAACATCGTACTCCACATCGTAAACTGAAAAAACCGTATCTTAAGGCCACCATATCCCGGGATTCTACTGTATATTTATGCGTGCGCACGCGCGCGCGTGTGTGTGTGTGTGTAAACTTTTTATGTATGTTTATGTGCGTACAGCTCTTTACAACAACCATGACACAGAAAGACACGCATACACACAACACGTCTCAGTACTTTCCAGGTTTTGAGGATAGCAGAGATATCACGCAGTAACCCTGACTATCTTTCCTCATAATAAAAGGAAGATGCTGTCTGGGAGTGGTAGTCTTTACGGCGTTACCCAGAGAGATAAGTATGTTAAACACATGGCCGATAGAAATGGACAATGATTCTTTGTTCCCGATTTGTATCAGCGACTTGTCAACGCCAAGTCTTTTGAGCTGATCGTTGGCATTGACAGTAGAGAAACTTCCGGTTTGTTTCTCCATCGTGCAAACATTCAGATTGGGTTTGAGCGCGAAAAAAAAAGTAACGAAGGATTGTCGCTTTCTTGTATAAATATCACATTCGAGCGATTTTTTGAATTTTTTTTTATTTTAGCGAAATAAACTGTTAACCTGCTGACGAATATTGGTGACAAGGATTCGAGATGACCTCGAAGCTAATGATGAGGGACAAAAAATCGGAAGTGACGAGAAGCTTTCTGGGAATGTCACGTGTTATTGCAGACAGAAAAGACTGGAAACGGAAGTGGGGGAGTGGTGGTTGAGTTTTAAGGGCTGAGGGGTAAGCATACAGAACTATACGAGCGATGGACGTGAATGAGTATCGTGTCTAAAACGTATAGTGCCGTCAAGAATTGATGCAAATTCGAAATTAAATTTGATGAAAGATCTTTAATTTTTATTGACCGACTTGAAACTTTTCCTAAGAGGATGTCTATTAGCATTTTCCTGTTCCACATTTATTAATAACAAGTGTACACCTTCCATCAAAATGACGGAAAAACATATGCTCCGCGAATGTTCGCACTAATATGCATCATAAAACTTTTAGTATTTTCCATTATTTTATTAATAACACAATATTTTATATAAAATATGAGAGCATTGCCAGGACCGCCGCGAAAAAGGTAGGTTCTCTCTACCGTGCTAGAAAGCTACTAACGCCCGAAAGTATCCTGTACCTCTATAAAGTCACCATTCGCCCATGTATGGAGTATTGTTGTCATATTTGGGCTGGTGCATCTGCTACTAGTCTTTCGCTCCTAGACAAGGTTCAAAAGAGAGTCTTCAACCTGATAGGCCCTGAACTGTCATCTATGCTGCAACATCTGTCCCATCGACGAAATGTTGTATCCCTCTGCCTGTTCTACAAGTATTTTAATGGTGAATGCTCTGACGAATTGCAAGCACTTGTGCCCCCACGACGTAAATATCCTCGACAAACCCGAAAAGCAGCTAAATCCCACCCCTACACAGTGAAGATATCTAGATGTAGGAGAGCTTTCTACTCCAGTAGTTTCTTTCCCAGAACCGCTAGACTTTTGAATTCCATTTCGGCGCCCTGCTTCCCCAACTGTTCTGACATGCAGAAGTTCAAGTGTAACGTGAACCGACATCTTGTTGCCCAACTCCCTACACAGTACCCCTGATGCTTATGTCCCTGATAGTAGCCCCCATACATCAAAGTAGCAATATGCCTTGTTTCTGGTGAAAATGTAAAAAAATAAAAAATAAAATAAAATAATCTATCAGAAAGCCTAATAGAAATGATATATGAAAAAAAAAAAGAAAAGGAAACCTCAAATAGTAAAGTTTAAAATAAGGTGTATTAAATAAAGCGTTCAATTCAAAATTCTGTATAGATTCCCGAGTTCGACATATAAATTCCCGAGTTCGACATAAGGAATCCCGAATCATAACATATAGATTTTCAAGTTGTACAAAACGCACCTTAACGAAATTGAAAATTATATTGCGTCAAAACGTTGTGAAAAGGTGCGAATAGTAATTCGAATGATCTTTTAAAAAACTGACTGTTCAATTTTTAGAGAGGATTAGGTATTCTGTCTATGTTTTTAACGTAACATGCTGATCGCTCCTACTCAGAATTCCGAATAACATCTTTACAAATTAGCAAATTGAACGGTATTTTAAAAGTTGCATAAGCAAAAAAAAAAAAAAAAAAAAAAAAAAAAGCACCGTTCCTTTTCACGTCGTCGCAGTCTTGCATCGTTACGATGTCGTGCAAATACTTAAACGGAAGTTGCTCTAATGAGCTTACTCCTCTGGTATCCCCCCAGCGAAAATTCCCAGTTCACTATAACGTGGTCGTTTCCAAATAAATTCTAAATAATTCTTAAATAATCAAACCTCACACAAGTTCTACCATTACAAGTGTTGTCTCACAGCTTACCTGAAACTCATTAATTCTTATCCTTGAGTGGCACTTGGGCCTTGATAAGCGTTGATCCTTGCTATGCAATAGTAAAATTTAACATTCATTTTGGATTTAAAGTACAATATCCTTCTTCTGACTCAATATCCTATTCCCTTATTCTATGTATCTAAAATGTTTTTAAAAACTATAATTTTCTATGTTTATTGATTTTAGCAAATAAGGTGCAAACAATAAAAGCATATATATATAAAAACATATATATATATATATATATATATATATATATATATATATATACACATATATATATAACAAGAATAAAAAAGCATTGGAAATGCAAAAGGATATAGGGATGGTATGCCAAAAAGTATACAAACAAGATAGCTATGAATGGCTAGGCACATGGAAATAGAATTGCATCCAAAGTATAGCCCTATAGCTTTTCTCCAATCTTCATTCCGTGCCATCATTACAGTTGTAAAAAGCTATAGGGCTATACTTTGGATTCAATTCTATTTCCATGTGCCGAGCCATTCATAGCTATCTTGTTTGTATACTTTTTGGCATACCATCCCTATATCCTTTTGCATTTCCAATGCTTTTTTATTCTTGTTAATTAGTATTTTTACTTACAGTCTTATTTTTAAACTTACATTCATGATAGTATTGTCTTTTTTAGGAGGCGGCTCATTGCCGCCTCCATTAGTAGCAGGTCGCTTCCTGCTGGGTTTTAGGTCTTTGGGTTTTGGGCCTCAGGAGTAGCCTCTTGGTCCTCCATCGGTTCTATATTACATAGAGAGTGCTACCGCCTCTCTGATAAAACAGTTAGAGTATTATAAAGTTCTAAAATGTTCATACCTTCACTATTAAATTTTTCTTGACTTTCTTGCAGTTTCTTTTGCGGTTAATTTAACTTATTTCCTTTGGCGTTTGGTGAGTTCTTAGAAGAACTGGTGATCTACTTTTCTTAGCGAGCGAAGAGATTCAGCTGCATTTAACAATGGTTGCTATAGTGTATTTTTGCGCATGCGTGAGAATTTCAAGTTTCCTCCTTATTTTTCAATAGTTTGACAGTAGTCATGTGTCTTTCTGCCAAGAGCGACAGACGTCAGTGTTAGCCGTGATTGTCTAGAGGTTAGGACCCCCACGTTGTGGCCGTGCTAACTTAGGTTCGAATCCTGGTCACAGCATTGACATTTTGTACATATTTTACAGTCCAAAATCTGAAGAATTATTTGTTTTTATAACATTGTTTTTTGACGTCGTACTTGCTGATAGGTTACTCTTATAACAATTTTGATCAACTGAGATAAAGATTTCGTGGTTTCATTAACGCTGGTGGGTTACTGTTTAAAGAAAAAAACCTTAACGTTCACCTCAAATATTCAGCGTCCAAGAAATATAGGCCACTGGCAAACTGGAACGTCTGTGAGCATCCGGTGTATTATTTGGAGCTGTCCCTTTTGAGAGATGTTCCGTGTTCGAAGTGGTCTGTCTACATTGGGTATATAGTGTTTAAAACTTGTTATTACACGTAATCTTATTTAATTATCGAATTAGCTAAAAAGCGATGGGTCACTGCACTTCTCCGTGTAAAGAGCAGTCGATTGATGCTTGAACTGTTGTCAGAGACCGTTCGTACACCGAGATACATCGTCTCAAAAGAAAGAAGAAAGAAGAAGAAAGAAGAAAGAAGAACAATTGGCCATTTTTGTACCCTTTTTTTGCTCTCTTTTGACATTTTAACCAACGTTCTGACACTCGCTGGATTCGTAAGACACTTCTCTGTAAGAATATGTGCTTTTTGAAACTTATAAGTTGATTTTAGTTGAGATTTGGATAGTTTTGTTTTGTAGGCGTATATAGGCGTGTACGGGCCATCCCTATATAGAGAGTGCTACCGCCTCTCTGATACATAAGTGGTCTAACAAGACCAAGAGGAGACAACTGAAGCAGTAAAACTGAAGTTGCCTTGCAGGACACTATATATACAAATGTAGGCAAATTTGGGCATATTTTATTGATTTGATAATATAGATTCCTTTTTTTACAATAGTCATAAAATTCTAACCATAAAATATTATTATGATCTTCAAAAAGCCTGCAAATTTTGATGTAGTTTTATCTAATAGAAAAAATATGAGCATTTTACTTATCAATTAGGCTACGAGTATAGATATATCCATAGATATACCACTTTTTTGGCAATTTTATAAGTTCCAAATCTCAGCCACTATTGATCAGAATCAACGAATGAAGGTTCGTTGGAAAGGTAATGACCTAAATTGTGTAATGGGTTATGTGACGTTTGCCTTTAAGGTCGCACGTTAAGAAGGTCATCTATCATCCAGAGCCTATTGTTGGTATTTTTTTACAACCATAAAATATTTTCATCATAGTCATTTGTTTTCCTAGTTTTACATATGAATTACAAAATATCTGATATTTTTCCAAAACCTCTGGTCTTGATGGAGGGAAGAATAAAACTTGGTTTCAAATGATCTGAAAAACAGTATGTTGCATCCCCCTCTGCTTTTCATACATAAAGTAAATTTCACAGTGTATAAGGATTATTTAATACTGGAAATATTAATGATTGTACCCTATTTTCGATAGGGAAGATATAACTATGAGAAATATTTGGAATCAAGTCTCCCCTTGCTGTTATTTCAAATCATTTGTAACCATCGCAGCAAGTTTTAGTCTCCTCTTCACCAAGGCCAGTAGTTTCGGCACTGATGAACTGTGAAACAGTGAAACCGTACTGTATGTGGATGACTATAATGCTCCTTATCTTGAGTTGAGCATATTGAGAAGTGATACATGAATTACCATTAACGTATAAAGTGATACTCTTTGCGTGTAAACAAATCGAGCTTAGGTATTTCGGACGATGTCAAGATATCGTTAATTCACGACTCGCACAGCAGCCACCGAGTCGGGTTTCGATCCTGGCTTGAGGTAATTGCCTATCTAGCAGCACTAATGAGCTGTAAAACAGCGAAACAGTGCTGTATGTGGACTATATATATATATATATATATATATATATATATATATATATATATATATATATACACTAGAAGTTCCGCCAGGCTTTCCTCGGGCCCTATGTACTGTTCATAACTTTATGTGCGTATGTATATATTAAAAAGTTTAATATGTACGGTAATGCCTTTTTATATAATAGGCTTCCTTCACTACCATAGAGAAAAGTTAGTAGAGACTGCAGACGTCAAATGTTTTTAAAACTTTGACTTCAATTTAGACCCCTTTAACATTTATTGTTTTGGGCTCCAAATGAATTAACATGTTTTACCCATGTCCAAATTATTTACGTCTAAAATTTCAAGTATTTAGACCCAAAATTGGTGGAGGAGTTAGGTAGAGTCTGCAAAGGTGAACTCTGTAAACTTTTACCTGTTGCCTGCTACATTTTCGCCCCAAAACTGATTTAAAAACTTGCTGCATGTCTTAATACCCTGTATGTAAAATTTCAAATGTTTAGACCCGAAATTGGTTTAATAGTTTGCTAGAGACCGCAAAGATAAAATCTTTTGAAAAATCTCGATACCTTTCATGTCAAATCTCGAGCCTGTAGAGCGAAAATTGACAGAGTTATTTGTTAGAAAGTATACACAGACAAACAGACAGACGCATACACAGACATTTTCACTTTATATATATATATATATATGTGTGTGTGTGTGTGTGTGCGTGCGTGCGCGCGCGCGCGCGCGCGTGTGTGTGTGTGTGTGTGTGTGTGTGTGTGTGTGTGTGTGTGACTTTTTTGAATAAAAAATATATTGCAAGAGAAATGCGATAAAATAGAGGAGGGATTATTTGCAATATAGATCCTACGAAGGTAGTCTGCAATATCATCACCGCAAATATATTCACAGCAAAACGCTTGTTTAGGGCGCCGATCAATATCTTACTTAAAAAACCTAATATCTCTGACCTATCATTTATTATTGTGCGCATGTAATACACGTCATTTAATATTTCACCCGTCATCCAATATCGGACGTTCCGCGTAAAAATCTCACGTGTTCTTCATCGGCCCGACAATTTAATATTCTGCGCAATTTGCTTCCGTATAACTTCGTCTAAACCAATTTCAGACCCGATTTCTCTCTTTGTTTTTCGTTTTATTTTTTATTTTATTCCATTTTTTCTTTTCGCTTTCGATTTTAGATTTCATTCGGTTTTATATTCGATTCCAGTTTATTAACACACTTTCATTTCGCGTTGACGCCATTAAAGTTTATTCATTTCATTCCCTCCATTTTTTTTATTTTTTTCTCACCCTTTTTTTTTGTTCTCCTTCTCGGTGAATTTTAATACGCTATTTAAAATCTTTTATGATGGGTTTGTCTATCGACTCTTTCCACTCCCACACACACTCCTAATTCTCTCTGTCTCTAACTCTCCCCTCTCCCTCTCTCTTTCTCTCTCTCTCTCTATCTCTCTCTATTTCTCTCTCTATATATATATATATCTCACCTTTTATCTATCTATCTATTTAGCTATCTATCTAGCTATCTATATATGCATCTATCTATATGTATCTATCTATATATTTATCTATCTATCGATTTATCTATCTGTCTATCTATATATATGTATATCTATCTATCTATTTGGAATTTATGTATACATCTAGCTAATTATTTATTTTATTTATATTTATCCATCTATCCATTGTTATGTATGTATGTATGTATGTATGTATGTATGTATGTATGTATGTATGTCGTACTTTTTTTTAAGTAAGCGTCTTTAATATATGTCGGTGGACTGTTTACATTTTGTCGCTGAGTTTATTTGTGAAAAAATGTGTGAATTTGATAATATCATCGTCAGTTACTATTCCAAAAGTGTTTGTCTCAACCAAACTTTTTATTAAAAAAAAAAAAAAACAAAGCGGGAGACCAATATCCGCATTAAGCTGGTCTGCAGTTTGACTTGTTGCTGGCTATCTTGCTCTTGCTTGTTGCTGGATGTCAACATTTTGAACCGAGAGAGATTTAGCTGTCGTACAAAGCTAAAACTCTGTAACATCATCTTTGTATAGATACTCCCTCAGGTATTTGTCTATTATAAAAAAAAGAAAAGAAAAAAGTCTTGTGGGGATAAAAAAGCTGTGACGTGTGTACGCCTGTAATGCTGGATGCATGTAACAATTATTCTGCCATCATTATATGTATCTATGTATGTATATGTGTATGTATATTTATATATGTATGTGTGTGTATATTTATATATGTACATGTGAGTTTATATGTATTTATATCTATGTGTATATGTATGTATGTGTGTCTATGTGTATATATGTTTGTGTGTGTACATATATACATTTATAAATGTTTCTATGCATGTATGTGTGTATATGCATGTATGTGTATGTATGCAGGTGTGTATGTATATGTATTTGTATGTGTGCATGTATGTGTGTATGTGTATTAATGCATATATATGGATGTGTATGTATATGTAGGTAAGTGTATGTATATATATGTGCATATGTGTACGTATATGTATGTGTAAGTATATGTGTGTATTTATTTGTATATGTGGATGTATATGTATGCATATGTGTATGTATGAATGTGGGTATGTATATGTATGTTTGTGAATTATGCATTGTGTATGTATATGGGTATATATGAGCGTATGCTTATAGACATGTATGTATGTATGCATGTATACATTTATATGTATGTATACCAATGACCGTCTTGTTTATATTTGCATGTGTGTGTGTATGTATATGTATGTGTGCGTATTGTGTATTGTTTATGTACGCATGTATATGTGTGTGTGCGTATATATATATGTATGTATAACAATGACCGTCTTCAGTGCCATGTCTGCTTGAGCATGTGAATTCGCTGGCAGGACTATATGTCATTTTTCGGGCTCATGAACTTTCAGTGTCTGAGGGAGTGGCACTCGTCTGACAAGACGTTGCAATCATCTCATGTATGTCGTATGCCTTTAGGGAATGGACTCTAGGTGTTTATTTGCGTTTCAGAACCACAGGTAGGATCTTTGATCTTCGTCGTTTTCATGCTTCTACAATGACCTTTCAGCACCTGGTTCGTGAATTGCTTTATGCGGATGACGCCGATCTCGTGGCTCATGGTGAAAGGGATATGCAGGGTATCATGGATCTGTTTTGGGGTGCCTGTGCGTCTTTTGGGCTTACTATTAGTTTTAAGAAGACTAAGGCCATGTTCACACCTCCACCCGGTAGTTTGTATGTGGAACCAAATATTTTTGTCAACAACCAGAGACTTGCTGTGGTTGACATATTTGTGTATTTGGGTAGTACTCTCGCCAGAGATGGAACCCTGGATGCTGAGGTCAACTATAGGATACAGCGTACCGCTAAGACTTTTGGTGGCTTAGAGAAGAGAGTGTGGTCTGACAGGGATATAACTATTCATACAAAGATCAGTGTCTATCAATCTTGTATTTTACCATCCCTGCTTTACGCTTCTGAGGCCTGGACAACTTATGGTAGACACATAAAAGTCATGGAGAGAGTGCACCAGAAATTCCTGAGACACATTTTGGGCATCAGGTGGAGCACTTTTATACCTGATATGGATGTCCTCATGCAAGCTGACATACCTTGTATCGAGAAGTTGATTATACGCAACCAGATGAGGTGGGCTGGACATCTGACAAGGATGGGCGACGATAGATTGCCAAAGCGCCTGTTCTATGGTGAAATTACACAAGGAAAGCGTCCACAACATAAACCGAGGACACGCTTTAAGGATAACATCAAAGATAACCTTAATGCTCTTGGTATTGACGTGTTCAGTTGGGAAAGTGCTTCCAATAATCGTAAAAAGTGGCGATCTTTGGTCTATCATGGCTGTGATAGTTTTGAGAAGAAAACATATGAGCATGCAAAAATGAAGCGTGATATCCGGAAGAAAAATCTGTCAGATATATCAGGTCTGTCGGAGGATTTCATGCAGAACCACATCTGTGATTTATGCGGTAAAATGACTTTATCCGGAGCTGGCCTAGCTAGCTACAAGCGTTCACATGGAGATCAATCATTCTTTGATGGGGAAAACATCGCAGGACACAGATATTCTGTTGGCTCTGTGGTCTGTAAATCGAGTGGAAGCATGAAGCGTCATATGAGCGTCCACAGTAGAGCAGCATCAGTTGGCATCCCTCAATCCCAGCTTAGGTGTGACCTTTGCAATAGACTGTGTAAGAGCAGGGCTGGTCTGAAGAGCCACCTTCGTTCCCACAGAAAATAGGAATCGATGCATCTTGATCACATATCCACATGTATATATGTATGTGTGTATATGTGTGTATATAACATAAAAATAAAATAAAATAAATATTTCAAAAATATATGAAAAATGAATGAGTAATCAACAATAAAGCAAAGGAAAGATGGTCTTCTTCTGTCAAGAAGTGACAATCACCATGTACGTACGTATGTATGTATATATGCATGTATATATCTATCTATTTATCAAGTTGTGTATCTATTCATTCACCTATTTATCCATCTATTTGTCAAATTATGTATGCATGTATGTATGTATGTATGTATTTATGTGTCCATCCATCCATCCATGCATCTATCTATCTATCTGCATCAATTTATATAAAGGTACCTACATATATGTTTATATATTTCTATAATAGAAGTTAATTGTTAAACTAATTAATCAAACTTTACAAATTTTGAAACACTGCTATTTGGCTTATGAGCTTGTAATATGAACTGCATTGTGTGTAATTAAATTTTATGTAAATGGGACAAATTTTTAAATTGTAACAATATATATTAATAGATATTCCCTAAACCTCAGTTTCTTTTAAGTATTTTAAAATGATTTTAGAGGACATACTATGGTAAACATCCAAACAGTTGGTGTATTCATTTTTTATCTTTACGGTTGTTGTTGCTGTTTCACCACGTTTCGGCCAACTCATCCTATGACCTTCTTCGGGTTGTTATCCGCGACGGGATCGGAATACTGAGTCTTGTAACTGCATGCCCAGTAATTACTGTCTTCCATAGTTGTCGTTGTCTCACCACGGGGGCTGTGGCGCAGTGGTTAGAAATGTTGAGTCTCTACGGTTCCAGGTGAGATTTGTTTGAAGATAGCGGTTTCAATCCCATTCAAAGTTAGAGGATTATTTAGCCAAAGCGTGGCGAGACAACAACTATGGAAGGCAGTAATTACTGGGGATAGAGTTACAAGACTCGGCATTTTTATCCCGTTGTGGTTAACCTCCTGAAGAAGGTCAGAGGATGAGTTGGCCGGAACATGATAAAACAAGGACAACTATGAAGATGGGGATAACAGTTCGCAAAGAAATGAATGCACAAATTATGAAACGTTATTTCAAAGGATTTCAAAGAATGAAAAATAAAATTAAATAATATTAAAATATTTTTGATTCATATTAAATCTATAATCATTAGACACGAATTAAGTGTCGTTGAAATTTGATTTCTTCTTAAGACTCCTTAAGCTTAAACATTAAATGCTAAACACATTCTAGAATCAAAATCACTTATTAAATTTTGATCAAAATTGGAAGCTTTGTTCTAGAATACGTAGCATAGTATCTTGATTTTGTTCAGATAATTCATTTTACCTGTCTTAGAAGTATTTTTCTAAATATATTTTCAAATATTCTTCATATATTTATTTATATAAATAAAACAGTAGATGTGTGTGTGTGTTTGTCTGTATGTAAATATTTAACCGATAAACTCTTAAACTTGTAAAAGGAAATAAAAGTGGCGTAAAAAACCCCTGGGAGAAGTACTTTTTTAATTATTCTTTATATATTTATTTATATTTTATGATAAAAAGTAATTGTCATTTTTTTTTTGTCATGAACGTACGTCAGAAGCAGAGAGTGCATTAAGAGTGATAATGTAATTGTGGAACACAAAAAGTCGATTGTTTTAACGGCACCACTCCTGTCTGTAGCTCTGTAACTTTTTTCAGTAAAAAAAAATAGGAGGCTTTACTTTTGAAATGACCCTCATATGACAAAGCGCGCTCCGGATGCCCAGGTACAGCCATCGTTCATTGCTGGCAAAAATTCGAACTGACAATTGTGGTGACTATGCAGAAAATTTTGGAGCGCAAAAAGTCGTTCGTTGGTTCTGTCTTCGCATCTCTTTGCCATTTTGAGTTTAAAAAAAATAGGAGGTTTTACTTTCGGAGCTACCTTCGTATTTCATGGACTTTTAAATAGAAAAGACAATATTTCTGAATGAGTGTTGTGCAGCCACAGTTACTTTTCTTGAATATGATGTAAATTACTTCCCTTTGAGTGACAACATTAACCTTTGTATCAAATAATGTGTATGCGACATAATCACTTTGATACACTGGTTCTCGTAGTACAGCAGAGGTAAGCGACGTTCAGCCTGGTCAATGCTAAAATAGGTGACCATTTGGTAAGACAAAGTGCTGTATGTACTTTGGAGAGAAATGGTCCCCACAAGCCTCTTCTTGCCCGAGACACACTGCAGAAAAAAAAAAAGAAACAATGCAGCGCCCCAACGACGAATTAAGGGACATTCCATATCCATCATTAAAACTAAAATTGTTCTGTGTCTCCGTATACATGTTTCTCGCCTATATGTAACTTTGATGAATGTATACAAATTATTATTTTAATATTGATCTATATTTATCACAATCAACAATAAAATAAGGGAAAATAAAACGCATAAAAAGTAAATATATGATGGGCATTCCAAATCCAGTCCTCCTCTCATTCATCCAGTGGAGGTCTGGATAGTACTTTCTCTCCTCGACCTTTCCATTTTATTTCACCATTCTCGACTATTTGGTGTGCTGCTAGGTGATGCCAACATTATACTACTTTTTTCTTTTATTATATATAAAAAAAAAACACTTTCTATGTGTGTGTGAGTTTGTTTCTTATAGACTCCAAAATTACTGGGCTGATTTTTTGAAATTTCACAGAAATGTCCTTTATGTGTTTGGGAATGTTTAAAGATAGCTGTGATATTCGATTGCTTCTGATAAGTATCAAAAATCGATAATCAAAAAACCTGATTAAAAGAAGAAACAGTCAGATTTTGACCAAAATTTACACCCATATACAGCCTAACATCATAAGTGGATTCGAGAAGTTTTATCGCCACACAAGCAAAAGGGCCGGCATATAAATCAACACTAGGTTCTTTGATACAACAAAGGCGCGTTCGAAATGAATGTTTCTGTTTATAGCACAACTGCACCATAATACTTGACCTGCATTCTAAACTTGAATTCAAACCGTTATATAAATGTAGTGCATCGCAGTGCACCCCCCAGCAGGTAATGAACTGATTTGATTGGAAAATGGACGATTTCACCGAATTTGATGACAATAAAAACATTGAAAGTGTGGCACATTCATTGGTCCTCGTTCAATTACGGGCAACGTCGGCTGTCACTGTTAAATTATTATTACTACGAGGAGCATTCCAAAAGTAATGCCGACTATTTTTTATTCCACTCAAATGAATCAGAAGGGATTGCAAATTGTATTGTTATGATGATTGAACTTATGCATTCATGACCTGAAAGTTTAATATCTCTGTTGAAGAAATTGATGATGTGAGACTCTAAGGAAACAACTCCTGCTACAGATATGCGTCAGAAGTAGAGATGCGTAATTAAATTCCTCCGTACAGAAAAAAATCAACTTTCATCGGCGCCTGTTGAACGTTTATGAAGCCGATGCAGTTGATATCAGCACAGTTAGGAGATTTCAGAATAGCGACAGATATGTGAGTGACATAGCCCACTTCGGACACCGATGCACAAACATAACCTCATTGCTGGCAAAAGTGAATTGAGAATGGTGGTGACTATGTAGAAAATATATTCTGAAGCACAACAGGCCGCACGTTTTAATGATACCACTCCTGTTTTATTTTTATTATTAATTTTTTTTGAGGGTCACCACTTATCAAGATAAGGTTAAGTATTAGGTAAATGGCCAGGCAAGATCAGTCACGGTGGAACATGAGCAGGACTAGGTTATCTAAATGGACAACTCAATAAAAGTTTATTTATATCATATTTGAAGACGATCATGTTATAGTCAACCGTAAAGCAGACAAACGGTATTGCGTTCCACAGATGCACAGTTTCAAGAAAGAAACTCTGCTCATGGAATTTTTGTTTAGTTTTGTGCACAGATAGGGAGTGAAGAAAGTCGTTGGCGGTTTTTCAGCGAGGCGAATATCTGTTGTGAACGTTTTACGGGGAGGTACCATAGATTGAAGCTCAGTCGAACACTCACCATGAAAAATACCGATAGAGCAGAAATAGACTGTTTTCGTAGCTTTTCAACTTTTTGAGTTAAAAATATGCTTTACATTTGGAACGACCCTCCTATCTCTACTTCTACTATTATATAAAATGAACTTTGTCTGTGTGTGTAAGTTCCTTATGAACTCGGAAATGGTTTGCCCGACTTTTTTGAAATTTCACACAAACGTACTTAATGTGTCTGTGAGTGTTCTTACGTAGGTTTTATGTCGGAAAAAGCCATTTAAGAAGGAAGTCCAATTTTGACCAAAGTAAACACTTTTATACAACCTAACGTCACAAGTGCATTTGAGAAGTTTTATCACCGCACAAGCAGAAAGGCCCAGTCTATAAAATCAACTGTCAACAGTTGATTTTTCAAACGTTCAAAAATCGAGTATCCTGATTCAATTGTGCTTTAAAAATAAGCATTCATTTCAGACGCGCCCCTGTGTTATAAAAGAAGAGATTCTTATAAAAAATATTTGTAAATAATGGTTTCACTTTATGTTTAAAATGCAAAAGTCAAGTATCATAATTCGATTGTGTTCTGAAAATAAAACGTATTTTGAACGCGCCCCTATCTTATAAAAGTTTAACATTCGACCTCCAGAAAACTGTAACATTACAACTGAATTTTACAAAGTACTTTATCCACTACGCCACCGGTCCGCAATGCGAATAATCAATTCTCATCTTAAAAAATCAGAAACGTAACATCATATTTGAGATTCGTTTTGCCAGCATTGCTTAATTATGTAATTTGTATGGCGATATTGAAACGTAATCTGATAGTTTTGAAATTATCTAGATTTCGATGCTGGCTTCCGTCGTATCAGATTAAAAGAGTTGCGAATCACGGTGGGCGTAAAGAGTAAAGGAAAAATGGCGCACGTTTTATTGAATTGATAGAGCGATGGATGGAGGAAAAATCGGAAACGGTATTATCGAAGAATTCCATAAAAACTGAATAATAATAATAAAAAAATCACCCAAATTTCAAATTGAATTCGGTTGCTTCGAAAGTGAGGAATCGAATCAAAGACGTGGGAGTTTTGGAGTTGATGGGGGTTAAAAACGTTGTTCTGCGTCTCGAACCAATATTTATTCGTCAAAGAATCAGTTCCAAACCATTAACGCCTAATTGCCCTGCTAGACCAGACCTCTTCCTTGCCCACCACTCTCCTTGCCTTCCTTTTTCTCCCTTTCGTTCTCTCCTTTCTCTCTCCCCCCTTTCTCTCTATCTATCTCTATCTCAAACAACACCCAATGCTTCCTGGTCAACCTGGGCGATATCGTACATTATTTTATCTCTAAAGAAGAAAACTTCGTCAGAGAAATATCGTCTTTTCTCCCAAAATAGATATTTTATTCCCGTTCACAGTTTTTTTTTCAACAGTGTTCTTTTTTTTTTTTTCTAACATCCATTTTATGGGGTTCTTTTTAATCTATCCATTTGTTCTCTATTTCTTTCTTTTATTATTTCTCTTATTACTTATGATCTCATATTTGCCTTCCTTTATTATCTCGTTCGTTCTTTTGTTTTTTTCTATTTTGTTAAATCTTTTTTATTTAACCATAAGTTCTATTTTCGTTCTACATTCAATTCTTCTATTCTTTCTTTCTATCGTCTGTTAAACTATGTTATACTAAATATAGCTCACACTCCTCACTCTTACGCATAGAAGATGTGTTTTAAAATTCATGATTTTTTTTACAAGGAAGTCACCACTTATCAAGGCCCGCAGGCGACTCAAGGATAAGGGTTATTGCGTGTGCAGTAATCAATGGGACAATATCGCAGTAATCGTTAGTAATGGAGATCTGATAAAGTGTCTTACTTCAGGGGGCGGTTTATCAGGAATTTGTTTATGTTGGACTTGAAGACATCCAAGTTATAGTCAGGTGGGAAACAGGAAAACAGAAGAGAGTTCCACAGGCGTGCACTTCTAAGAAAGAAGCTTTGTTCATGGAATCTACGTTTGGATTTAGGCACAGATAAAGAGTAGGGAAAATTACTGACAGTGGTTTCAGCTAGACGGGTGTTTTCTGTGAAAGATTTGCGAGGGGCCCAGAGATTGGAGGTCGGACGAGCAATTCCCATGAAAATAACGATAAAAACAACAAGCTCGCAACGTCTCTTCTGTGGGAGAGAGGTTTCAGAAGAGAAAAGGGCATCCCCACTAAGCTACGAAGTCTAATTTGTACTCTGTCAAGGCAGGACAAGCTGTTTTAGCAGCTCCTGCCCAGATATGGGCAACATTACTCCATCCTTGGACGTACTTGGCTCTTATATAGATAAAGAATTGCATCAGCAGTGAGATATCTACTGGAGCGGTGGAAGGATTCCACCAATTTTCCAGCGACCTTGGCAACAGATTTAATGTACGTGTTCTATTTCAGATCAGGAGTAAAGGTCAAGCCCAGAAGCTTGTCAACACATGGAGCCTCCCCAAGACGAGAGCCATCCATTTCAATTGATGCCAGATGGGGATCAGAGCGTTGATGATGTAAAGATAGACGCTTGGTTTTAGATGCATTAAAAGTGACCAGCCACCTCTTCTCCCATTGTACCACGCGCTGAAAATCAGAGGAGAGAGAATCAGAGAGAACTTTGTCATTTACGGCCTTTGATGTGTTGCCATAGATGGTCGTGTCATCAGCATTTTGGGAGATAATTGATGTAGATCAGGAAGAGGGTTGGACCTAGGGTGGACCCTTGAGGGACACCAGAATTAATCCTGTGGGATTCTGATTTCTGCCCATCAACCACTGCTTTTATGAGCCTATCAGAGAGAAACGATTTAATAATTGAGAAAACATATTCAGTTATACCGTAGCTGGAAATCTTGTGAAGTAGGCCTTTATGCCATACCTTATCGAAGGTCTTTGATATGTCAAGAGCAATTGCTCTAGAAAGGAGGCCTTTGTCGAGAGATTCACTAATCCTATGAGATATAACCGTTAGCACATTTGCTGTAGATCTAACAGAACGGAAACCATATTGCATGCCACTCATGATCATTATGACATGTTAATCAATTTTGGATTGAATTCTTTACATACCTATATATAAATGCATACACGTCTCGAACTGTATGGGTCCCTGAATATTTACACATAATAATAATAATAATAATAATAATAATAATAATAATAATAATAATAATAAATAAATAAAGAAAGAAAAATATCAGAAAGTTTAGATTGCTATGAAACAACAACTATAATGATACAATGCCAACATCTCGATCTGTAAGAAAGTCAAAGTGATTTCCATTGTAATTGAAACGTTTGAGACCATAACAAAAAGCCACCATAAATGGCTTAATCAGATTGACAAGACGATTTCTTTTCCAATTTTGTAAAAGGCTTGTCTGTTAGGAACAGCGATAGTGTTAATACAGCTTTAATGTCTAAAGTCAAAGGAATTGACCTGATGTTCAAAGAAAAAATCCAACAAAAAACATCCAAATGGTGGTACTACTATGCAATAATAATAATAATAATAATAATAATAATAATCTGAATATTACGTGTGTGTGTTTTTTGTGTGTAACGCTTACATCCGGGTCGTTTAATTGTTATGTTCTTCTATTTCTTGTTATAAATAATTTTATCAAGAATTCTTCATAAGTTTTGGTTTCGGTTTCGATTATGGCTGAAGGAACTCAAGTTATATATGATATTTTTTTTTATTTTTGAAATCACAACTTTATAGCATATAAAAATCGATAGAACATTAACTCTGTAATAATATATACGAAATCTGCAAGATTAAAATATCATATTTAAGCGTACTCTACGACCGGGCTTTGCCGGGCGTTCGTACTAGCTTAGATAAATACTTTTGCAGTTTTAACAAAAGAGCTACAATAATATCAGAGCATGTCCATTTACGTTGAACATCTACAGAATGCCAACATCAATATATTACATATGAATGAGACCCTCTGTGAAATTTCCACAGGTCCCGCTAGTAATAATAATAATAATAATAATAATAATAATAATAATAATAATAATAATAATAATAATAATAATAAAAAGAAGAAGGAGAAGACGAGGTAAAAGGAGAATTTTGAAAACGGCTGAAATATTAGATCTCCACTGGATGAGTTCGAAGAGGATTGGGAACTTGGGGAGTTTTATTGCTACCCAAATTTCAGTAAAGACTAATAGACTAATGGTCGTTGCCTGCGAGAAATCAATGATAACTAGCTGTTGCGATAACGCAAAGTGATTTTTAAATGTTATCAAAATTTGAGGAAGACATGTTGTAGATCAGATTCAAGAGAACACTACAAGTTGTGTTCGAAAAGAAATCTTTGATGATGACCTGTGTGAAAACCTTTGAATAATAATAATAATAATAATAATAATAATAATGATGATGATGATAATGATAATGATAATAATAATAATAATAATAATAATAATAATAATAATTGGTCTAGCAAGCAATTATTGTACGAATTAGTATTCTAGAATAATTGCTTACTTGAACTTACTTTGGAAGACATTGACAGGGATAATCAGTTCAAAATTATCTGATCATTTTGAAGTAAATGGTTCGCTACCAGTGGAACAAAAAGGTGTGAGAAAAAAGGAGTTTAAGAACAAAAGATCAACAATCGATTGATAAATTTATTTTAAAGAACTGCAAAATGAGAAAAGCAAATTTGAATGCAGCTTGGATAGATTAGAAGAAAGCTTATGATATGGTGTCACATTCGTGGGTGCTCAAGATTTTGTAAAATGGTAAGGGTGGCTGAAAATATACCCGAGTTCATAGGGAAAAGTATGAGCAGTTGGAAAACGAAACTTTTTTTCAGATGGGATACTGCTAGGAACAGTCAACATCAGATGCAGTATCTTCCAAGGAGATTCCTTTTCGCCACATCTATTCATAATAGCATTGACACACATGTTAAGACGGACAAAGATGGGATACAAACTGTATATATTTATAAGTATGTGCGAAAACAATTGTTTGTGTAATGTATTTTTAATTAAAATTATAATATGTTACACACACGCTGAGACAGATATATATATATATATATATATATATATATATATATATATATATATATATATATATATATAAACGGGATTCTCTCATCGATTTCGACAGATGAGCTTCAGACAACTAAGTTCTCCGAAATCCACACACGATTTGTTTATATGATATAATCACTATAGTAATAGTATAGTAGGAAATAAAATAGATTTCCACAGGCATATATATATATATATATATATATATATATATATATATATATATATATATATATTACGAGCAGGGGTTGATAAATTTAAATAGAAGAGAAATTATCTGTAATATCTTTACATTAAAATTTCTATCTCTCTCTTTCTCTCAAGCAGTATCTTTATATTTCTCCCTTTTCCTCTCCTTTTTTTAAACGTCTTTATCCGCAAACCTTTGTTTATCTTTCGCCGAAGTCATTCCTATCTGTTGTCTTCCTGTACTAAAAAATATAATACTGAAGCTACTTTTTCCAAATGTAATACTGCAATCTCCTATTTATTGCTTCGTCGGAACTCCAATGAGAACATAACATTTTTGAATCAAGGTAATTTCGTTCAATTTTCTCGCTTCAAAATAATCTAAAGAGAAATTAAAAAGGACAGATTTTAAAAATATATATAATATAAAGTAATTTTCAGATCGTAAACTGCTTCAGCTATTTCCGGAACTGACTCCATATACCACCCCTCTCTTAAATATATATATATATATATATATATATATATATATATATATATATATATATATATAGAGAGAGAGAGAGAGAGAGAGAGAGAGAGATGAAACAAAGTGATTTTTAAATCGTCATCTGCTTCAGGAATATTCGGGAATGACTCCATATACCCCCTCCCCCGTCTAAAAAAAATTATATACATAAAATAAAGTAATTTTCATATCGTAAACTGCTTCAGCTATTTCAGGGACTGGCTCCAAATACTCGCCCTCCTTAAAATATATATATTGAATTTAAGTAATTTTCAGATCGTAAAATGTTTCCACTATTTCCGGAACTTATCCCATGTTCCCCTTCCTTAAAAATATATTTGAAATAAAGTAATTTTCAGATCGTAAACAGCTTCAACAGTTTCTGAGACTGGCTCTTCATACGCCCCTTTCTAAAAGATATATAGGAAATAAAGTAATTTTTAGATCGTAAACTACTTTAGCCATCTCCAGGACTTACTCCATGTACACTCTTCATAAAAATACATATGATATAAAATAATTTTCAGATACTAAACTGCTTCAGCCATTCTAATACTGACCCATGTAGCCTCCCCCTGTTAAATGTATATATGTAATAAAGTTATTTTTAAATAGTAAACTTCTTCAGCTAATTCCTGGACTGACTTCGTATACCCCCTCTTAAAATTTTATATGGAATAAAGTAATTTTCAGATCGCAAACTGTTTCAGCCATTTCCTTCAGATACCCCTCTCTTATATATATATATTAAACAGAGAATTTTTGAAATCTGCTTTCTGTTGTCCTTATCGATGCATGTTTTCATTCATAATTGTTTTTACCTCATCGTTTTTCGTCATTCTTGGATATTTTATTATTTGACACGCGACGATTACGTCGGGACAAATTTGCTTTATTTGAAAATCAGTATTTTTTGGTTTTATAGTGTAGAACCACTTAGTTTTATCGTGTAAAATAATATTCGTTTAAAGACAGGTTTCGTCATGTCCGGTAACATGAGTCATCATGTTTGCAAATCTTCATGAAATACATTGAATTCTTTTAAAATTATATAATAATAACATTGGAAATCCAAGAAAAAAGGCATCCCCTTACAAAAACCTGCCCAGTTAACCCAGAGAGAATATTTTTGGCCAATTTCTTACATATTTGCTCTTTCCAACGATACTCATTTCATGGTGGTCCAGTGCCGATGACAAAAGTTTTTAGCAGACATACATACATACATACATACATACATACATACATACATACATGCATACCCACACGCACTAACAGCCGGCTGAGATTTATATTATAGATTTATGTGGATACTAGCGGAATTACCTGGCGTTGCTCAGGGGTGGCTTAGATACCTTTTTATGCTTATTTTGATCTGTATCTTTGGTAATTCCAGTATTTTCTTCTTCTTTTCTTTCTTTTTTTTTTTTGTAATCCTAAAACTATTTTAGTAAATTTCGGTTATATTGACACCTTACTGATCAACATAGCCCCCCCCGCCCCCAGAGGATACAACGTGACAGCAACAATCCAATTTCTCTGATTTATCCCCTTAGCAGCTATTCTTCCAGCTCAAAACCAACTATTTTGTCGAGGTTTTGGGGGCCATGATTTCTTGAACCGTATGCGAAAGAAATCACACGATCAACATCGAATATCTATTCGTTGTAAGAATTTATGTGGTTGTCGCTGTATAGTTCTACAATTAGTCAACTATGTCGAAAAATTCCTTAGCTTGTGTTGCCGGGCATACTACTTCTGCTTCGTTGTTAGGGGGTCTATGTTTTGTTAAACCGACATATAAGGGACCTCTGAATCGAATTTTCACTAAATATGTGTGTAGACTGTTTTACAATTTATTCAGAATCAGTTGCTTGTTCAATAGATGTTCAAAAACAAAAACATAATTTACTTTTGCACTGCTAAAAATCACGTAAAGATTATTTACAGGGTACCCACGCAGAGAGTGATCCGTGCTGAAATAATAACTTTATTATTTAAAAGGCCATTCTTAAAATTGGGAGAGGAGGGTGTTTTGTACCTATTCTGGACTTTAACCTTGCAATTGAATAAAAAACATATCATAAAACTTTAATTAAACGTGGAAATACGATTAAAAAAATAGTGCAGATCATTCTCTGCATTAGCACCCTTTGCAGTTAATGAAAAAAAATTAAGAAATTTACGTGCAGAGTTATAACCTACAGACCACGTCATGCAAAAAAATAGAAATAAATAAATAAAATAAATAAAATAAAAGAGAACACGCTATCAACTTACCCACAGTAGAATTTTCACGGCCCGTTGTTCTCTCATTGTTGGTAAGCGACGACATGGAAAAAATGGCTTTACCGATGATAGATGAATTAAAGTAACGGTTTCGATTATCGATTATCCGTAATTATCGGGGATATTCTGAGACAAAACTTAACTAAGATCACTCCCAGACTTATACGCTAAAGTTCTATAAATTTTAAAGAAAATCTGTTCAGCCATTTCGGAATCTATAAGGAACGAACTGACACACACAGACAAAGTTGCATTAAAATAATTGTAGAGACGAGATATGCTTATTCAATTATTTTCACCTTTTGTTCATGCCAATTCCTTAATTACAGGACATATAAAAAATAGATGACAAAGTATATATTAAAAATGTCATTATGTTGACCATATTGCCTTTTATTTCTTTAAGTAAGTTGACATGCACATTTATTGACAGCCGTTGTTTCGTAGCGCAAAATCATTCATTTAATTATTATATCAATCGATGAATTTATTTCGCTCTTCATCAAAAGAAAAAGCATTCATCAATTCTTTTCAAAGAATATGGGCTTGATAACAAAATCCGAAAATTCAAAGAGAAGTTACAATTACCTTTTCGGATTTTGTTATCATGCCCATATGCCTTCATTTTGTTTTGATTGATATAATAATTAAAGGAATGCTTTTGCGCTACGAAACAGGTGCTGGCGAAAATGTGCATCTTAACTTACTTAAAGGAATAAACGGTAAGATGGTCAACATGGAATTTGATATATAGACTGTTGTCATTTGTGTTATATATATATGTATATGTATGATTGTATATATATATATGTATATGTATGATTGTATATATATATAAATGTATGATTGTATATATATATGTGTGTGTGTGTGTGTGTGTGTGTGTATGTATATATACAGTGACATTCATAAGTATTGGATGTATGTTATTTTCTGTTATAACTCAAGTTTATGTTTGCCATTTTGCCTAGTATTTGGTAAGTAATATCTCGTATAGTTGTTTTAGATGGATATGGAAGAACAATTAAAAACTGATGGTTGAATCCATTTTTTTACCAGCAAGCACCCAGAGAAGGAATTGGATTCGAACCTGACATACCCATATTTTCAGTCCGTACGTTCTTTATAATTTATCCTACATTTGTGAAATCCTATTTTTTTCTCAGTTTTATTTTAATAATATGTACTCGCCTTAACTTTAATTGTTTCTTTTTTTATCTTTTCTATTTTTTCATACTTCCATTTATGTTCATTCTAGCGCATGTTGGAGGGACACCTGGTTTTGCCCGGTCGGAAAATACGCTTAAATATTTAATGATATTTTAATTTGTCTATATTTCGTATATATATATATATATATATATATATATATATATATATATATATATATATATATGAGCAAACAGTTAATAAAATATGCTAAAAAATATTTTATATATATATATATATATATATATATATATATATATATATTAGAGCATTAGAGCATATAATGCTCCCAATTAGTTTTTCCTTATTAAGAGCATATAGCCACACAATTATACTTTTTCTTATTACATCGATAAGTATATCTGTCCATGCGAATATATGGTTTTGTTTTGTCTAAAATGATACTATTATGCATACATACTAGCAGGTGGTGGTGGTCGGCTTTGCCCGGGCGTAAAATACGCTTAAATATAATATTTTAATTCATCCAGATTTTGTATATATTATTATAGAGTTGTGATTATAAATGTAAAAGAAAAAGTATTTGGGTTCCATCAACTAGAATCGAAACTGAAAGCAAAGCATTCAAAGCTGGTGACGTTACCACTGTACCAACGTGACACGCATATGAACTGATTAAAAGTTAAAATTAAACTAAGATGAATGTACAAAATGTATAACGATTTTTTTTTCAATTATGACCCGCTGTTGACCCATTAAAAACTATTTTAACCGTTAAAAACTCATGAAATAACGGCCCATAAAAAATCCAATAATTTGAGGCCCCTAGCGCCGCTTTGCGACTTTTAGTTTTGGCAGAGATAGAGGTTGAAAAAATGAAGACAGACAGACTTAATCTTTTATATATTAGAGAAATAAACAGTGAATGTATGCAAGTGTGTGTCTGTGAAAATATTTTACCGATAAACTCTTAAACTACGGGTCACATAACACTGCAATTAACAGGAAATAGTAGTTATACACCAAAGATGGTTTATAACGAGTAAAATAATTATTTGGATGGATGAATAACGTGTTCAGAAATATGTCGACAAGTTGAAATGCAAAATTTTCATTTCAACTTGCATACATATTTCTATTACTTTTGCGGAAGCGCAAATTTATTCATACTTTAAAGTGGCCTAAACATTTCTTATCTATCTGTTGATAGTCCAAACGATCGGGAACGCGGCTGGATCGCTAAATGTTTTGGTTTCAATTCTAGCTGATGTCATCTAAGGCATATTTTTTCACTTCTGAAACTAGTACTACTACTACTACTACTACTACTACTAAATATATATATATATATATATATATATATATATATATATATATATATATATATATATATATATATTCAATAGAAAATTAGTTCCGTAATAAATATGAAATCTGTATGAATTAAAATATATCTGGATGTATTTTACGACCGGGCCAAGCCGGGTGTCCTTGCTAGTTTCTAATAAACTATTTGTATTATACTTTTCTTTAGTTCTCTATAATAGCCATTTCCCCAATCGCCCTAAATTAAATTCTTCTTCTTCTTCTTCTTCTTCTTCTTCTTCTTCTTCTTCTCATCATCATCTTTATTCCTTTTCTACTTTTTCTTCTTCACCTATTCATCTTGTCTTTTTCTTTATTATTTCTTCCTCGTCTATTTTTTCTTTCTATCTTTTTTTATTCCTTCTCCACCTATTCTTATTTCCTTTTTTTTTCTTTATTTCATTTCTTCTTTTTTTATTTCTTTTCCATTTTCTTAATATTCATATATTCTTCTATCACCTTTTCTTTTTCATTTCCGTCTTTTTTCTTTCTTCTCCGCCTATCCCTCTTTCCTTTTTCTTTCTTTCATTCTTTCTTTCTGTCTTTTTATTCTTAATATAAAACCCCTAGTTTTACTGTCCACATCCTCGAACCCTCCTTCTCCCTCTTCTCATCTCTTTCCAACACATCTCCTCACACCGCTTTTATTTCTTGATACCAATCCCCCCTTTTTTGATTGCCTCTCGGCCCACGTGACATCAGCAATGGTTACAGAGATCAATAACACCGAATGGCTAATATTTCTATTTTCTCATACCGGAAAATAAGGGGGAATGGATTTCTTTGTTTGAATACTTTCCGCTTTTTTTATTATTGAATTTCCATCCTCTGCCCACACCGCAATTTCCTTATCGGAGTCGAAAGAAGATACAAAAAGGGCCGCCATTACTATCACTATCAATATCATCGCCATCGTCATCATCATGATCATTTTGACAATGTTTTGCTTCTTATTTGTTTCTGTTTTATTCTAATTTCATCCATTTTCGTTCATTAATTTCTGTTCGGTTTACTTATTTGCTCCTTTTTTTTCTTTTTCTTTTTAATTATTTTCGCTTTTTTGCATTCGTGACCAGTTATTTTCAACATCTGAATTCGTTCATCAGATTTTTTTTCTTTTCATTATTTGTTTTTATTCTCGTATATAAAAAGAATAAAAAATATCTTCATAAATATCTTTCGTGATATAAAAGATTTTATGGGGCGGAGGAAAACAAAACAAAACAAAAAGCTATACGTTACAGTGCCTGTAGGCTGTACCCAGGTTTCGTCGATCTTATCATGTCGGATTTGGGAGAAAATTCGACTGGTAAAAATAGATAAATTCTTCAATATCATATGGCAGGAACGTGCAGAGGGGGAGAGGCTAGGGATGCTCAAGCACCTACCCCTTTTATTCCTGTTTTAAAAGTGCCCTTTCCAGAGAAATGTATTATATGCGTGTTCCCCACCGAAACACTGTTTATTTTTTTACTTGAGGAACTTAATTGGTGGGAAATCCATACAGATGATTTGTTTATAGTGCTAAAAGTTTTATGTAGATTCAACCACATTTTTGGTATTATTGCTAATCTTTATCGGTACAGATGCCTGTCTTAAGACAAGGCATACAATAAACATTAAAGTTTTCCTTCCTTTAGATGCAATATATATATATAGTAATTTATAAAATATATAAGGCGATTAAGCTACACTGAATATTCCGCGTTTTATCCATTCTAGGATTCTTCAGACTTCAGCGCATGCCTGAAGAATCCTAGAATGGATGAAACGCGGAATATTCAGTGTAGCTTAATCGCCATATATATTTTATAAATTACTAACTAGCTCTACCTACGTATTGAGCACTTTTGAAGTAAATACTTAAAGTTTACGCATAAATTTATACTTTTGTATATTAATTTATGTGAGTAAATGAAGTAGTTATATATATACATGTGTGTGTATGTGTATGCACATATATATACATATATATATATATATGCATGTATGTATAAATATGTTGTTTTCGTTGAATATGTTTTTTTTTCAATTTCAATTGTATATACACATTCTTTTGTTATGAATCTCAAAGTATGTTAAAGATAACAACACACATAGAATAACTGTATAATTATATTCCAAGATCCAAATATTTATTTTCCATCCAAAGTAGTTCCTCACAATGTTAAAATTTCGATACATTTTTACAGATCCTTTCGTTATGAAGAAAAAAATATTTATTATTTCAGTACCGTTTCTTTTCATGCATATACTCTTTAGAAAATTATAAGAAATTAGAAATTTTTGGTTTAGATAAAAAAGATGCATGACTATATAATGCTGCAAGAAGAAAAAATTGTTCATAGAAGTCTCAACATCCTGTGTTTGTTCCGGCAGCCATTTTTGTTCATATATATATATATATATATATATATATATATATATATATATATATATATATATATATATATATATATATATTTCATGATTCTTGTAGGGGTACAAAATTTATATAACGCAATCATGAAGGGAAGATTTAAATTCATGATTAAAAACGTTTAAACTAAAGTTAACGGGGTGAAGAGAAGAAAAGAAAAACAATGGGGAGTCAGCTGACCTGTTTTGCCCTCATTTTATCAAAGCTGTATGGAGGGATTTGTTTTGGAGAGAAAAAACACGGATGGGAATCGAAAATATGTAACAATAAAATCACGTTGCGTTACGTTACGAGGGGTGTGCAATAAGTAATGCCCCTGACCCACTTCCAGTCGTATGATCTAGCTGAAATTTTGCATGTGCAATGATTTATATCTCTACGGGTTATGTGGCAAATTACAGCTCTAAACTAATGATGGTTTCTGTTTTACAGTTGTTTGAACTGAGTCATGTGGTAAATGGAGCCTGTTGAATGTCGAGCAGTGATCCGGTTTTTGTATTTGAAAGGACGCACACCACAGGAGACTTTTGATTAAATAAAAGAAACTTATGGCGATAATGCCCCATCATATGACCTTGTAAAACACTGGCATCGTGAATTCAAACATGGCTGGAAGTCTGTAGAAACAGCTCCCAGACCTGGTCGCCCCCCCTTCGGCCATTGAGGAGGTATCTGTCCGTCAAGTTGAAGCTGCCATTTTGGAAGATCGGCGCATTACTATTCGCCAAATAGCCCAATATATCAAGATTAGTACAGGGTCTTTGGGAACTATCATTCATGAGCATTTGCATAAGGTGTCTGCCAGATGGATTTCCAGGTTGCTCACACCATTCCAGAAGCGAGAACGCATCAAGTGCTCGAGGATGCATTTGGAGATGTGCCAAGAAGATGAGTCAAAGTTTTTCAAAAGACTGATTACACAGGATGAAACCTGGGTCCCTCACTATTATCAAGAGACCAAAGCCCAGTCAATGCAGTAGAAACACTTGGACTCACCATCTCCAAAGAAGGCAAGGCATACTCACAGCTTTCTAGTAGTAGATAACAGATTTCCTGGCAAAGGGTACCACAATTACAGGGGCCTATTATTCTTCACTTTTGAGGAAATTAAGGGAAGCTATCAAAATCAAGAGGCGGGGTAAGATCAGCAAAGGTACTTTCCTCCTGCAGGACAATACTCCGATCCACAACTCGCATGTCGCCAGATCAGAAGCACGGGCGTGTGATTATGAAATCCTCCCCCATCCTCCCCAATCTACTGACCTAGCACCCTCGTACTTTCACCTTTTCCCAGCCATGAAGTTGTTTTTGAAAGGAAATCGTTTCCTAGATAATGCAGTCTTGATTTCTCAAATCACGTCGTGGCTGAAGGACCAACCTGGGGTGTTCTACAAAAACGGTCTCCAGAGCTGCATCAAACGATGGAAGAAATGCATAACTCTGTGTGGCTCCTATGTAGAGAAAGACTAATAACTGTGCCAATTTTTGTTGCTCTACTGCTATGGGAAGTGGGTCAGGGCATTACTTATTGCACGCCATCGTATGTATGAGGGGGAATTGGGGGAAGCGATTGGAATACAGCAGCGTTATATTACGCGAAGATCCAAGAGACTAATCACGCTCAAACCCAAGAGGCATTTCTTTCTGCATACAGAGAGAAGGTCTTCTCCACCGAACGTGAACAGTCTTCAAGATCTTTAAATTAAATAATGAGTGAGCACGACTCAGGATTGAAAATCAGTTCGTGCTAAAGTTCGATGCACAAATGTTTTTAATCATGAATTTAAGTCTTCCCTTCATGATTGCATTATATATATATATATATATATATATATATATATATATATATATATATATATATATATAGTAATTTATAAAATATACATGGCGATTAAGCTACACTGAATATTCGGCGTTTCATCCACTCTAGGATTTGTCAGGCTTATGCGCGAATTCTGTGGTTGTTTATCGTTTTTATATGGTCCTCTTCTGTTGAGGATTTTAGTTAGCCAATCAGCTTTCTAGTATCCACCGCGCCCCTTCCTATCAGCCAATGGGCATGCATTTTATCGAACAAAGGATCTGTTTTAAAACTAGGTTAGTGGTTTAAGGCAGACATTTTCTTTTTTTTATATATAAATATACATATGTCTGCATACATATATGCACATATATATACATATATATATATACATATATGTGTGATCGTTTATGTATATTCTTGTTTATTTAATTTATTTATTTGTTTATTTTCTATTGTTTTTGTTAGTTTTAAAACTATTTTGTATCGCTATCCTAGAGTAAATTTTATTTTGTGAACACAGTTATTTGCTATTTCTCTTCTACAGTTTAATAGATTTTGGGGTTCTTTAAAGTACAGGATAGCAAATTTTTCATGAAGGCATAATTTACATGGGTCGTGTAAATGCCTACACGTGGTAGCTTGTCTTATTATTTTCCATTCGACTACCGGCGAATGTCCGCTTTCTTTGAGTTCCCAGTATTTATTCGCTAGTGTTGTTTTTATACGGTGTTTTTTTATTATTGAATGTACTTTTGTTGTCATAGTATCGGGTTTTGAAATCTAAGGAAGTCATGCCTACGTAATGTTTCTGGTTATTCGGGGTTTCTTTCGCAAATATTGTTGCCTGATAAACTACGCTTTTTGTTAGACATTTATTTTGAACTGGGCAAAGTGTGCGGTGTCTACAGTTGCATTATGTTGTTCGTTATTGGTATTTTTTTTATTTATGGTATGGTTGTTCTTGTCCGGGGTTGGTTTGTTATTATTATTATTATTATTATTATTATTATTATTATTATTATTATCATTATTATTATTTCTGCTAGTGTTAGTTTTATTTTTGTCATGGTGTCTACTTTTTTATTGTTTATTTTGTTGTTATTTACATTGTTTTTATTTAGTATTTTGTTATTATGTGCTTTAATTATCATCTCTAAATTTTCGCAAGTAGTTTTTGAAGTAGTTATATATATATATATATATATATATATATATATGGTCACAGTCGACGAAACTGGTTCCCCCACCAGACTTGTTTGGTGAGGAGGGCAGATAGTCTCCCTGAAGGATTAAAAAGAAGACCATTCAAAGGGTGAATGAACCCTTTGTCGGGGTTAACGGCTACTAGCTGTGTGCTTGTGTGTATTTATGTGTGTGCTGGGGTGGAGAGGGCTCCCTTAAGCCGTGGTGAAGGCAACGTTTCTCGGAGAAGCAAATCTCTGATTTAAAAAAACCTAAAGCGGGAGACCAGTACCCGCATTAAGCTGGTCTGCAATTTAACTTGTTGTTGGTTATCTTGCACTTGCTTGTTGCTGGATCACAACATTTTGAACCGAGAGAGAAACTTAGCTGTCGTACAAAGCTAGGACTCTGTAACATCATCTGTGTATAGATACTCCATCAGACATTTGTCTATAAAATGGTCCTGTGGCGATGGAAGTCATTTTTGGGCTCATGGACTTTAAGTGTCTGAGGGAGTGGCACTCGTCTGACAAGATGCAGCAATCATCATCATATATATAAAATACGCATTAGGTGCGCTTGAAAGCCAAATCACAACGCAATATTACGAAAATAAACAAATATTTTACTTGTTTAAATATATTTCGAAATCAAACTCCGTCCTCAGTATTTTTACACCTTTTTTTCTTTCTTTTTTTCTTCTTGATTCTTTCCATGTTGCAATGTTGTCTCTCAGCAGTTGATTTTGCGTATTTTATTTTCTCCATAGAGATGCACTGTTTGATGTCAGTGTGGGAATTATTCGCGATGTACTGAAGGTGCGGAAGATTTGCGCGAATTTTGACCTAGGAGTGCAATGCAAAACTCCATCCTTGTCACAGACTATTTCACCAAGATGAGCATCAACACAGTTCCCCATCCTCCCTATTGTCCAGATCTTGCTCCCTGTTGCTTTTTAATATTCTATATTCTATAAGCTCAAGGAAAATCTTAGAGGCTGTCGTTATAAGATAATTGAGAAGATAACAGAAGCCGTGACAAGATTCATTGACACGCTCACACGAGGACTCCAATAGGACCTTGCAGAAGTTGTTGAAACGATACAACGAGTGCAGTCGTAGGTGAACTGAAGTTTCATGTGTGTACTTTCAATAAAAGTGCTTATACGAAAAGAAGTCTATAAGCTTATTGAAGGCACAACGTCTATGTATGAATTGTATGACTTACTGTGTCATGTACGATCCAATCACGTTGAAACACAGGTTCTCGTCAGATCACTGAACTTAAGCAATGCTGAGCTATTCCAGTAGAAGATGGGTGACTATTTGGGACGACCAAGGCGTTGTATGTAGATGAAAATTAGGGCCAATCTGGATTTCTAATCTGTGCAATGGTGGCGTGATGAAAAGATTATGGAATTTTGCGAACTCCATCATCTCAACTGCGGTTGCAAAATGATGCTGATTGTTTCACTATTTAGAATTGAAAGCCAATAAATTCAATATTGAAAATATGTTTATTCTGACGAAAGGAAGTCATATTGAAAGAGGTTCGTTAGTATTTAGGTACGTATACAATGAAAATTATTTAATTGGAATTCATTATTGAGATGAGTATTATTTATTAATTTATTTATTGCGGACTATTATCCTCATCTTTATTAGTTGTTATTTCACGACGTTTCGGCCAACTATTCCTCTGGCCTTCGTCAGGTGGTAACTGCGACGGGATAGGAACTCCGAATCTCATAACTGCATTCTCAGCAATTACTGCCATCCATAGTTGTCGTCTCATCACGTTTTTGGACAAATAAGCCTCTGAAGGGCTTTGGGTAGGATTGAAACCGTTATCTTCAGACAATTCTCACTTGGAACCGTAGAGATTCAACGTCTCTATCAACTGCGCTACGGGCCCCGAAGGGCGATCAAGGTTGGATTTTTTGATCTTATAATAACTCCACGTTTATTCATTATCCATGGTCGGGTTGTTTTTTTTTTTTTGTTTTGTTTTTTTTCGATAGGGGTCACCACTTATAAAGGCCCGAAGTCCATTCAGGGATAAGGGTTATTGCGTGTACAGTAATCAATGAGATAGCATTGTAGTAATCATTAGTATTGGGGGTTTTGATAGAGTGTCTTACTTAAAGGTGCGGTTTGTCAGGAGTTTGTTTATGTTGGACTTGAAGACGTCCAAGTTGTAGTCAGGTGGGAAACAGGTGAGCGGCAGATAGTTCCATTGGCGTGCAGTTCTAAGAAAGAAAAGTGCTTATACGAAAAGAAGTTTATGAGCTTATTGAAGGCACATCGTCTATGTATGAATTGTATGACATTGTGTCATATACAATCCAATCACGTTGAAACACAGGTTCTCGTCAGATGACTGAACTTAAGCAATGCTGAGCTATTCCAGTAGAAGATGGGTGACTATTTGGGACAACCAAGGCGTTGTATGTAGAATTGGAATTCATTATTGAGATGAGTATGATTTATTGCGGACTATTATCCTCATCTTTGTTAATTGTTTTTTCACGACGTTTCGACCAATTATGCCTCTGGCCTTCATCAGGTGGAAACCGCGACAGAATAGGAACTCCGAATCTCATAACTGCAGTCTCAGTTGTTGTCGTCTCACCGTGTGGATGGCAGTAATTGCTGAGAATGCAGTTAGGAGATTCGGAGTTCCTATTACCTATTACCACCTGACGAAGGCGAGAGGAATAGTTGGCCGAAACGTCATGAAACAACAATTAACAAAGATGAGGATAATAGTCCGCAATAAATCATACTCATCTCAATAATGAATTCCAATTCTACATACAACGCCTTGGCTGTCCCAAATAGTCACCCATCTTCTACTGGAATAGCTCAGCATTGCTTAAGTTCAGTAAGTTAAGAAAGATGAGGTAAAAGATGCTTAAGTTCAGTAAGTTAAGAAAGATGAGGTAATAGCCCGCAATAAATAAATTAACAATGAAAATTGTTCAAATTTATGTAGAAAAAAACGTTGTATATATTTATAGGTATTCAACATTATAAATCAAAATATTGTTATATTATGCCAAATGTAAAATTGATTTTTATATATTCACATTCTAAGATATAGATTAAAATATTATTTTACTGTTGCTTATCCTAAACAAGACATGTGACCGGCTACTGTTATAGGAACCAGATTTATAGGAGTGAAAACTAGTTTGGGAACTGGGAACAAATGTGTTTGTTCACATTACATATTAATTTCTGCGTGTTGGTAGCATAGGAGAAACAGGGAGAGAGTTCCAAAAGCAAGCGACCAGGAGAAAAATTGTTAGTGCAGAATATCTTTTTTATCTAGAGTAAAATTTACCCTGACGATTCCCTAAAAGCATGAAACACAGGCGCCTCTGTGCCATGAATCTATTTTAATAAACTACTACCTTGTTTTACTCGAGTATGTCGCATTGAATACTGAAAATTAATATATAAAATAATGTACTTCATTATGATATATATATTTATGTTCTAACCACATGAATTTTATTTTGTTTCAATTTTTTAAATAAATAGAAAAAAGGAGTTTTAATATGAATGTCAATACACAAAACCCCAAATTTATAATGTATATATATATATATATATATATATATATATATATATATATATATATATATATATATATATATATATATATACATATATATATATATATAGTGTTGACATGATTAATCGGAATCAGAATATGAAATCGAAAAAATGGGAACTTTTGGGAGTATTGGATTCGGTATAGGAATCGGAAAAATGTGTGCCTAATTTCTGATTCCAAAATCGATTCTTTTAATATATTTTAAACTTAATTTTTCCATATCTTGTACTGATAATAAATTTTTATCGTTTTTAAACTATTAGTAAAACGAAATACTATAGATCACGATGATTCTTTTCTGGGACGCCAGGACGCCAGGACGCCAGCTCGCCAAAAAGTACTCTACGGGCCAAATTTCATTCCGTCATGAAAACAACTTTATACAGAAAAAAACCCTTATTTTTACACTTTTATCTCGCGAATAAACATGAAATTATATATTGAAAACCGCGTTTATTATTTTTAATATCCAACAACGGAGTTGAAGTCAATAATTCCGATTTTAAAACAAAACTAATCTTTTTGATAAATCTCTGTTTGGCGTACTTATGAATTATCTTTTTTAAAGAATAAAATTGAATAAAGTTTATTTTTACAAAAATGTTCAGACATTTACCAAGCAAATAAGCATAAAATATATATATGAAAAACCGCGTTTATTATTTTTTTAAAATCCAAATTATACATCGGGTATAAAATTGACTTCCTTTTTTTTCTTAAACGAAAGTGACTTTGATAAAATTGTGTTTGGCGTACTCATGAAGTATTTTTTTAAAGAATAAAATTGAATAAAGTTTATTTTTACAAGAATGTTTAGAAATTACCTAGCGAATAAAAATACATATGAAAAAACGCGTTTATTATTTTTTAAAAATTCAAATTATACATCGGTATGAAGTTGACTTCCTTTTTTTTCCTTAAATGAAAGTGAATTGGTTTGAGAAAATTGTGTTTGGCGTACTCGTGAATGAATAAAGTTTATTTTTACAAGAATGTTTAGACATTTACCTAGCAAATAAGCATAAAAAATATATATTAAAAACCGCGTTTATCATTTAAAAAAAATCACAATTATACACCACGTATGAAGTCAGTTTCGTTAAAAAAAAACAACTTCATACCCGATGTATGATTTGGATTTAAAAAAAATAATAAACGCGGTTTTCCTATATATTTTATGCTTATTTGCTTGGTAAATGTCTGACCATTCTTGTAAAATAAAATTTATTGAATTTTATTCTTTAAAAAAGATAATTCATGAGTACGCCAATCACAATTTTAGCAAAGTCACTTTCGTTTAAGGAAAAAAAAAAGGAAGTCAACGTCATACCCGATGTATAATTTGGATTTAAAAAAATAATAAACGCGGTTTTTCCTATATATTTTATGCTTATTTGCTAGGTAAATGTCTGAACATTCTTGAAAAATAAACTTTATTCAATTTTATTCTTTAAAAAAGATAATTCATGAGTACGCCAAACAGAGATTTATCAAAAAAATTAGTTTTTTTTTTAAATCGGAATATATAAAGTTGTTTTCATGACGGAATGAAATTTGGTCCGTGGCGTACTTTTTGGCGAGCTGGCGTCCTGGCGTCCCAGAATCACCCCTATAGATCATAATACATCCAAATCAGATGTACTTTTCCTGTTTGCGTAAAATAAACAAAACAAAACTTGGAACTTTGGTAAAATTCGCTAGTTAACCTATAGAAGAAAGCAATTGATTGTACAAGATGTTGAAGTATTTTGTCAAGAAAAATAATATCAACCAGTATTGCTAATTAAATAAAGATAGAATCTAAAAAGTTTTTTTTTTTCATATTTATTTTATGGGTTATGCTTTTGACCAGTTGGGTTTTTGTCTGCTCCCTCTCTCAGCATGGACAAATTTGACAAGGAATGACCTAAACGTTGTGAAAAAGCTTAGCTTTGAATTGAGTTTGAAATGAATTTGTGAATTTTTATACTTCCGTGTGAAAAACTTTTATCATCAAATTTTCTTTGGTTCTGTCTGTATTAATTACTTAGGCTTAGACTTGGTAATCCCTACAGCGCCATATGCCGTCTGAAGCTCGATCAAATGTTCAAGTATTTTTTTCGCATCTATTTGTCAAATATCTAGATGACGCTTTTCAGAGAGTTCATAGTTAAAAGATTTCAAACGAATGGGCAAGTTTTATTTTCTTGGAACCGCTTTGTCTGTTACAAATGTACATGCATATCTCACAATAAATTAATCAACGTCTTGGATAAAATACATAAATGGAAAACATTTACAAGTTTGTCAAATTAAAAAGAAATTATATCTACATTTAAAAGTACCCCCCACCCATGATAATCTACTTTTTGGGCGATATTTGTGAACCCATTAAAAACAAAATTATTTTAGAATTTACAATAGCGGTTTAGTAACGCATATAAGTTTAGGGCAATTATTGAATAAATATCGATTGAAAATAGCTCGTTGTTCAAGAGTTTTTTTTTTTAAAAAGCGGCTACCTCTCCTCCAGAATTATATTTAAAAATTATTTTAAAATATTAAGTGGTCTTTAAAACCAAATAAAATCGATTTTTATAAGTTATGAACATGCTTCGTACTACTGTTCTCGTGATGAAAAAAGAGGCGCTCTGGGTTGGACCCAAAATAAAAATTGACCCAGTCTAGTAGGGTCTCTCCTTCATTGAATGAAGAGAGAATAGGTGAAGTGTACCATCAAAACAGATACTACACTTTGTTAACGTTTCGATCGATGTAACTTCCGACCAGAATTCTTGAGTTCAACAGAAAAAAATCCCGAGTTCGAGTACACAATACATTTAGTATATTAATATATTTTTTAAAAGTTGGGCAAGGGGTGAGGGTTTGGGGTCCCTCTTCTTAAAACCATATCTCCGGCAAGAACTGTTCTAAAATTTATTTTCAATCGATATTTATTCAATGATTGCCATTTTTTCCTAACTGGCCAAAATGGCCCTTTTTTCAGTTGTCTTTTCTTCCGTTGCCTTTTTTCTGTTGCCCAATTTTCCTAAATCCATTAATTTAACATAAAATGATCACCCATTTCCGACCATTTTAATTGTTTTAAAGCAGTTAACCAGATTTTTTACCACTGACCCCAAAACCAAATCGGCAAAATCATAAAGCTACTAACAATCGCATTATTTTTCGTATTATCACCCGGACTTAGAGTTAATAGTATGAAGAGGTCGTGTTTATTATGACTTTTGACAATGACATAATTTATACTACAGTTTGACCAGGAACATGAACATGACCAAAATTAAAAACAAACAAAAGCCGTTACACGTTTTTAAAACACTGTATGGTTCGTAAGAGGTGATCATTTTACGTTAAATTTATATGCGAATTTGTTTTTTCAGATTGTTTGCATGCAATGGCCTAAAAAAAAAAATGGAGAATCGAATTTTTCTTTTCGCAACCAAAAGTTATAATTGCGATTGGCGAAAAATGAAAGCGGAAGTAAAAACACCGATAATTACATGTACCTTTCTGCACGTAACTGTAAAAATTAAATAAAAACATATAAACACTCACAATTATAAAACATAAATATAAAACGATTTATTTAGGAATTTAAAGTTCCCGATCAGTTTCACGCATAACGTAAAATAAGCGTCTTTTCCCGAAACATTCTAGTGTGTTAAGACAGTTAACCAAAAACAAAATGGTTTTTTTCTATTTGAGATAAATTATGTGCGTTTATTTAGGTGGGGCGTCTACTTTTTTAAGAAATTGCGCATGGTTTTACGACGTTGCCAAATCAAGCTTAAGTTAGTGGGAAACAATTTAGTTAACATACATAAGGAGGTATGGACCAGAAATGATAATTATTTTACGTTAAATTTATATTCGAAACTTATGTTCCACTCTAAATACTAAAATGATCGCTTTTCTTCCGTCAGTTTTTTAAAGGGTTTCACACGTAATCACCTATATAAGTAATATTTCATTTTGGAATGGGGATTTAGCCGAGAGTGTTAATCTACAAATTTGTTGTTGTTGTTGTTGTTGTTGTTGTTGTTATTATTATTATTATTATTATTATTATTATTATTATTATTATTATTATTATTATTAATGTTATTATTATTATTATTATTATTATTATTATTATTATTATTGGCTCATATGGAGCTTACACACAAGTCATCAAAGATCTGATTGGAAATCTGTGGTGTTCTCTCTCTCTCTCTTTCTCTCTCTTTCTCTCTCTCTCTCTCTCTCTCTCTCTCTCTCTCTCTCTCTCTCTATATATATATATATATATATATATATATATATATGGGAGGGTGAATTCTCAGCGATCCCTAAGGATCTCTTGTCACATACGAGTCAATCCTCGGTCACGGACCCCAAGGTGACCTGTGCCCGTTCTTTGCAGGAAATTTTTCGCAAGATCTCTCGACACAGTCGGACTCGTTGATCGATCTGGTCGGAGTCCATTTCACCTTCGGGTTGATATGCCGCTGTCACGCTGGAAGTGAATAGATTTTAATGCACGCAAAAGAAAGACAGACTCAGATATATCTATTCTATTTGGTTAATTAAAGTTAGATATACAAAATATGGTATAAACTTATATACAATTGTTCAGTTGTTGATTTTTGACAAAACACTACTGAGTCCTAATTAGATTTAATTACCCTAAGTTTTGCAGTGGTGATAGACGGGAAAAGAGGGGTGGCGACGACTCTTCAATTACTATTAGATTCGTTCAAAACTCAGCTCCAACTGCCGATTTGGGCTCGGGAACTCACTTATGTACGGAGGTGACGGGGTAGGTACAGTCGCTTCCTAGACCAATCACAACTAGTTACTTCATCTCAAGAGAATCCCCTATTCACCGTATGTACCTGTGAATCTGCGAACGCTCTCAGCTGTGTTTCTCACGATCGGAAAGGTTAACTCCGCGACCCCTCAGTCTGGCATTGTGCTCAGAGGTCAGACGTCCCTGAGTTAGGGGCTCGCTGGCACCAGAAACGAAATTATATTTCGTTATGTTTCTCAAAATGTCACTTTCACCAAACAATCAGATTTATATGTCGGTTTCATGAAAATAATAAAATTTGTAACTTAACTCTTCGTTTCAGCAGTGTCTGCTGCTGTTGCTCGGGCATACAAAAATACTTAACAAGTATCACAAGCATAGCTGCCCGGCATTCTCCAGGGTTTCGGGAGTCTCAACCTCCCCCAAATTTGAGAGCCCTACCGTTGCCGGAGACGGTCACGTCACATGTGTGCGTATGTAATACTGCTTATGCAAATGCAATTAGGTTTTTTACTTTTCAAGTTATTTACCAGAAAAATGTATAGATTGCTTATGAATATCATTCTGATTCCTTTAAGGATATGAGCCATTCATTGAAACTCCATAGAATAAGGAAATATTTATAAATGTTTGTAATCTTCGAAAAATAAATTTGTCGTATATTTGAATTTACAGAATTTAAATCCAATTTTCCTTATATTAGTGTTTTATCTCGAATATTGAACTTTTTCACCTAGTTGGGATTGTGATAAAAATATTAATATATATATATATATATATATGTATATATATATATATATATATATATATGTATATATATATATATATATATATATATATATATATATATATATATAGTAAGTTATAAAATATATATGGTGATTAAGCTACACTGAATATTCCACGTTTCATCCACTCTAGGACTCTTCAGGCTTATGCGTATAAGCCTGAAGAGTCCCAGAGTGGATTAAACGCGGAATATTCAGTGTAGCTTAATCGCCATATATATTTTATAACTTACTAACTAGCTCTTCCTACGTATTGAGCACTTTTGAAGTTTACGCATAAATTTATACTTTCGTATATTAATTTTATGTGAGTAAATTAAGTAGTTATATATATATATATATATATATATATATATATATATATATATATATACAGCTAGAAATTTTCTCCTATTCTGATGAAAAGCATTAAGCTTTAAAATGGCATGGCTTAAAGATTTTTTTCATTACTGCTCTGATGATGTTACTGTTTTTTATTTACTGTTCTGACGATTTTATTTAACTTTGAATCTTCACCATTTATTTCTTATGTATAAATAATATATTAAATATATCATATGTAAAAATAGTACGGTAATTCCTACAGAATTTCAACAAAGCATTCAAATACGGAATTCACGGATAATTTAAAATAATGAACACATCATTTCTTTATTATTTCTATTTAATTGAAGTTAAACTAAGCATAAAAATCCAATAATGAATTTACTCATTCCCACCTCTTATTGCGAACGTGCGTAAAACCTTCCTCTGCACTTAAGCGTTAACATACAAAACTGTACCCGCATTGGACTCAGCCAGGCCGGGTTCAAGTGTGTCGCTCAAAGGTAATATTTGAATGCCAGTCAAGCCTTTAATTGGATAAATGTCCTCAAGGGAGGAAAAATCAGTACAATACAATGTTAACCTTACACTATGATTAATCCATGAGTAACTATATTTCAATTAACTATTTTTATTTATTTATTTTAGAAATCACTGTTTGAATCTACTATTAGCACAATATTCCCTATTGAAAAATATATCAAGGTTGTTAAGAGTGTACTATTAAAGGAATAATTATCTTTCCTTTAAGGAACTCTCCACCAATGTATAAATAAAGTACAAAACAGACGAATGTTAGTTAATTTGAAATACTAAAAACATTACCTGATTTTTTTAAAATGATAAACACTAAAGAATTATGTGATTTAAATGGAAATTGATTAATGAACTTTCTATCGAATGTTATTTTATATGTCATTATTTATGACATTTTTCTCACTTTCAGCCACCTTTATAATTTGCTTGGCGAAATTCACGCAGAATTTTTTTTTAAATTTATAGAAACATTAATCGTCAAAAGTTGTATATAGAAATATAAAAACTTAAAAATATTTTCAAAATTTGAATGACATATCATATATATATAAAGACACACACACACACACACACACACACACACACACACACACACATATATATATATATATATATATATATATATATATATATATAAAATGTTATATATAAATAGAATATATAAATATGTTGTTTTTTTGTTGATGATTTTTTTTAACAACAATGCAGTTACATTTTCCCTTAGAAGACCGCCTAAATTTTTTGTGCGTAAACAAATTTATTTGATTTATTTATTATTTCATTTATTTTTCACAGTTTAACCGTTTCTCAGTGTCGTTGACTGTTCTAGGATTCGAATCTCATACCATATGTATTATGGTCGAGAGCGTTAACGAAGCCCTATAATATTTTGTGTGTTATTTTCATCGCTTATAAACTTATGTGGATTTGTTGTTGAGTTAAACGATCATACGGTTATTATCATCTCCAACTTTGAATATCTAGAAAATCACATAAACTAATAGAGAAAAATTAAAATAGCAATAGAATAGAAGACAAAGATATAATAAACAATACATGAAAATACAATAAAAATATTCTATAAAAAATAAAATTAAAAATAAGATATTTAGCCTAAACCTTACACACACACACGCACACACACACACACACACACACACACACACACACACACACACACACACACACATATATATATATATATGAATATATATATAGGTGCTCGGAAAACTCGTCCCGGGAAAACTCGTCCCGGGAAAACTCGTCTCGGGAAAACCCGTCTCCGGAAAACTCGTCTCCGGAAAACTCGTCCCCTTTCGCTAGGTAGGAAAACTCGTCCCGTATTGAATAAATATCGATTGAAAACATATTTTATGATCGTTCTTGAAGGAGATATTGTTTTTTTAAAATAGACTATAGCCCCCCCCCCATAATATTTTAAAAAAATATTTTAACTTGTTTAATGTTTTTTTTTTTTTTTTTAAATAAAATTGATTTTCTAAGTGTCCATTTTCTACCTTACTGGCTAAGTTCTTAGTGGTTTCACTTATTTTAAAGCGTTTATTATGTTCATACAAAGTTAATACCAAATTTTTTGGTTCTTATTTTAACGATGTTTTTTGGAGTCATAAAAACAATAATAATAAAAAACAAAACAAAGCAATTTATAAAAATCAGGGAGCGATTCGATTCTTCGTTACTTTTTTTGTTTTGGTTTTTTAATTATGATAGTTTTTTTTTTTTTGTTATGGTTTTGTTTTTTCTCTCATACCAAATGCACTCATGCGTTATTTAAAATTATAATTTTATCAATTATCAACATTTATTGTCGTCCTGTCAAATTTTGCAAAAATTAACTAATAAATTAAAAGCGAAATATTTTTTTGGCGCGAGAGATGCCATGTGCTAACAATCTCTCGTTAACTCATTTTTAATTTTTACTTCAAAATTCTAAAATCAATCATTAAGAGAAAAAGTAATCACTAAATAAATTTATTAATTAATTTAATTGAAAACTCCGCTATCGTGTATCAAGAATATTTTTAATTTCATTTTTTGTTGGTTGTTTTTCGGAGGGAGATATAGTTTTAACCCCCCCCTTCTCTAAATTATATTTTAAAAATACAACTTTTTCGAATCAATGTGTACAGTAATACAAACCCTGATAGAATTATAATTTTAAATAACGCATGAGTCATTTGGTATGAGAGAAAACGAAAACATAACAACAAAAAAACTATCATAATTAAAAAACCAAAACAAAAAAGTAACGCTCCCAGTTTTTAATTTTTTTGTTTTTTTTTTTTTTTATTATTGTTTTTATGACTCAAAAAAAAAAATCGTTAAAATAAGAACCCAAAAAATTGTAATTAACTTTGTATGAACATAATAAACGCTTTAAAATAAGTGAAACCACTAAGAACTTAGCCAGTTAGGTAGAAAACGGACAATCGATTTTATTTAAAAAAAACAAACAAAAAAACATTAAACAAATAAAAAAATTGGGGGGGGGGCTATAGTCTATTTTAAAAAGCAATATCTCCTTCAAGAACGATCATAAAATGTGTTTTCAATCGATATTTATTCAATAAGGGACCAGTTTTCCTATCTAGCGAAAGGGGACGAGTTTTCCGGAGACGAGTTTTCCGGAGACGAGTTTTCCCGAGACGAGTTTTCCCGAGACGAGTTTTCCCGGGACGAGTTTTCCTAAATTCATATATATATGTATATATAGTGTTATAATGGAATAAATCCAGAGGAAATCCGGGTATGAGAGCTCAATGTGGTAAACAGAGCAATAAGATAAAAAATATAACACGGAAATTACATAATTGTCGATGCAATAATTTATTTCAACCTTATGGTATTTTCAAGCATCTAAATCAGACAATTACATTTTTGATACTGAAAAAAAGAAAAGAAAAGATCGGGCTTCGACCCTCAAAAAACCAGAGGTGGTGGTAGTAGCAATCCACTTCATACATTTAATAGAGAGGGTGGTAGGGATTTAAAAATTAAAAATTAAAAATAACAAATAAAAATATTAGATTAGACACTTATAAGCGGCAGCTCGATGTAACCATAGATACACACACACACATACACACACACTCACACACACACACGCAACACATACACATACACCTACACCCACATACACACACACATGCCTCTAAGATGTACGTTCTGACATGTAAATGCCTTGATACGCGTTTACTAACCTAGGAAGAAAGGGGCGAAAGTATACGGATATATAGTGAAAGAAATAGAACAGCGCGTAATGGAAAAAAGAAGAAAAAAAGAGGAAGAAATAAAGAGGAGACAGTGATCAAATGTTAACTGTCATATTAGTCTAGAAACTCTGAGAAAGATAAGGGAAATAAACTGGATGTTGTACACGCGTCCTATAGTTAATTGAGTCATGGAAAGTAGGTCTATTAAAAGATAAATAAAAAATAATAAAAGTAAGAAAATAAAAATAAAAAGAATATTATATACAAAGTTTTAAAACTATCTGTATGTTATTATGTAAAAATTAGTTAGAAATAAATATTATCTTATAATTCATTTAAATATTGTATTTGTAATATAATACTATGAATTTAAAAAAATTAAGTCTTATGTATTTAATATTTTATATATTTTCATGTAAATAATTTTATTGGTGATTATAGCGGTCGTTGTAATTAATATTTCAATTCTTAATTGATTAAGAAGTGGAAAATTGTAATATTGGCCGCCCCCAATTCGATAGGACGTATCTAGTTTCGGTTAATATATACTTTTATTCACTCCGTACAACAAAATTATTCTCATGCACGCATAAAGAAATAAGTAAAATAATTATATTTTTGTGTTGATTTGTATTAAATCTAATAATGTCTAGTTTTAGTATTTGATCTTTTTGACTTAACTCAGTTTAATAACTAATGTATTATCTGCAGAGAAAAATTATTTTCTTAAAGCTATCTCATTTATTTATAAGTAATTTGGATAAACCAGGTACTTCGGGGGAAAAAAATATATATATATGCCTAACTTAGATTTCGGACAACAAATCGTAAAGTAGTTATTATCGAGTATATACCGGACAACACTATAATTGCCAGTGGGGTGGGGTGGGATGGTTTATCGTAACTAATCTAGTGGTGTAAGATTCGGTGTCTTTACCATTATAGAATTCTCTGTTCGTCGGATCTAGAGTCATTGGTTATTTTAAATTTACATTTATGTCTACATCTGGCCATCAGTTCATCTCGTTTGTTTAGGAGATTATTGTGTTGGTACTTCAGGATTCTTATTTTTTCTCGAGGCATAAACTGCATCTCTGCCTAAAGCCGTTTGGAACGTCCGAATGATATAGGATTGACCATGAAATCACTGGGGATCGATTCTCATTTTTTAATAACCACCATTGTTTAGCTAACTCGGTTTTATTCTTAAGTTCTGGGTTATTGAAAGAATGTTTGTGGTCATAAAAATGTTGTTTCCGGCTTCCGGCGGAGATACCGAAGTAAACTTTTTTGTCCCTGTTATTATCTTCTGGGTGGATCGTGGCCTTATAAACCACGCACTCAACTTTACAATTACCGTCCAGTGGGCAGTTATTTTTCACTTGGCAGTTACATTTGTCTACTGTAGCCTCATTTCTATTAGAGTTGTTTAATATTTTATTATTATGGGTGCTAATTATTCTGTCCATGTTTTTAGTGCACGAGTAACTTATTTTAATTGTTTTTCTATTAAATATCTTCCTAAGTGGATTATTTAGGGTAAAATGCTTATCTATTAGGTTCAAAAATACTTTCCCTATGTTTATGTTGGATAGTTGACAGTAAGGGGGATTAAACCATATTATTTTCCGGCCTCTGTTCTTAGATTTATTTTTGTTTTTATTTTCCTTCTTAGTATATGTGAGTTTTTCACTGTATCCGCTTATCTCTAGTGCTCTATTGTATAATTTTTTATTTGCTTCAAAAATTTCTTTGTTAGCCGAAAGTTTATTAACCCCAGTGTTAATCGTTTTAGGTATTTGTTTAATTATGCAACTTGGATGGTTAGATCTAGTATTAATATAAGAAGGTGTGTTATTATCTTTATTGAACGGCTTGTATATCCCCTTTCTTAAGTCTAGAGTTATGTCTAGATAATTAACTTCTTTACAATTTGGGGTAATATCTATTTTAAATCCTAGGTATTTGAAGGCTCTTACTAATTTTTTATGTATTTTCGATACCATTGGGCCGTCACTATTAGGGATAACAATTAGTCCATCATCCCTGTATAATCCCACTAAGTTAGGCTCTATAATTCTGCTAATAGTGTACATTATAAATATGCCCACTAGGTCGGCAATCTGGGCTGAGTCAAAAGCCCCCATCGGGACGTCAAACTCGTTGTTATTCGATTTGATCCATGTTTCCTGATTGTTTAAAAAGGATGGATCTGCGACAAGCCATAATTAGTTTTACCTGATCATCGGATTCATCGCGTGTACAACATCCAGTTTATTTCCCTTATCTTTCTCAGAGTTTCTAGACTAATATGACAGTTAACATTTGATCACTGTCTCCTCTTTTTTCTTCCTCTTTTTTTCTTCTTTTTTCCATTACGCGCTGTTCTATTTCTTTCACTATATATCCGTATACTTTCGCCCCTTTCTTCCTAGGTTAGTAAACGCGTGTCAAGGCATTTACATGTCAGAACGTACATCTTAGAGGCGTGTGTGTGTGTATGTGGGTGTAGGTGTATGTGTATGTGTTGCGTGTGTGTGTGTGAGTGAGTGTGTGTGTATCTATGGTTACATCGAGCTGCCGCTTATAAGTGTCTAATCTAATATTTTTATTTGTTATTTTTAATTTTTAATTTTTAAATCCCTACCACCCTCTCTATTAAATGTATTAAGTGGATTGCTACTACCACCACCTCTGGTTTTTTGAGGGTCGAAGCCCGATCTTTTCTTTTCTTTTTTTCAGTATCAAAAATGTAATTGTCTGATTTAGATGCTTGAAAATACCATAAGGTTGAAATAAATTATTGCATCGACAATTATGTAATTTCCGTGTTATATTTTTTATATATGTATATATATATATATATATATATATATATATATATATATATATATATATATATATATATGACAACTTCATTTAATCACATAAATTAATATACGAAATTATTATTTTATGCGTAAACTTTAAGTATTTACTTCAACAGTGTTCAATAAACGTAGAGCGAGGTAGTAATTTATAAAAGACAACCACAACTCTTCGCATAAGCCTTCCGAATCCTAGCGTGGATGAAACGCTGAATATTCTGTGTAGCTTAATTGCCATATATACTTTTATAACTTACTATAAATATATGTATATATATATATAATATTAACATATATATCAAGACATTTTTTTAAGGAGGAGATAGGCTCTGTCTATCGCCCGTCTTTCATACTCCTTCTTTGCTTATTGGCCAGGCGTAGAGGTACTATCACAGGGACTCGTCTGAATCACCCAGTGGTTGACCTTGTTTCCTGACTAGGGCAATTAACGCCGCTTTTCCCCGCTCCCGCCACATCCCATCCCCCTAAACTGGACACAGTGGGGTGCTTCAAAATAAAAAAAAAGTACGTATTATATATATATATATATATATAATATATATATATCATCTAATACATACAAATATATGCATATATACTAAGTAAATCACAATATTTGAAAATTGAGTAAATTCCAATAGTTTATGTGTCATTAAATTTCAACAAACAATCATACAAATTAAAAATCTTTAATTCAAGGACTTTCAAAGATATGCTCTTTTCATCAGAGGATAAACATTCACAAAAGAATAAATTTGGATCATAAACAAATATGTAAAAGTATATTAAAAAATATTTAAAATTATTTAAAAAATCGTGCAAAAATATAAAAACATATAAAACGTATAGATTATATATCAAATATATGAACATATATAAAAATATATACAAAATATATTTAAAATTTTTAAAAATTTGTACAAAAACATATATATGTATATAGATTATATATAAAATGTATAAAAATTTATAAGTATTTTATTACGTAAAATAGAATGCATTTTTAACATAATAACAAACTAAATTGAATTATTCCGTTCATCAATGAATTCATGAAACAGTTTTCCGTGAAATCAAAGAAAGAATCTGAAATCCAAGCGTTTTCTGCTGAAAACATTATATCTTTGAAAATATATGTTAAAGTTTTTTCATGATTATATATCCTTGATTGAATTTGACGGTTCAGCAAATATTCATCTAACTTTATTTTAATAATTTAATTTTGCCATTTCCACATAATATTATCATATGTAATATATATATATATATATATATAATATATATCATATATATAATACATCTATAATATAAAAGGCAACAATCTGTGTAAATGTATGTATGCATGTATGTATGTATGTATGTTTGTATGTCAGCCTTAAACTTTCGACAGATGCGACGGATTTTCATGAGATCGGTATCGTTTTGAAGCTATACCTTTCGGGCGACAAATATCGAAAACCTGGCTAAAAATATTATTTCCTTCACTCTCAACTGGGCACCTTTCTACAGGGGGTCGCTTTCTTCGCTGATATTTTCGAAAATCATCGCCTCTTTTCGATTGTCTACCCTTAATTTAAACATACGTCACTTCCTCTTTGGCGATGGGCGCAACAGTTAACGCGTCACGTTTTTTTTTCACTTTCTTTTTCTCCTTCGCGATACTGGTTCGAGCCTGCTTACCTCCTACCACTTTTTTTTTGCTTAACACACACCTTCAAACACCCGAGCAACGCCCGGCACCCAGGCCAGTATAATATATATATATATATATATATATATATATATATATATATATATATATATATATATATATTTAGTTATTCAAATTTCTAAAGGTGAAGCAACCAATGAGTTTTAACGAAGTACATAAAAGAGTGCTCAATATCGAAATAGGGCAAGATATACTTTTTTTTTTAGCTTACATAAGTGTTTATATGTCGCTACACAGTCATGAGCATATTTCGGGTTAGCCAGTTACAAGTAATTAGAGACCTATAGAAGCATTGCTTATACAAAAGTAGAGGCTCATGAAAACATGTAATATATATATATATATATATATATATATATATATATATATATATATAATGATCTGAGACTGACATTACTGTTAAAATATATTATATATTTTCTTAAGCAAAATGGTTTGCGAATATTATTTATGGTTTAATTTAGTTTAAGTTAACTTTTATAGTGAAGAGGATTGAATTAAAAGACTAATAGAAGAAATATACAAAAGAACAGCAGATATATATATATAGAGAGAAATGTATAAAAAATATGATAGAGAAAAATAAAATATATCTGAGGTTAACAATATTGCTTTGCAATAAGTATACATGACAAGTAATCGTGAAATATGCAGAAAGAAGTACTTAAAGAAAACTGAAGGAGTTTCAATTTCACGTATATTAAGATCGCATCGAAACGTCTATACATTTATACGTTTATCCATATATACATTTATTGTATTTATTTGCTTCCCCAGCAAAGCAAATTAGACACAAGGCCGTTTTTAATGTGGGATAAAAACCAGCTCCCCTAAAATTAGGCAAAAAGAGGGCACTCTGGTTAACAAAAATAATAATTGTCCTAGTATAGAGGGTTTCCCCTCCATTGACTGGTACAAATTATTTCAAGTGCAGCATCTGCAGACAGATACTACACTTTAATCCCGGCCCGAAGGCCACGTGTATCTATTTTATACATTTTATACTATTTTATACGTGTATCTGTGCAGTTTATATGTCTATTTTATTTATATATCTAATTTTATTTATATATCTTATCTATATTTATTTATATATTATTATATATTATTTCTTTATTTCTTTATATATTTATTATAAAAATGTATTATAAAAATATTATATTATTTATTTATTTATATAATATGATATATATCATTACATATTATTTATGTATATTATTATATATTATTTATATATCCCATTTTATTTCATATATCTCATTTTATTTGTATATCTATAGATACACGTATAAAATATACTATTTTATACGTATATCTATACGTTTATACGAATAAAGATGCACCTTATCCAAGTGATGTTATCTCAATTAACGTTATTCTGATGGATATTACACCTTGCTAAATGAATTCTTGTCCAGGAATCCAGTAAGACCAACAGACTACAAAATAGTGCATAAACACCAGAAAAGTTCTACTAGTCAAATGAACTTACACACAACCTTCATTTTCACACTGCCACAGCACAATAAACATGTTTATTCTCCTTACAAACTAAATCATTCTTGTGTCTGAATATTACATTATAATATATGATCATTGTTATAAGATGTATGAAAGGTACTCTTAGTACTTTCGACGTACAGCACTTTTTCACATAAGATAGAACTCAACTAAACGTTACATAAAAAGAAAAGAAACAGGGGAAAAGAACATTGTCTACCAAGAGATGCTGAAATGAAGGAATACATTTAAGATTGTCTCTTACAATATGATTTTATTATTTGGATTGAACTATGTAACACAATATTAATTTCTGAATATTACCTATTAATTTATCTCATTTGAGCCAGTTTTATATTTCATATACAATATACCCAGACATGAATTAAAAGAATAGACACTAAGATAAATATTTTTCCAACGATGAGTATACGCTTATTCATATTTACAGATAAGAATAGTGATGAAATAATTTAGATTATCTCATTGAAATTGCATCTAATAACATTGAAGCATGCCACCAATCTAAGGAGTACCAAACCTATCAGAATTTCTGCAAGGACGAATCGTGGGTCACCATGAAGGTGGTCTTAATCAACGGAAATTAGCAGGAAATCTTTCAATACCCCTTTCTACTATTAATAGAGTGATTCTACAATTCACAAGAAAGGACAAAGGGTGCGCAAAATCTCATACAGATCGCTCTTGGCCCTCTGAAAGAACCTTGCGTCTTGTGAAAAGAAATGTTGAAGAGGCTCCTCGGTGCAAAGCCGGTAATTGCAACACAAGCTGGTGTCAGTCGCAGAGCAGTTGTCAGGTATATTCAAAAGCTGGACTACAAAAATAGGGTTGCGAGAAGGAAATCTCTTCTTCAACCATGTCAATATCAAGTGTAGAAAGATTGGGCTCATGAGATGGTGGAGAGACCTATGACCTTTTGGACCAATCTCAATTTCTCTGATGAAAGGCTCTTACCAATATTCTCAAGTGGTAAAATGAAGCAAGTTAACTCCCTAAGTTAATTCACTATTTATGGAAGATGGAGCTTCTTGTCACTCTACTAGGGCGACACAACATTGGTTGAGCTAAAATGGGATTAATATACTTCCGTGGCATATTAGACTGGAACCTTCGCCAAAAGAAAAGAAGCCATCTTTTAAGCCTGAATGTGTAGTGTTATTGGGTCAAACATGACACTGGATTCCTCAAAATAGATATCTTGTTACCAGAGATTTTATTTTCTATGTAGGTCATATATATTAGGCGAAGGTGGATTCGAGGACGTCGTCTCTCTGAAATATAACCGTAAAGACAATTCGAACTATCTTCATTCTGTAAATTTCCGAGGATTTGGAATAGGTTTAAGAACCTTTTCGAAATACTAAAACTCTACTCGTATCAATGAAACTATGGTACGGTTCTAGAATATGTCATGTATAGGTTTTAAATAAATAATTGTCATTATATATACATATATATACATATACATATATATATATGTATATATATAGAGAGAGAGATAGAGATAGATAGATAGATAGATAGATAGATAGATAGATAGATAGATGGATTGATAGATATACATAATTTCCATATTAAAGCAACGTCGCAGCTCATACAAGCTAGTGAGACACTTTCTGGAACGGTAGAATGATTCAACCATTTTTTCCCAACGATTCTGATGTCTACTGCTTCAGTTCAGAAGCAAAGGCAAACCCTTGAAGCTTGTTAAATCAAGTTTGTGTCTCAAGACGAGAGTTTTTTTTTTATTTCAGTTGAAGTCAAGAGAGGATCAGAGTGTTGTTGGTGAAAAGAGAGGAACTTAATTTTCGATGCATTTAAATTGATCAGCCACTTTTTCTATTGCACTACGTGCTTTCTGTGGAACGCTAGACAATCAGAAAGTCCATATAAAATCTTTTAAATAACTTTGTTAAATGTTTACAATTATATTTGCGAATGCGTAGAAATAACACATTTAGTCGACTTACGCCTGCCAAGTTCAAACTTTTCAATTTTAAGCCCTTAACAGCTACTCTTACTGGTTAAAAATAAAATCTATTTTTTCCACGGATTCAAATCTCTAATATACCAAGTTTCAAGCTTGCAGACCAAAAATTGACAGATTAGTTTAGTAGAGACCGTTTCGCACACAGACTGTCAAGGTCACTACTGTTTATATATATACTAGCAGGCCACTCGGCATTGTCCAGACATAAAATACGCTCAAATGTATTTAAATTTATGCAGTTCGTATTTATAAATAGAGGCAATTCTTTATTTATTATTCTCGTGTACTCAATATACAGTAGCGATATTAAAAAATACTTGGATGCCATCAGTTAGAATTGAAACCAAGCCTTGATCGTTACCATTCGAGCTGTTGACATATCAATTTGAAAACGTTAAAATTTTACTGACTTTAACGTGTAAATGTATATTGCAGATGCGTTAAAGAGCACTTTAAGTCGACTTACGCTCGCCAAGTTCCAGTTTCTTTTTCAATTTTGACTCCTTACCAGCTATTTACAAACTAAAGACCAAATCGAATTGTTTCCACATGTCCGAATTCCGTATATGTTGTTTCAAGTCTGTAGATCAATAATTTATACAAACGTTTGGTAGAGACTGCTTCTCAGACGTACAGGCAAACAGACAGACAAGGTCACTTTATATATATATATACAGAGAGAGAGAGAGAGAGAGAGAGAGAGAGAGAGAGAGAGAGAGAGAGAGATACTTGCAGACCGTCTAGCTTTTCCCGGTCGTAAAATACGCTAAAATATGTTATTTTAATTCATGCAGACTTCATATTTATTATTATAGAGCCAATTCTCTATTGATTATTATATTGACGTGTGCCACCAACCAAAACATATAGCTCTCCAGACCTAGATTTATACGCGTACATAACCTGAAAAATACCAAAAAGGTATAAATGCATATTTGCGCATGTTCAGTCGCCGTACACTTCCCAAATTTCAATGTTTTTCAATTTTTGACTCCTTAGCACTTATTTTTACACGCTAAGAAATTGAATCGAATTCATTCCATATGTTCACATTCCATATAAATTTCAAGATTGTAAACAAAAAATTGAGAAAGGAGTTTGGTAGAGAGCGTTGGTCACAAAGACCGGCATGCTCACTTATATATATAAAGTGCTCTTTTATTTAATGTCATAATCAACAAATTCTAAGCTCAGCAATACTATAATTTGCTAATATCTTTCTTTCCTCTGAACAAAAGAATAGCATTCTTTGAAGCTCCGTAGATTGAGGATTTCTTCTTTTTTTTTGAGGGGGGTATTCTGTCAAACAATACCTTTACTTTATATATCATTTTAAAGAGCGTCTTTGCTCTTTCTAATCGTTTAAATTACAATCGTTCGAAAACAATTACATTTTTTTAAGGACGTTGAATACAAAAAGGGAAAGAAAGAAAATTTGCTTATTTCAATTCAAGCTAGGCCAAAAAGCTACTGAACCAGCTCGCTATACCAAGAAAGGGTTTGACCCAGAAACTACTACTTAACGCATAGCACAATAGTGGTCTAAGAAATTTCCTAACGGCGACGAAAGTCTTGAAGATGATTAGCGTAGTGGTCGGCCATTGGATGTTGACAATGATCAATTAAGAGCCTAAGTCAAAGCCAATCCACGCACAACTGTTCGAGAACTTGCTTCTGAATAAGACTAACGTATACGACGATTTCCAACCGCTTGAAAGAGATTGGAAAGACAAAAACACTTGATAAATGGGTGCCTCACGCATTGAACGTCAACCAAAACAAACGCCGTTATGCAGTGTCACCCTCCCTTTTACGCAACAAGAACGACCAGATTGTGACTTGCGATGAAAAGTGAGTCCTTTACGACAACCAGCTACGCTCAGCTCAGTGGGTAGACGCCGACGAAATAAATGCCATGCTGACTGTTTGGTGGTCTGCGACCAGTCTCATCCATTACAGACTTTTGAATGCAGGTGAAACAATTAAGGCGAAAAACTGCCAACAAATGGATGATATGCACCAGAAACTTCGAAAACAACACCCAGCATTAATCAACAGAAAAGGGTGAATTCTTCATCACAATGTCCGACCACGCGTTGCTCAATCGACCCTACAGAAAGTAACGAATTGGGCTACGAAACTCTGCCTCATCCGCCACACTTCACAGAGCTCCCAGGTCCTGGATATGACCTAAAACTATATCCGATGGTGAGGCCCCACCTTGCCGGCCTTGGGGGGGTGTGTGGAGCCACCCTATAATTGCCATTGCTCCCAGGTCCACTCTGACCCGGAGTGGTAGTACCTGTTAGGGTCCCAACTATTGGTTAAATAGAATCCAACTTGAAAATAACTAGATTCGGCATTAAATAACCTGAAAAGGGTTGATATGCCGTAAAACAAAAACAACCAACCAACCAACCAACCAACCAACCAACCAACCAACAAAGCTCCCACTTTTTTTCAAGCATCTTGATAACTTTCTTCGAAGAAATGCTTCAAACACCTAAGCTATAAAAAAATGTCTTCAGCGACTTCATCGCCACTAAAACGTAAGCTTTTTACATTATTGGCATAAATACACTTCTTTTGCGTTGTGCTGATTCTGGGAGTGTTTATTTTGATCAATAAATTCTTGTTTGAGCTGAGATATATTCATCCGAATTTAAAAGTTAAAAACCACAAGAAATTCCTTGTCATCTGATATATACACAGGCGGCAAAAAGAAAGTCCGCACTTGTAATTTTTTCAAAAACTGCAAATTTAAGCTAAATTTAATGTAACTGTTTAAACAAACTACCATATTTGATTTGCCTTTTATTCTTCTATAATTTTACCTGTTCATAGTTGACTTTTAATTCAAATATTCTAGTGTTCACATCAATTTAAAAAAATAACTTCAAATTGAGGAGGCAAAAAGAAAATCCGCACAATGGAAAATTGTTATTTAAATGTAACTTTATGACATTAATGCAACACAAATACAACAGGAACACAATGAACTAGTCAATATTTAGTAGCATAGCCCTTCTACAATTTGACAGCCTGCAATCTTTTGGGAATTTCTTGAATTAGACTGCAGCAATACTCCGGTGAGAGGGCATCTCACTTTTCTTTAATTTTTGTCCCAAATTCTTCCAAATCTGAAATTTTATAATTGCGTAGCTGTTACTTGATTGCAATACCATACGTTTTCGATAAGATTGAGGTCTGGAGATTGTGCAGGCCAATCCAAACACGGAATATCATGCTCTTCCAGGAACCTCTTGACATTGCAAGCTGTGTGAATGGGAGCATTATCCTACATGAAGATAGGATTATCATCCAAATTCCGACCAAAGTAGGGTAGAAAATGCTCAGTCAACATATTAATGTACTTGGTCGAATTAATTCGATCAAATACATTAATATATTGATCTCTTTCTGTAAACATAAGTCCAAATTTAATTATGGCAATTTTGAAATTACATAGTTATTACTTTTACCCTTTATATAGATATAAATATTTTTCTTTAACTTTATCGTTTTTCGACACACTTCTTAATACTTTATAATTTAATAATCCTTTATTTTAATTCTTTATCTATTCTTTGCATGGCCGATTTTTTATCTGCATTTTCTGTTTTATTCTTTAAACTTTCCTATCTATCTAATATATCAATCTACCCACACTTTCATTTTACTATATGCATTTACTTACTCTTTTTTTGTTCCTGAATTTGCAGATACCGGCCATCCTCTCCCCTTAAATAATTTTTATTTTTTTTACTTTTTTTATTTTTATTCTTATTTTATTTTATTTTATATTTTATATTTTATTTTTTATTATATTTTGTTTATTTATTTATTTATTCTTTATTTTCTACATATTTATTATTTATTTATTTATTTATTTTTATTTTCCTTTTAGTGTCGTTTAACAACTCTTGCTGACATTTTTTTAAGTGATGACCTGTACATTTCAGTTGACCTATATTATTTTGCCCTATATATTTTTTCGCGCCTTTAACATTTCCTGTGTGGGTCATTTTGACTTTTGTTTCCCTTTATTTTATATTTTATATTGAACTTTATCATCATTTTTTTTCTCTTCTTTCTCTTCCCATATCTTTATTATTTATATTTATGTCTCGGAAGTAGAGTGAAAAGCACATCTTATTTTTCTTTTATTAATATTATTGGAATCTTTTCTTTTTTTTTCCTTGTACACATTTTTGTGAATTATTCCATGGATTTCTGCCTTTGGATTATTATGGACCATCTTCTTCCAATTACGGGATTTCCTTGGATTTTACTTGTACAAATGGAAATTCTTTTAACTTTCTTGAAGTTTTACATTTGGATTTTACCGTCACTGGATTTTTTATCTTCTACCAGACTATCCATTCGTGTGTAATCACCCTTTTCTTTACCATATTCCCTCTGCTTTACTTTTTTTTTGTTTTCAAGTAAGATCTTTGACTTACTTGTTGTTTCATCAAATACTTCTGCATGCAAAATCCGATCCCGCATTTTGCTAATTCCTACCCTCTGATGAGATGGAGAGTATTTCTTCGAAACTCCGCGGATTAAGGACTATCCATTTATCTACTGTTTCCTTTTCAGATTAAATATGTTTTTAATTCATTTCAAAGTGTTTTTTAACATATTTTATTAATTGTTTGCCCACATTTTTAGCTCTATTTCCTATTTGGTTTTATCGAGCTTTTATATTTGGCTGAGATAATTTTATAAATATTAATTCTTTAATATTTATAATTTACTTTAATTTTACCATCTTGGATCATTTTGGTAAATTCAATTGTAATTTTCATTATATATATATATATATATATATATATATATATGTGTGTGTGTGTGTGTGTGTGTGTGTGTGTGTGTGTGTGTGTGTGTGTGTGTGTGTGTGTGTGTGTGATTTTCGTGCTTGGTGTTCTCTTACTTTTGTAGAAGCGCCGAAATGTTTCTATTAGGGGCATAACACTTCATTGAGTATTTTGTCAAGCGATCGAGAATGTTTTTGAAGATCAGGTTTACAATATCTCAAAGCTAATTTTGTTAGCTCTTTTCAAACGATAGTTAAGCTTTGTAAGTTTTATTTGTAAGACAATTCGGTTATTTTTTTTTATTCAACTTCAAAAATACGCATTCACCTGGTGGAAGATGAATGGCGTTTATAAGAGATATATTAACGGACTTTTTTTTCCACATCCCTTGATAAAAACGAATTAAATGATGTTTATTTCAATAGATCATCAATTTCTGTACTTTTGGCGGCTTTCTTAAAAGAACGTCACAAAAAGAAAAACTAGGTGCCTAGTAGAAGAAAACGTAAAAATGTGTGTGTTTTTTGTTCTTTTTTTAAAATAAAGAACCATATTTTTAAACTGGAGTAAAGATATACTACTTAATTTATAATTACTTTCTGAAGATTTGAACGATTAACTATTTATGTTTTATATTAAATTTGGATTGGTGAAAATTATTCGATTTCATTAAAATTAATAAAAAGATTTTATTTATACATATAAAAAAAAACAAGTGTATGTTCCACAATCAATAAATAAAAAACACGATATTAAATTAATAAATGTACAAATACAACTAAACTTATAAAATATTACTTAATAATAATAAACTAAATAAAAACAGTACAAATACATAAATAACTTATTTAATTACATTTCTATTTACCTCACAATAAAAATACTTATCGAAACAACAAAATGATAAAAAACATGTAAAACACAGAAATAAATAACAGATTCAATTGCAACCTTTTAGTAATAAGTCATCGCTTATTAAGGTTAAGAAATCACTCTAAGATAAGGATTAATGTTTGGTATATGGTGAGACAACACCCTGGCTATCAGTAAAGGTTGAAGTTCGTTATAGTTTAATTATATAAGAGGAAATACAACAAGAAATTATTTACATTAGACTTGCAAACGACCATGTTATAGTCAAGTAGCAAGCATTCCCATGGTATTGTGTTCCACAGATGAGCAGTTCTAGGAAATAAACACTGTTCATGGATAGAAAGAGAGAGATAGAGAGAAAGAGAGAGAGATGACAACTGTTGACGGTTGTTGTAGCTAGATTGAAGCTCAGTCGAGTACATGACATAAAACTAACGATAAGGCAAAGATAGAGTCTCTTCTGTGAAAAAAATAGGGGGGAGGGAATGTCTCCACCCACTAGATTTTCAAGACGGTTTTGTACCCTGTCAAATCAGGAAAGGGTACTCTTAGGAGCTTTTCCCCAGATGTGGCAACAGTACTCCATCTTAGAACGTATTTGGTAAAGGTAAACAATTGCAACAGGAGGGAGATACTTTCTGAAGAACGATCCCACCATTTACCAGTGATTTGGGCAACGAATTTGATGTGGGTCTTCCATTTCAGGTTAGGAGTGAAAATCAGTTCCAGAAGTTTGTTAAAGTAGGGACACTTCTTAAAGACGTTCATTTCAGTTTGGGGGCAAGTGCTGATTTAGACGTTGGTGGTGAAAGGATCAAAGTTTAATTTTGGATATATTAAATATAACTAGTCATTTCCCCTGTTCTACTGCGTGCTCAATATCGGTGAAGAGAGAATCAGAAAGATCTTAGTTATTTTCCGTCTTTGAAGTATTGCCATAGATAGTAGTGTTGTCTGCATAAATGTCGACGAATGATCGTAAAGTTTTCACAGCGTTTCGGTCGATGCAATATCTCGTCAAACTAAAGACTCCTTCGGACTGAACACTTTATATAATCTACAGGGGTAGCATACTCTCGTTCCGTCAGCCATGATTGGGTAGAAGCCCTAAGTAATTCGCAAAAGCTCGCACTGAGGATTAAACCTTTAACTCCTAGAAAAATGTAATTTACAACTGAATTTTACCATGCGACAACAAGACACACCTGGAGAAGGTCGGAGGTTACATCGATCGAAACGTTGTGAAAATAACACTCAAACAATACTCGATAAATACCAATAATCTGAATAAAATATTTGGAGGATTGACGTTGCAAGTCTATCCTTGCTTTATCGTTATTTTTCATGGCAAGTGCTCGACTGAGCCTTTTATCTATGACTCCCCTGTAAAACATTCACAACAAACACTCGTCTAACTACAGCCACTGTCAACGATTTCCCCAACTTCTTATCTGTGCTAAAATCTAAAAGTAATTACATGAACAAAACTTCTTTCCAAAACTGCCCGCTTGAGGAACTCTGTACCGCGGGTTTGCTTCCCAACTGGCTACAATATTTTCGCCTTCAAGTCCAATGTTTACGAGTTCTTGTTGACGCGTTCCCTTAAATAATCAAATTCTATCAGATTTCCACCACTATGCTGTTGAATCACTAACAACCTTAAACTCATTAACCTTTATTCTCGAGTGGCTTGAGGTCTTGATAAGTGACAAAAATGGCAAATGCATGTAATCATGGAAGATTGGACAGAGATTGAATCCGATCTGACTGGACAACTCCTGCAAACCGAATCACATGGTTTAATAGAAGGCGCGAACTGTCCCATTGTCACCCTAACTGTAACCCTATTCTCTACCTTTGCGAATAGAAGAAAATTTACTCTCTGCATTTTTTTTTCGCGCTACTTTTATCTTTATTAGTTGACATCCAATATTTCTTCTTCCTCCTTTATTTTGGTGCAGCATGGGGTTTCGCATCTTTTCTCATTAATATACGATGACAGCAACAATCCTGAAATTATTATTATTATTATTATTATTATTATTATTATTATTATTATTATTATTGTAATAACATTTTTATTCGTTTTATTTCCTTTCAATTATTTTCCTCTTTATCTCTTTCGTTTTTACCTTTTTTGCAAACATGAATCCTCCATTATTATTTTTTTTCTCCGTTTTTCCTAATTTTCCTATAATGGCTCATTTCGTTTTTATTAAGTTTGATATTTCTGAATATGATATAAATCACAGCCGCTGCAGATAGGAAGCGAGGCAGAGCAGAAAATCCAGTTATTGAAGTTTGTTTATACGTTTAAGATGATCAGCAGTGAAATTCCCAATTAGGTATTGGGTCGGCCGCATATTTCCAATCATCTTTCAGCATCTCGCCTGCTTAGCCGCTTATTGTGCGAAAAGTGGCGAGCAAATGTAATTACGCGACATATTTCTTGACTGGAAATTGAAACTGTAATAGAAATTCGCTACGTTTTAAGTCTTTTTCTCTTTTCTTTTCTTTTTCTTGATTGTTTATCTCTGTTTCTTCTAACGTAGATTCGGCCATCTTGTTTTGCGCAACTCTTTCTGTTTTGTCTCTTAATGACGACTGTAAAAAAAATGACAGTTGATTACAAGGCCACAAGAAGGCAAACTATAACGAAAAGTAAAAATAAAGAGGAACCTTTTCATATAACAAAAAATAAAGCTTAATAGTAATAAACAATAGAGGAAAAATAGAAATAATACGTGGAAATCAAAAATGCTGAATATAATATATTTAATACGTATATCAGGTTTTTATTTTATGTTTCTGGATTTTCCTTTAAGATAAAATTGATGATTTGTATTATTTGGATTATTAAGACTACTGTTCACATCTTGAGTGTTATTTTCATTGTTGTGTAGTGGTCTATATTTGGGATCATATTGACGATGACGATGATGACAATACTGAGGGGAACATTTATAAAAGTGTGAGATGGGAATTCCTTATTGAATGAATGCTATTACTGTTTTTTTCACACAGAGGGAACAATCATTGCTTATTGATGGAAGACACATTACTTAGGATGGGTTTTATACAAAGTTCATATAAGATCATTTCACATCACTTTCAATTGTTGAATGACGGCACGAAGACAATAGTTACAAAAATCGATGATGTTCTTTATTCCATATTTACCGGTCGAAATGATGATTACGTCAGGAATTCACATTGGTTCTACATAGTTAAACTTCTACCCCTTCGCCTCTGAGGGGATCCTCCTCTGACCATGTCAGCTCTTTCCGACCGACTCTGCTTACTGCTTGAACCTGTCTCCCCGACTGTCTCTGTCATCGATTCACATCTGCTAATCCTAACTTCTATTATTGAGAATCTTCCTTTCTGCTATGACGTCAGATGTGTGCTTCAAAACGTGATCGACTCACGTGGCTAACCGTTCTACAAACACACTTCTGCAACAAAGAATTCTCACTAACCTATTTTTCAACCTAACTTATTTTTCAATATATTTTTAAATTGTATTGTTCATTATTTTTTAGCTGACCTTTTTAATTTAATTTCCATAAAAGAATGAACAATTAAATTCTTTTTACAATACAAACAATATCTAAACTATTTTATGTGAAATTTAACAATAGCTAAATTCTAACATTCCATTTTCTGAATCTATCTCTGAACCTTGCTTACAAAGTTAAAATCTCAGCTTATCCTAATCTAATTTTCCACTTATCTAAAGTTCTTCTTACTTACAGGAATAGGGGCCAGCCCCTTTTTCCTGAAACATCACACCGTTTCGGCCGATGTAACCTCCGAACGTCTTCAGTTGTATCTTATCAAACTCAGAAATCTTTCTATCGAATCTGCAGGAAATTATTTGTATTATATGAATTTTCGTGAATATTTCTGTCGAACTCGAGAATCTTTCAGTCTATATCCACTACGCCATGAGTCCTACCTGCGACGTAGTGGATAAATTACTTTGTAAAATTTCATTGTGAGTTACACTCTTCTGGAGGTTGAACGTTTAATTCTCATCTTGAATCTTAATTTCACAACATTTAGACTAATATAACCTCCGACCTCCTTCAGTAATTCCTTGTCAAATTCTGGAAACATTTGTCGAGCGCAGGAATCTGCACGGAATTTCCAACGGAACTTTTATTCGATTAACGCAGATAGGATGTTAGCCATAAAACATCATAAGTAATTGATTCTGTTATTGGATGTACTTTTTTGTGCCATATCAAAGGTTGATTTTATCTCTTTATTTCCTTTATTTGTAATTGAAGCAAAATGAAATATTTATGGAGTTGTTTTGTCAAGCGGTCTGTTTTGGATAAGATGACATTATATTGAGGCGATATATCAACTAATACTTTACTTGTCCGTACGTTTAATGTACCAAAAACCCATCATCATCGCAAACAGTAATTAATGAGAAACAAATTATCTCATTGATAGTCGCTCTTCATCAGTTAAAAATGATTAAAACCATTTCCTCTCTAAAAATTCCCCCCCCCAAAAAATAAAATTAAAAAAAAACATGGCTTTCTGTTAACGGTTTAAAATTTATTTTATTTTATAATTAAAAAAGGTCATGTTGAGAGAAAACAGTTTTTATTGGAGTCTCTTTTTAAAATAAAAAAATGTGAAAGTGAATTAACGCCTGTTCTTGTATAATTTATATAAAAAATTACTTTAAAAAAAAAACAATATGTTGTGTGTAAAATTTTCATTGACCAAAAGCTTAACTTTTTAAAATCAATTTTTTTTTGCTTTAAAAGATTAAAACCGAATTTGATAAAGAAAAGTTTTAAATTAGTCGTTATTTGTTTTAGTTTTTTTTTATTCATATCATTTATCATGTGTTTAAAAAATTTTCAACTACCTTGGAATTTCCATAGGTTCTACTAGTAATTATTATTTTGTGTGATGATGCGGACACAGCAATCCCCTGTATGTTTTGCCTAGAGGGATATAAAGCATTAAAAAGAACCTTTGCAGAGAATAAATTCAATTGGGCATCGTAATGTTTTCTATTCGCATCGTATTGTTATATTATGATAAGAATAATATTATTGGATGATGGATGCAATGAGAAAATGCCTTTTGCTATAGGAACCGAGTTCTCCACACAAGCGGACACACAAACACAAACGGATGACCTTAAGGCAAACAAGATTATCGCCCTTTAATCCTGGCAATATCATTCTTTGTTACAAGGGGGCGATACAATTACCCTCATTTCCGGTTTGTATCATTCATTCTCTTTTCACTGAACCTGTGACAAAAACACTTCCTGGTTTTAGCACACAGCCAAACCGACATTCGACCTCTCATCAAGAACTCTGGAGGCTAAAACGCAAGTAACATTGTTCATACATATCTAACTATAAACTTTCACAATTTAATATTTGTATTATAATGTAAATAAATTTACGTTGGTTGTAATGTTATATATCGACATATTTCGTGTCTTTATTTCATTTCAAGGAGAACATGCGACTATTTCTTTAATCTCCTCCTGAATTTTTTAATGTCTTGATTAATCTGTACAAGTACCAAACTTTCAGTCAATGACCATTGTTTTATTACATCTCCTTACAAAGTGGTGATTATAAATAAATAAAAAAAATAAAATATTCATTTTTTCGCAGGACTTCGCAG